>NW_004524624.1:2096175-2142684 GCF_000260255.1 Octodon degus
ATATATCACAGATATTTTTCTTTCAGGCAGTGGCTTGTGTTTTGGTCCTTAATAAAACTTTAATTTTAGAGAAATCCAATTTACCTATTTTTTTCTTTCATGTATCTTGCTGTTGGTATTGTATCTAAAAATCCATCACCAAACTCATGGTTTTTTTCTTGACATTCTATAGTTTCACAGTTGACATTTAAGTCATCATCCATTTTTGAGTTAAATTGTGGAAATTATTTTTTTTCTTTTATAACTCCAATTTATCTTTTATTTATTTTTAACTTGATTTTATTTTATTTTGAAGAGTAAAAGCAAAAGCAAAAGCAAATAGCAGAAAAAAAGATAGAAGCAGGATAACATACAACAATATATAGACTACAGATTTTCAAACAAAAATAGTAAATTAACAATAGTTGTTATATTATCTATTTTTATCTTCAAATCTGTTGCCCAGATTAACAGATATAGTAGTGCAAGATAGGAAAAATAATTGAATATTACTGCATGTTTTCAATAAACCTTAATTATTTGGGGGGATTTGATTTACTTTTTAAATGTTTTTAATTAATTTATTGAGAAACAAATAGTAATGAGACAGTTTCAAAAATGATTAGTAGGACAGTTTCAATAATCAATACATTGCATATTGTTGTCTTCATAGTGGTTATTCATAGTATATGATGCAGACATGATATCCTGTTCAATATGGCTTTACTTTTTATACCTCATTTTTATACATTTGTGCTGGATGGTTAAGACCAAGATAAAACAAGACCTATATAACAAGAAACATAACTTTTATATGTGACAAGGTCAGTCAAATCCTCTCAGGATTTATCCTGAAAACCTCTACCTCAGTTTGCACATCCTTTGTCAGTGTCAGCCATGTGGATGAGTCATGGCCATTGCTTGACCAATTTGCTGTCTGTGAAAGCCTGAGAGAATGTTCTTTCTCCATGTGACTTTCCTTAGACATACTTTACATCATCAATCACTTTCCTCTGTGGCCGCATAATCTCCTTGATCAGAAAATTTGGGTGAGTTACAGGATTCTCACCCAGCCTAATTATATAGGTTGATACCTGTGAACTAAGAAAGTGCACTGAAGATAGCAATGTGTAATACTAGGGTCATACTTAGAATGTTTGTCATTCTGTACTTCTAAATACGTACTGCTTGTCATGTCATACCAATTACTGCTATACTATCTCTCAAGTAAATGTTTCTTTAAAAAAAGGGTAATAAATGAAAATAATGCTGTACATGGTTAGATTTCTAAATAATTGTTTATTCCTATTTTTAATTATTTTTTTATTTTTAAATTTTTTTCTTCACATTCTGTAGGGATTTAAATTTTAATATTTCAATACTTGAGGGAAATACCTGTTCCATGCTATGTCTAAGATGTTTGATATTCAGACTGATAGTGAAGTTAAGCTCAACTGCCTATGTTATAGGGTAGTAATGTCATTAAGCTTCTCTTCTGGAGGGTTAACAACTTAAGTTTGCAGACCAAAAATTAGAGAAAAAGAAGGGCTGCAAGAACAGCCAACATTTTGGCCCTAGCTTTTCAAGGTCAATGAGGACTCAGGACATAGGAGAACCTGTACTGAAACTGTAAATTATAAGGTCTCTGTTTAAGTTTATTCTTTTTCATTTGGACATCCAATTGTTCCAGAACCACATATTGAAAAGACCAGCCTTTGTCCTTTGAATTGACTGTGTACCTTTTAACAAGTCCGCTTACTGCATTGTGTGGACCCATATGTCAGTCTTTTATTCCATTATATTAATCTATCCATTTTTTGTGACCATGTCACACTATCCAAATTATTACAACCTCATAGTAAACCTAGAAATCTGGTAGCAGAAGCCTTCCTACTTTCTTTTACATATTTTAAAGAAGGGTGAAAAACCCAGAATGATACCGAATTTCAAAAAAGATTATAGAAAATTATCAATGATTATTATTTGCATATTGTTATCTTCAAAGTAGTTGCTTGGATTACAAGATTTAGGCATGCAAAATTGATCAAACAACATAAGCACAAACCATTCCTTTCAATTACTAATAGAAATTAGTTATATATATATATCCCTTCTTTATTCCTTTCTCTCACCCTAGTTGTTCTTTCATTTTGAGCAGTTTCCCTTTCACAATATATATTCTATATTTTGGGTCTTACTTACCTTTTCAGGTTCTTGCACTAGAGACAACATAATATTGACACATGGGAGTGTAATTTAGTCTCTTATGAGTATGATCTCTAGTGATATCCATTCACCTATAAAAGACTCGAGTATATCCTCTCACAGCTGAGTAATATTTCATTGTATTAAAATACCACATCTTTTTTTTTATCTATTCCTCAGTTGACGGGCATTTGGATTATTTCCAAGATTAAGCTAACACAAATTGTCCTACTGTAAACGTGGATGCACACATATCACTGTGGTTTAATGTTTTAATTTTTCTGGGAAAATACTCAGAAGTAGAATACCTGGGTTGAACAGGACTTCTAATTCTGGTTTGCTAAGGACTCTTCACACTGATTTCCACAGTGGTTGTGCTGCTGTAGCAGTCTACACTATAGAGGAGAAGAGGTCCTTTTTTCCCACTGCCCCATCAACATTTGTCATTGGTTGATTTCTTTTTGTTGTTGTTGTTGTATATGTTTTAAAATTTATTTATTTATTTGGTACAGGATCTCACTATGTAGCTTGGTCTTATAATGATCCTCCCATTTCAGCCTGTCCAGCATTGGGATTACAGATATGTGGCAACACACCTGGTTTCAGTGGCTGCCTTGGTGCAGGGCCAGCATGACATGCTGTACTGGGGATCAAATCTGGGTCCTTGTGCTTGCCAGGCAGCCGCTTAGACTGCCTAGCTATATCGCTGGGCCTTTTTTGTCTTTTTGAGACAGGATCTCACTATGCAGCTCAGGGTGGCCTTCAGCTCATTTTTGTAGCCCAAGCTGGTCTCAGACTCACAACAGTGCTCCTGCCTCAGCTTCCTGAGTACCAGGATCACAGGTGTGCACCATCATGCTTGGCTTTGGTTGATTTTTTGATGATAGCCATCCTTGCTTAGATCAGATAGAATCTCATTGTTGTTTTAATTTGCAGTGAATGAACAATGATATTGAACATTTTTTCATATATTTCTTTGCCATTTGAATTTCTTCATCTGTGAAATGTGTATTCATCTCAGATACCCACTTTTTGATTCGGTCTTTGAATTTGGCAGCCCTGATTTTTTTTTTTTTTCAAATCTTTGTATTTTCTAGGTGGAATTCCTTAGGGATAGTTGGCAAATTTTTTTTCCCAGCTGGTGAGTTTTCTTTTCACTCTGTTGGTGATTTCTTTTGATGTGCAAGAATTTTTTTATTAAGATGAGATCCCAGCTGTTGATTCTTTGAAGACCAGCAGCCAGTGTGGGAAGAAGCAACCAGGGACTAGGCAACAAGCTCCTACTTTAATTTTCTTCTTTCTTTATTTTACTTTATTTATTTATTTATTTATTTATTTATTTATTTATTTTTTGAGACAGGGTCTCACTATGTAGTTTAGTCTGGCCTCACACTCACAGCAATCCTGCTGCCTCAGCCTCCTGAGAGCTGGTATTATAGGCATGATTCATCACATCCTACTTTTTTCAGCATCATACTCTCAGAAGTACAATATAAAATATTTTCAAAAACAAAATATGTTTAGTCCTCAGCCTATTTGCCTAGTATTTGTCTTTGTTTGGGTGATTTAGTGATAGCCACGTTATGTAGTGGACCTTCTTTTATCCTTTGGTGACTGCTTGGAAGGACAGTGGTGACAACTGCCAAGGCTCCTAACTGCATCTGCAGATGGGTATGTGATCATTGCTATGGGCCATAGCACATCAATATCTCACACGAGGTGATAAATACCAGTGGTTCCCAAAAGACAGCTGACTCCTAGTCCTAATGATTAATCTGAAAAGTTTCTTTTCAGTTCTTTCCAACAATCAATCATTTTGTTGTTCTTAACAACAAAAATAAAGAGATTTGGTATGAATGGGGGCTCAAACTTGAATGAGGGTGAGGTCAAGTTATTTATTTCACACAGAAATACAAAAGGCAATTTATGAAATAGGTTCTGCTAAAGCTGTAAACTTCTGTGAGTCCCTTTTTGTTCTGATGATTTCTAGCACACTGGGAATTGGTTGATGTCTCAAGAGGCATTCATTTCCTGTGCATTTTATAGGTCAATATTTGCAGAATTTTTTCCTACCTGCCTTCTCTTGTTCTCAGATTTACTTGGAGATTTTCCCTACTGTTTGTCTCCTCTCTGCAAGATATATGCACGCATTATAGTGAATTTTCTAGCCACAGTGCAGTCCTGGGGCAAGGGGCTGTATGCCCAGCACAGACTGGCAGCAGATGGAACTCATCAGGATGCATCAGAACAGGGGTCTGAGCCCTCATGAAGTGCTAGCTTCCTGTTAATGCTGTCCTGCCTGCCTCTCTGGGTTTCTGGGTGGGCCCGCTTAGGCTGGAAGCAGATCGGTGCTGAAGATCCTTTTAATTCCAGGCTCAGAGCCCAGTATGTTGGCATAGCCATCCAGTGGGCACTAGACAGCTGTTGGACACAGGCAGAGCAAGGAATCAAGTGCAGGAAGAATGGGATGACAGAAGCCCAACTGAGAATCCGATGTGCATGACAGCCCTGCATTAACCTTCTGCAAGCTCTCCTGGAAGGCAGTCTTGGCATCCCCAGCCCAGCAGCTGGTTTTATTACTCTTCAAAGTGTGGGAACAATGAATGGGTTACCTGTGGGCATATTTGATCCTAGCCTAGCCAGAGGGCAGCTGGCATAGAAGGGAACCATATCCAAGTGGAGAGCCAACCACCAGTACCCTGTGGATACCCAGCATTGCCCCAGGTGCCAGGGATGTTCCCTCCAACTGTGCTGTCCTGTTTTTTCCTGCAGAGCTTGCAACTGAAGTGGCTCAGCAGCAGCTCCCAAAAGCTCAGGGTTTATAAACCAATGCATGCTGAGGGCTTTAATGCCTGGGCTGCTTTTCCCTCTAGCCTGTCATTAGCAAAGATTGTCTGCTGATTCTGTTGGCCCTGTCCACAGGACAATGGAATCTGATTTGTAGCTACTCTGGGTTTGGGATAAAGAGCAAAAACGTAACAGATGAGAGTTTGTAATCTGACTTTCAATTTTCCAATTTGTATATTCTACAAAAGCTAGCATACAAGATGGGATAATAGGAGAAAGTATTGAAGTTCAAATACTTAGTGTATCATCAGCATGGGCATGATGTTGAGGTCCTCAATGATCCCGATCCATGATTTTTTGTGCACACACTGCTCATGCTTACACCTGTCCTCCAAGGCTTTCAGTCTAAGCAGACTGTCTTTGTTGCAGAGAAAGCATGTATGGCAGGCAGCAAAGCAGAGTCATGAAGAGTTTGGCTTCTAGATTTAGGCATCTGTGTTCAGTGCAGAAGTCTACCAGGTACGTGATTTCTAGTAAATCCTTTACCTAAATTCGTATCTCCATTGGAGAATGGACAAATAACTACCAGTGCCTCCTCATGAAGTTGTTTTAAAATAAAGCACTAGTAGTGGAACTTGGGTATAACATCATTTTAAATATTATTACTACCAGTACCATCACTATCATCTATATTTGTAGTAATGGGACGACAACCACATCATTTCCATGCTGTGTCATCAATGTCTTGTGTTAAATCAAAATCAAAAAACCCTTCTTTCTCCCTAAAATATGCAGGACATATTTAAGGATGCAAATATGCAGTTCTTTGCTGCGAAGGAGTTCTTATCTTCTAGGGTCGAATATTCTTACATTTAGTGAACTTCAAAATATAAAATTAAGCAATGCAAGATGTGATTTATAAAGGCAAGGGAACCAAAGTGGCAGTGCTCAGCTGACCATAAGTAATCCTGAAACACAGGTCCTTGGCTCAGATTGTTGTCAATCTGTGTTACCAAAATACTGTTTCCATGGAAGTGCAAAAGAACCAGAGCAGACAAAAAAGCACAAGGAGTCCACTACAAAGCTCCTCAAGGTTCTTTTGTTCTGGCATTACATTATTGTCCCTCCCCTCTCCTGTTCTCTCTCTCTCTCTCTCTCTCTCTCTCTCTCTCTCTCTCTCTCATCTCTCATCTCTCATCTCTCATCTCTCATCTCTCAATTGTATCCTCACCTTTCTCCCCATTGCATTAAAACCTTAGCATTGGGACCAGGGAGATGGCTCAGTGGAATAAGCACTTCCTTGGCAAGTGCAAGGGCCTGAGTTCAATCCCCAGTTCTGAAAAAAAAAAAAAAAAAACAAAAACAAACCTTAGCACCGAGATTTCTGCAGGAGTGAAAGAAAGGGGGAAGAAAATGTGTTTAGTGCTCTGTTCTCTTCCTAGGTTTGGTTCTGACATTGCCATCTCCCTACATCTTCTCACCTAATGCCAGCATCTTGTATCCAAGGAAATTCCACAGGACCTGGGAGTAGGGGTGGGGTTAGAGGTCCAGATTTTCCTTGAGACAAAGTAATGTGTTTACTCCATAAATCCCAGAGTTTGGCCTGAAGTATGGATCTTGAATAGCTTCTTATACTATGTTGCCCTCCATACCAGGAAAGGGAACTTAGTGGAAATTTCGTGCTGCAACCCTGATCTGAAAGCTTCTGCCTAATTGTCCCCCATCACAAGCCCGCAAGAGAGTGCTCCATCCCCAGGCAAGAGCGTACATCTCCACTTACTACTTTCCCAAAGATAGTTTTTTTATTCTATGACAAATCTGATGTGGCCTCTGCCAGCAATCCCTATTTTTACAGTCATTAAAATATGTAAATACAGACACTGGTAACATTCAGCCAATGTTAATGCTACTGGTACCTCCGGGTCACCTCTCCATGTTCACCTCGCCTTGGCTCCAAACATCAGGCATAGGTAATTGGACTTTCTGAGAGTTCCTTTTTCTCTCTATTTGCATTGTACAGCTCCAGAAACTTCTTTTAGCCCAGGGATTCTGTGAATTCAAGGGGCAGAGGCCATCCCAGAGAAATCTATAAATGAGACCCAGAGAGGCCATGAGTGCTGATTTTGCGCTTCCCTTGTTTCATTTGGAGGGACAGTGGTTATACAATCCCTGATGCTAAACCATTGTGATGTAACGACAGAGCTGCTGTTATTATAAGCAAAACAGAAGGGAATCCATAGAATATTTATTGAGCACCTGCTCTGAGGCAGCTGTTGTTCTAGGTGCTGGGACTGTGGCCATGAAGAATACAGGAGAAAGCCTCGGCTTATGGAGGGTGACACCAGCCAGTAGAGTATGTGCTGCATGCATTCAGTCTACTCATATAGTAGCTAGGCACGTGGCAGTGGGGCTCTGATTACGTGCCTACATGGCCTGGTACCTATTGCGATGTCCTTTCTCAGTGAAGTCTTGACCAGAAGTAGGGGCTTCAGATCCTGCCACAAGGAAGATGGGGCTCCTGCCTTTCTTCCTAAACAGTGTAGAAAGATGCCTCGAGGCAAGTATACCTTTGGAAGTCAGCTTTATTTTTCATTGTCTATGGCAAAAAGAGCTTAAGCCTCTAATTGCTGCTATCAGAGCCAGAGCACCTGCTGGTTCTAGCGGCTGCCTCCATTAGCAAGATGTGTCTCTCCCAGGGCTGCCAGGCTGGTAATCTGAAAAGGAAATAACTTGTGGTTGGGGGGTGGATGGGACTCATTGTTGCTAACTGCTCACCGTGTCTATCACTGTCTCACTTCTCCTCTTGAGGAGAGAAATCAATAGCATTTTAAACGCCTTGCTAAGTAAGTGTTTATGAAGCAGGTTCCCAGGGGACCCAGCCCAGGGGCAGCTCTGGAGGAAATGCCAGTGCAGAGAAAGCCTTGGAGGTCAGGGGCCTCTTCCCACTCCATTCTTGCCTTCTTGCCCTCTGAACCATTGCCCCAGGCCACAGCTCTGTGAGTGGATAAAATTAATTGGCACATATGTGAGGTTGAAAGGAATAATATTCCTTCCTTTGCCCACTTCTGTGCTGTTCCTCTGGGCAGCGCATGAGGGATGGACACCTCATCCCCACCCTCAGAGAGCACCTGTTTAAGGAACATAGACATGCCTGGAAAGTTCCACCATATGTCCCGATGGAGGAGGGCAGGGACAGCCTTGGAGGACAGAGGGGCCAATGGGGGGGGGTGAGCCAGGATTCCCAATCAGTGGGCCCAGAAGCTCCTCCTTGCCCACAATCTGCTTATCCAAGAGCTGCTCATGGGAGTAGGTTTAAAGGCCTAGGCAGGGCAGAGAAACCTTGGGTTGCCTGTGTGCAATCTGCCCCTGCTCAAGGCTAATTTCTACGTTGGGTTAACAACAGCATGAGATACTGTGGGCCAGAGAGGGAACCCAATAGATGTTAGCTCCTTTCCCCTGAATAGGGCAAACCGTGCCGAACCTGAGTATGGCTTTGCCTATTCCTCTACCAGGGCAGTTTCCTATGCAGCTCCCCCTTCTCACACACTTGCCCTGTGATGCCTCCTCCCAGATTGCCCCTTCTGTTGGCTTCCAACTCTTTTACTTACTGGGAGCTGCAGGAGGCTATCACCATCTCTGTCATCTTCCTTGGTTTTTCTCCAATATGGCACTTTGGTCTCAGAGATTGAATTTAAGGAGAGAAAAAAAATGAAACTATGCTCTATTCTGGCCACTGGTTTCTTGGCCCTCACCACCCTTGTTGGCTCATCCGGGCATGGATGGAGCTGGATTGGGTGGTCCCTGGGTACTGTGTGGTGAGGAATTGCTAGTAGACACAGGACCCACCCCAGGGACCCAACTTGAGCCAGGCACCCTCATAACTCCAAGGCCTACTAAGAGTCTGTGTACTTACCTCATATGACTGGGAACATGTGAGCACATGACAACCTCAGGATCATGCTCTATTCCTGGGGTTATAGGCACTGGAAGCCTCATCCTCAGAGGATGCTGAACTTTGAAGTGCTGCAGCCACTGGCCCAAAGTCAATGTTGTCCCTGGTCATGGTTGGCTCCTTCTGCACATGCAGCCTCTGGCAGGTACACTGTGCTCCCCAGCTGCCATTTTTTTTTTTTTTTTTGTGGAACCAGGGATTGAACTCAGGCCCTTGTGCTTGCCAGGGAAGCACTTATTCTACTGAGCCATTTCCCTGGCCCCCTGCCCTTTTCTTCTGCATAAACAGACCCTCCTGACAGAGCTGTATCAGCTCTTATGCCTGTGCCTTTCCTGGGGTTCTCAGCTCAGACTGACCCTCCCACAGCCAGGAGAGCCTCACTCCAGTCCTGCAGCAGCGTGTTACTAGGCTGTTCGCCTTTTCCCTCTCCTCCTTCAGGCAGAGGGAGAGAAAAAAGCACAGATACCAGCAGGAATGGTGCTAATTTGGCCTGATTTAAATTCAGGTGCTGACTTGTGGCAAGCCTGTGTGCTCCAGCTTCAAGGCTGGGGGAGCTGTTTGTGGTTTCCCTTGTAGGGAAGGCACATGTGTGACAGGAGACTCAGGTGGTGGAAAAGCCCCAGCAGCTGAGTGTGCTTATCCTGTCCCCACCCTTAGAGACTGTGCAGGCCTGCACCTGGGCCCTCTCAACCACTTGCACATGCCCTTCTGTGCTCATTGGCTTTCATCATGGGCAGCCTTTGATGCCTAGAAAGGACATCCACTGTATTTCTTGGCTAGTATGCATGCCGCCCCCACCCCAGATGACAGGTCCACAGCTTCCTTTCTCAACCACTGACTTGTCATCCCCATGTGGCTCTATGGACTGAGTATTTCTTCAACCACAACCTACTCATTTGATGAGGCTGGTTACATCTCTGTCTCCTCTTAGCTTTGTGACTGGATAAAGCATTTCACCTGTTGGAACCAACCTCAGTTCTCTCAGATGTAAAATGGATATAATGATAATGCTTAGTCTAGGGGAGGATACCTGCTAATATTTCATGTAGGCATGGAATACAGTAAGTGTGCAGTCGTGTTCCGGTTGTTTTCAGTACTCACTGACAGCGGCTGATGGGGATTTGCAGTCTTCCTGTGGGGACCCCACACTCTTGGTCCACTGTGGAGTATTGTGAGAAGTTGCCTGAGGTCATCTTAATAAAGTTCCTACACTAGGTCTGATGCCTGCTGTGTACTCACCCATAATCCCAACAGCAATAGAGATTGTCTCTCAGTTCTGAGAAGGGCATCTGACTCCATTCTTCATCCTGCACTAAAAAGCCTTGTTTCTTCTGTTTCTCTCCTATGACACATGATTCTTGGTATCAGGGACCTATCATGTACCAGGCCCTGAAATACACATACCTAATCAGTCTTCCAGTGAGAGAAATTGTGGTACATTGATAAGGACGTTCTCTGAGTGTGTGCTTGGGCAACCACTATGCTAGAAGAATGGAAATAATACTGAGAAATAGTTCTCTACTTGCACAGAGCTTAAGTACAATGGTAAACATAGTCACGGCACAATTACAAAGCACAGTACCTGATCACTAGTGTGATAAGTGTGTTAGGAGAAGCCCTAGAAGTCAAGTATAAAGGACCCTTGAGAGAGAATGAAGAGCAGTTTCAATTGACCTTTTTAGGTGGCATCAAGGAAGAAGCGCTTCCCTTAGAAGTGACATCTGATCTGAGTGATATGGGAAAGAAACTCCCAGCCTGAAAGATATCTGGGATGAGTTCATGGTTTCTAAAATTGAAGAATGAATTTTAGGAACAATGGAGGTTAAGAGTAGACTATATTTATTGAGGTAAAGAAAGCTTCTGTTCAAGAGAGGAAAAAGAAGGGGACCCAAGTGGATTGCCAAAGGAACCTGTGTTTTCTAGGGAGTTTTTTAGAGCAAACCCATAAGGGGAGGTGAGTCCAAGGTAGGAACCCTAGGAACTCACTAGATGGGCATGAGGTGGGACAAAACTATGATTGACCAATAAGACTGCAAACCTAATTGCTTAGGTAAAAGTGTTTAAATCAGGATCGAATGGGGGAAGGGAGTCACATAGCAAGGGGGCATGAATCCAAAACAAGGACTTGGTCTGTAGGGGATTGGGGTAGTGACTCTTTCTGGCTTCTTCAAGGTGATAGTCATATTTTTAGAATATAGATCTCTGATGATTATCCTTAGGGAGGTATGTGGGTATATTTGTTTGATCTTTTGTCTTGAGTCTGGCCCACAGTGAGAGTGTCTGTCCCTCTCTCGGTTGCAAGATACCATGTCTTCCATACTGAGTGCTTCCAGGGCCTAGTCCTGTCTGATTGCCTATAATACTTTTATCTAACTCAGGTGCCTACAACATGAGGTTTTAAAGATCAGTGGGATTAACACAGTTGAGGGGTTGAGGGAAAGGGAGGCCCTTTCATGAATCTGAGTGCTATAAGACATCTTGCAGAGTAGGGGACAGTGGGTCTGACATCCAGGAGGGCAGTGAGGACAGGGCTCCTAGCATACTATCAATGAGAAGGCAGACAAACTCAGATACATGGCAGGCACAACTCCTGCCCCAGACCAGTGTCCTCTGTGCTGCCCAGTGTTGGTGGACACTGGCTCCACAGTATTCTGTTCTCCCTGGCCTCGCCCCTACTCCAGGCCAAAGCACACTGTCCCTGAAGACCCCTCTCTGTCAGAGCAATGGTTGTTCCTGCTGCCTCATACCACATAACTGTCAACCCCTTGAGGGACTTCACAGTTCCTGACCCTCTGGGTTCTTAGTGAATCTTCAGCAGTCCTGCCAGGCCAACCCTAGATAGCCCTCTGTGGCTGTTCCTAGCCCTTTACCCCAGACTTGGTATACCAAAGCAGGGAGGACTAAGCCCCTGGGTGCCAGCTATGCCTTCTCAGGAATAGGAAAAATGAGTCCCTGAACCTTTGATGAGCCTCCGTCTTCCTCTTTCCTGTTGCTGTCCCCTTCCACTTATTCTGGCATTGGCCATCTCGAGCACTTCCTAAATAGCACACTTCTTTGTTTATTGTACACAACACACCACCCACATATTTTCCCAGCTCACTTATTCCTGCCATGCCAGTCCTGAGGCTAAGTCCTGTGCTACTTTCTCAGACATCATTCCTCAAGACCTCTTATTAAAATTTGGGAGTGCCGAACCTCCTTTCTCTTTGCCTAGGTGGCTGGAGGAAGGAGAGGCAGCATTGATGATTCTGATTCCTGCTTCCCTGTCCTTCTCACTGATGCTGTCCTTTCCTGCACAGGACCACTTCCCTGCTCCTGTTCATTAAGGACATCTTAGGCCTTTTGCAGCAGCATGGCCTGTCCACTTCCTGATGGCAGCAGCCGCACATAAGCTTTCCTGCTGTTCTCCCCTCCTCGCCTGCACCCTAGTCTTACATGAGACATTAAAACCACTACTTCTGGAATATCATGTGCTGCTTTTGGCATCCTCCTCCTCACTCAACTCATTCTCTTGAACTTGATTTGACTCTTGCTTACATTGCTCACAAACCTTCCCTTTGGCAACCTAGAAAACCACCCTAACCTAATGAACTTCTCTTCTGGGAGGAACCACTGTTTTTTAAAAAATACTTTTAAATTGTTGATTAAGACATATTACTCATCCACATTACAGGGACTGATACTCAGTGCAGTATGTCTACCCTTGGTATGCGCACTGAGCCAATCCAGCCTTCTTTCATCCACCCCCAAACACACCCTTCCCAAGTGCTGGTTGTCACTCCTCTGTACACAGGCCAGCATTTCTTTTTAGTTTCTACATGTGAGAGATAACACACAGTAGTACCATGCTTGTCTTTTAGTGTCTGGATTAATATTTTATATAATGTGCTTGAGTTCCATCCACTTTGCAGCAAATGACAAGATTTCATTCTTGCTCTAGCTGAAGAATACCCCATCACGTACATTTAGCAGTTTCTTTTTCCATTCACGTTTGATGAGCACTTAGGCTGATATAAATCAGTCGGCATGGGCATCCAGGTTTCTTTCTGGAATGCTCATTTTATTTCCTTTGGTTAGATACTCAGAAGTAGAATAGCTGGTTTATATGAGAAATCTAGTTTTAGTTTTCTGAGTTTCCTTGATACTATTCTCTATAATGGCTGTATTGTGCAGAAAGAACCAAAAAATTAACAATAGAAAAATATTCTATTCTCCCCTGCCCTCCCCTCCCCTCCTTTCTCTTCTCTTCCTATGTAAGAAATGGGAAGATTATCTCAATAGATACTTTATAAAAGAAGAAATACAAACAGGCAACTAACATATGAAAAAAAATACTCATTCTCCTTAGCCACCGGGGAAATGCTAATCATAACCCTGCTAGAATGGCTGTCACCAAACAAACAAGAAATAACAAATTCTGGTGAGAATGTGGATGAAAAGGGTTCTTAAACACTCTTGGTGGGAATGTTTATCCTTAGTTAGGGGATCTTATTTGTATTCACTGCTACTCAGCAAACATTTATTGAGCTTATCGGTTGATCAAAGGTTTTTAGTGTGTCTGATGAGTTAGATGTGCAGAAAGCTAGATGTACCGATGTACAGAAATAATGGTCATCTTAGTCGTAGGATACACTGGTATATTTTCATATGTTCTGACATACTATTTGATAGTTCACAAACAAGGTCTATACTCTATCCATTTGCTAATTGTTCTTTCTAATGTCCTTTTAACCACCCACTTAATTCCTGCCCTTAAGATTATAATAAAAGGAATTTTTCTGGCTAAGATTAGGCTTTGTGTATTTGATATTAACCCCTACATGGAATCTATTCCTTAAAAAATAGGAGTCTGCCGATTCTTAACATTTGTGCAGTGGAAGCTACCACTATATTGTGTGTAATACAGTGAAATCTTTCACAGGGAATCACTTTGAAATGAGACCCAAAACACAATCCTTCTTATAATTATGCCATGTATAATTTACAAGGAAGAATGTGCTTGCATGATTCTAGGGGAAACGCTTACAAAACAAAATTCTTCATTACTGTTACATATTATAATTTTTTTTTGAAAAAAAGCTCTGTGGGAAGAATTAGAATTAAAAAGATAGTAGCTGCCAGGCTTTCCAATTAGGGAGTATTTACATCTAGAGAAATGGCGTAATTACATTTTCTGACTTCAAAGTCAGTTATGTAGCTGTGAGAAGTAGTATGAGACCCAGTGAATTGCACATTGACCTAGCTGAGGCAGAAATAGCTGTAGTGTGACAGGGAGAATTCTGCTCCTGAAAGAAGAGACCGGGGTTGGGGCAGCCTGGCCCCGATGTTTACTAAGTGGAAAGCACTGATCAGTTTCTTACCCTCCAAAATCAGGGCTACTGTGCAGTAAAAAACAAGCGAGCAAATATACACAGTCCCATGAGAGGAAAAGAGGCTATTGTCAATTTTACTTGCAAAGCTTATGATATCTTTAACATTATTAAACATGTGGGACATATTAATTGTTTGAACACAGAGAAAAAAATATGGAATTTATGGTTCTTTTAAATACAAATCCAGGATTACTTTGTAGGTAGTGCTTGAAAGTCTGCTTATTTTTCACCTTAAGATAGATAGCAAAATTCTTCCAAATCAGGATTTTGAGGACCTGATTTTGGTGGCTAGTACATAGCATTCTGTTATATAAAGTATTAAATCATTTTATAGGATTACATTGCTTGTATTCATTTTGGCTATTCTAAATGCATCTTTCATTACCATTTTATTCATAAATGAATACATTTTTGGTAAGATAAACAGCTAAAATGAAATTATAGGTCAAAGATAATTTTAGGTATTTTGGTCCATCCAACCACCAGATCCATCCTGTCAACCTATTTGCCAAACTGTTCTAGCAAGTGCCCCACAAGTCATTCACCAGTATCCAAAGATTTTCATAAATGTTCCCTATATGTTAGGCCTTCCAAAATTGATTTCATTTTATTTATTTATTTATTTATTTATTTATTTATTTTTGGTGGTACTAGGGATTTGACTCAGGACCTTGTGCTTGCCAGACAAGCACTTATTCCACTGAGCTATCTCCCTGCCCCCCCATTTTCATTTTAATTAGCTTTCAATTCTCAGTGAAGTTGGACATTTTATCTCATTTGTTTAGCAAGCTGTAGTTCCTTTGTAAATAATGCTTGTGTCCTTGGTAC
This sequence comes from Octodon degus, assembly GCF_000260255.1. Classification (NCBI taxonomy): domain Eukaryota; kingdom Metazoa; phylum Chordata; class Mammalia; order Rodentia; family Octodontidae; genus Octodon; species Octodon degus. Next base: position 2,111,299 of record NW_004524624.1, read on the forward strand.
TTAGAGGACATGGTAAGTGTCCCTCATTAATGGTTCAGTACAATGTGTTAGGTCATCTTGGATCAGAACTTTTAACTTGTCATTTGTCCAAAAATAAATGTTTATTGAATAAAAATTAAATGAATCATAATGCACTAGTTGGATGGCCATAGGGCCAAGTGTTAATGACTATTTTCCCTAGGAATGGAAGAACATCAGTTTATCTAATCTATTTTTTAAAGTGCCAAATGGTTTTAGACTAAAAGACAGGATTTTATAAGGCACTGTGTTAACCTGTTGGAGAAAGTCCTTCAGAACACAAGTCCATCTTGTGGGACTGTGTATGTTTGTTCATGCAATCTGTCTGTCTCTGTGTCTGTCTGTCTGTCTGTGTCTGTCTGTCTGTCTGTCTGTCTGTCTCTCTCTCTCTCTCTCTAATGATTGGGTACAGGGTCTCACTATGGAGATTGGGCTCATAGTGATCCTCCTGTTTTCAGCCTCCTTAGGGCTGAGATTACAGACATGTGCCACCATGCCTGGTCTCAGTGGCCAGCTCAGCATGCCTGGTGTTGGGGCTGGCATCCCATGGGATCCTGGGAATTGAACCCCAGTCCCTGCACTTGCCTAAGCAGGTACTTAGTCTGCTGAGCTATTTGGCCAGCTGGGTGTATATTTGACCCATAGAAAGTATCCATGGCCTTATATACTAGCAGACTGTTGTATCAGTCAAAATGATGATTGATTCATTCATATTTAATAATATCTTATGCCATTGTCAGTAGTAAAGTAATAGTAATAAAGGGTTAACATTAAGGAGGTGTAGCTGGTTAGTTATGACAGTAGATGGGGCAGGTGGCTTTTCCATGAACAAACTTACCAGTCTAGATTGGTTTGTATCTTAGTTTCACAGATCTGAAACTTAATTGAATTTTTACATTATGACAAGCTCAGTCTCCCAAGGATGAGATCACATTGGCTTTGTTCTCAAGAGACTACTGTCAAAACTAAAACCAATGTGCTTTATCAAGTCTATAGTACTGTCAGATAGATGAGAACACTCACGTCATGGGTCAACTCTTCTGTCCCTCTGGGGATTTCTGTCAGAGCTAGATTATAATGCGTGCTCATTAAATGAGCAAAGAATTGGAAAAAAAGGCCTTAGTTGGTCACAAGAGGACAACTCTCCCAAAGTAGTTTGCTAAACTACTTTGGGGAACAGTTTGACTTACAAGATTAGTCTTACTGGCATGGTGTGACCTCCACGGACTTGAATCCCATCTCCATTAGAGACATCATCTTTGATGGGCCCTGCCATTACTTGCCCATTAAGTTTTCCTTTACTTCTTAGCACTGTACTGACTAATTCCATTTCTTACTGACATATCATATGTCTGGTTGTATCAGTGTCTTTAAACTGGCCTTTCAGTTACCAGCAAGTCTTGCTCTTATTCCTGGCTGGAGGTTCTGTGAGAGATTTTGCATATGTCCACTTTTATATTCTGTCATTTATTTTCTGGAACCCAACCTATTTTCCAGAGAGCCTTTGAGTATATGAGTACATGAAACATATAAGCTTTACAGCTCTATCTACCCTATTTCCACATGTGAAAATTTCCTCTCTCAAGCAGTGAGGTAAGATATGAAACTGACCCTCAAGAAGGACAATCTAACAATATAGAAGTTATCTCTTTGTGTCTTCAGGGACCTGGAAGCTACTTTATGTGTTTCTTGCTGTTCAGAGAGGCTAAGTAATGCATTTATAGACATACTCAAAGCCACCAGCCTCATATTGCCATGCCAGATGGGGCCTTTTGCAGTGAACATTGTCAGCCAGATTATACATTCCATCATTTAGAATAAATAAGTTACAATGATATGAATTACATTTCCTCTGGGACATAGCATTTTGTCCATGGACAGTCTTGTTGAGATGATTTTTCAATTCTGTTTCACACAGTTGGAGAACAGTTGACTGCATACTGTATTTTCCATTTCTTCAGCTCTTCATTTTGGTCCCTAGAAAACAGCTTGCATTCCTCAGAAGGAAGTTACAACTCTGATAACTGGACTCTTGAATGTGTCAGAATCACCTTCACTTGGAGAAAGCATCAAAGACCCTGTTATAGTTTAGATACAAATGTCCTCCAAAAATCTTGGGTATTCAGAAGTGCTTCTTTTTGGAGGTGATTGGATCACAGAGCATTAAAGCCATCAGTGGATCAAGCCAGTTAGAGGGGTAGATCATTGGGAGCATGATCTAGAAGCACATATGCCTGTCACCACCCTTCTTAGCTCCTGTCTTCTGTTTCTGCTTCCTGGCTGGCATAGGCTGAGCAGCTTTCCTCTATTGTGCCTTTCACCATGGCAATTCCACATCGAGCCAAATAAGCCTCTGCTGCTTTAAGTTGTGTGTATGCAGCAGTATTTGTCAGTGATGAGAAAGTGACTAATGTAGAAAATGTGGAACCAGGAGTGGGCATTATTACTGTTACTCTGTAACCATGTAGTTCAGAAGTCCTTAGAATATGGTTGTGGGAGGAGCTTGCAATAGTTGGAGAGGCAGGCTAGAGAAGCCATAGATTGTAGTAAGCATAGTATGATGAGTGATTCTGGTCGAAGCTCAGAAGATAAGAATGCTATAAGGAATGTGAATGGTAAAAGGCAGATGTATATATTCTTCCTATGGATATATAAGAATTCTATTAGAACTTGGAGTATATACAGGCCATGTGTTTAAAATTCAGGTGGAAAGTTTGTCTTTTTCCCCTGTCCTGAGACTTTATAGGAGAATGAGATTAATGAATGTGGGCTAATTAACCTGACAGAGGAAGTTTTAAGACAGCCCAATGTTTGGGTTGTGGTTTGGGTACTACTGGTTGCTTGTAACCATATCTTCAGTGAGCATCTTGAGAAAAGGACAGAAGTGAAAGATTTGAAAATTTTCCAGTTTTCCCAAAAAGGAAGAGTCTATAAAGATCCAAGACAGAATGGTTCCTGAATAAATTAGCATTAAAATGAGGTCAAGTACTTTATATCAGAACAATAGGAAATACACCTTGAAATCATCTCAAGAAATGGCCAGATGAGATCAGGTGTATTCAGGGTAGTATTTGAGCAACAGATCTGGTGATAAAATTAGATAATGTATCAATCATTGTTAATAAGCTATTCTAGTTTTGAAAAACTCTAACATATGTATTGTTATTTGTTACCCTTTTTCTGTCTTTGCTTTTGTTTTTCTTGATCTTGTATTTACTCTTCAAAATAAAAGAGAATTATAAAGAAAATAGATATTAGGTAAATTAGGATACAAGTGGAAACCATACTCATGAGTGAAATAAATCAGACTCACCTGTGTAAATAAAAAAGAGTCAATAACTAAACATTACAGCTTGAAGAGAGAGAGAGAGAGAGAGAGAGAGAGAGAGAGAGAGAGAGAGAGAGAGAGAGAGATGGCCAGATACTTCACAGACCCAAGGATGTAAAAGGGTAAAGGCAGTCTCTGACAAAATCCCCCCTATTCATCACAAGGAGTTAATTAGAAGACTATACCTTTGAAATTCTTTAATTTTGAAAACTTTCATAAATATTAACTTAATACAAACTTGGTCCTAAAGCTTCTAAAGCTATATAATATGTGTAGTTTAAGATATATGTTCTCTAAAGTTAGTACATCTGGAAAAGGCTTGAAGAAAGTGTTTCCATAGTGTGAAGCAAGATCCCAGAGCCCAACATCACCCTAACCTTACAGGTCATCTTTGCTTCCAGGAATATTGATCCAGAGTTAGTCACCTGGATTGAAGTTTTTCATAAAACATGACAATCATAAAAATGAGTTTAACATTTTACAGTGAATATTTTTAATTAATTTTATTGAGCAACAAATAACAATGAGACAGTTTCAAAACCAATTAGCACAGTTTCAATAATTAATACATTGTATAATGTTGTATATAATGTTGTATAATGTTGTCTTCATAGCGGTTATTCATAAAATAAGATGCAGATATAATATCCTGTCCAAACACTAATAGTAAAATCTTTCTTCTCATTGAATTAAGAGTAGAGATTTTTCTTACTTAAACAAATGTTTATTGAATGCCTACTACATGCCAAGCAGAGCCCAGACTCTCCAGCATTTAATACAAGGCTTGGTACAGAATAGGCATTCAAAAATATCTATTGAATGAATGAATGAAGAGGACAGGCATTGCTGCCGTTCAAGTACAGAGGTGGTCCATCCACAGAGTTCCCCTGTTCCTCAGGGAGGGTCGGGCTTTCTTTCTCTGAAGGCCTGAAACCAATCAGACAGCCTACATGAGAAAGAGACATTTGCTTTACCTAGTCTCCTGATTTGAATATTAATCTCATCTAAGAAGATACATTCATGGAAGCAGGATGTTTGGTGCCTTCTTTGGGCACTAAAGCCTTCACCATGCTGAATTACCCAGCATCCTCACCTGGTTTAGCTAGGTTAGGCTTTGAATACAGTTTCCTTAGCTATGCAGTTCTGGATGGAGATACCACTTCCCCAGCTACCCTACCTAGCTTCTCTTCTCTCCTGCAGTTAAGAGGAGGCGCTTTATGGAATGGACATATCACAGGTGTGGAGTTCACAAATGTGTATTACAGATTTGGTATTACTGTTGGCAAACACTAACCTCTCTGATGCTCAGTGTCTTCACCCACCAAATGGGATAATAGTTGTCTCAGGTATAAAGAGTCAAATTATGTTTTGAATCTTTCTCTCTACTTTTGTGCTTTTCTTCATACTTTTTTATTTTTTATTAATGTAGATTTAAAGTACATTATGAGGGCCAGCCAAATAGCTCAGTGGATTAAAGTGCTTGCAAACAGGTGTAGAGGCCAGGGGTTCAATCCCCGAGCCTGCTGTGCTGGCCCCACCCCTGGGGCATGCTGAGATGGCAATTGAGACCGGGGGTGGTACCACAACTGTAATCCCAGCTCTTGAGAGGCTGTAAACAGGCAGATCACTATGAGTCCAATCTAGTAGTGAGACCCTGAACACCCTGTAGACCTTTCCCTAAAATAAAAAAAAATGTATACAATTATTATATTCCTTGTGGGAAGTTGGTATAGGCACAGAACACATATTAATTATTGTTTTATCTCCTTCCCCTCCTCTCTTTCCCCACATTTTTCAGCTCTTGGTCTCTTTCAATTTTCCACAAGATCTCTCTATTTTGTATAATTTACCTTTTATTTTAGTTTTGTCTATATTTTAGGTTTCTTTCTGGACAGGATCTATATTTTATTTACCATTGTGTAATTAGGAGTGATTGTTTAGAATATAACAAGTGTTTATGCAATATTTATTGATTAAAAGTTGACTGAATTCAAAAAGAGAATGATATAGAAGTGGTAATATGTAGCAGGTGTGTTAGTGAAGATTTCTTCCATTTTGTTTCTGGACATGCCATTAAAGCTCTTCCAGGCCTTGTCTAACTCAAGGTACCTCCTGTCTGGTATGTGTGTTGTGTCTTGTTGCTGGTTAAGAGCATTTAACCTTAACCTTAACACTTAACAAGATCTACCCTCTTGACAGAAATTAAAAGTACATAGTACTTATACTGACTGTAGGTACTATATATAAGATATGCATACATATAGGGTAGTAATTATTATTACAGTGTTATACAGTGCTATCTCTAGGACTTATTTATCTACTCAACTAAAACTTCATGCCCTCTTCCAGTCTCAGGAAACCATTATTTTATTTTTATTTTTTCTCATGTATTTTTTATTAATTTTATTGAGAAACAAATAGCAATGAGACAGTTTCAAAAATGATTAGTAGGACACTTTCAGTAATTAATATGTTGCATATTGTTGTCTTAGTGGTTATTCATTGTACAAGATGCAGACATGATATCTTGTCCACAAACACTATCAGAACAAATCTCTCATTGAATTAACAGAATGCAGCTGTATATCTATCCTATTTTGTATATACAGATAAAAAATAGTCCTTCATTTGTATCCCCTTTTTTGTTTAGTTTTCTCAGAGATGGGTATTCCATTGACATTTAAATATTGTAGGTGTGTGAATTCAGCAAAATAACCTAATATAATCCAGTAGTCCATAATAGTAGTGGGTTATCCATAGGACTGGCAATATCAGAAGTTGTTGACTTGAGCCTGTTACAGCTCAGCATATTAATATGACTTTACTTTTTATACCTCATTTTTATACATTTCTGCTGGATGGTTAAGACCAAGATAAAGCAAGACCTATATAACAAGAAATGTAACTTTTGTATCTGACAAGGTCAGTCAAATCCTCTCAGGATTTATCCTGAAACCCTGTACCACAGTTTGTAGATCCTTTGTCAGTGTCAGACATGTGGATGAGTCACAGCCATTGCTTGACCAATTTGCTCACTGTGAAAACCTGAGAGAATGTTTTCTCTTCATGTGACTTTCCTTAGGCACATTCTACATCTTTAATCACTTTCCTCTGTGGCCCCATAATCTCCTTGATCAGAAAATTTGGGACTCCATGAGTTACAGGATGTTACAGTACAGGTTCTCCTATGTCCTCAGTCCTCACTGACCTTGGAAGGCTAGGCCCAAAATATTGGCTGTCCTTGCAGTGCATTTTTAGGTATCTCATACAAGTGGTATCATGCAATATTTATTTTTCTGTGTTTGCCTTATTTTACTTAGCATAATGTCTTTAAGATTTATCTATGTTGTCACTTTGCAGAATTTCCTTTTTTGTGAGGCTAAATAATATCCATCTATATCTATAACTCTCTTACTATCATTCTGTCTCATTTGTGTTATTTTGTTGGTTTTTGTGAACAGTATCCAGTTCCTCTTTGAGATCTTGATTCCATTTCCTTTGGATAATGCCCACACGTGGGCTAGATCTTGTTTTAGGTGCTCACAGTCTTATCTTAACTGCTTGATAGGGATGATTGATCAATTAGGAGATCTGTGGATATTCAATCATTTTTATTTTCTTGCCCAATTTTCTGGTTGTTCTATTTGCATATGAGGTAACTGCCATCTTAGAGATAGTTCTGCACAACTGGAAATTAGTTTCTATTATTACAGTGTTCAAATTTTTGGGCACCAGAAGGGTAGACAACAATGAGGAAGGCATCTTCACACATGCTTTTTATGAACACCTTAAACATTTTGTTGGATCTAAGGTTGATGCTCCTTTTATTCTAAAAACCTGTTGAAATTTCATTAATCATTGCAAAGTTCCAGGATCCCAGTTTTAAATCAATATTGTATTTAACAAGAAATGAGCAGTCAATTGTAACCTTTTTTCAGTAAACTGATGCAATTTAATGCTTATATAATTTATCTCTCTGGCAGATCAGCTGCCGAACATAATTTTAATTATACCTGTCACCCTCAGTTGTGCTCTTTCGTTCTGTACTAGTTTTATCAGCATGCCAGGACGCTTACTGTTAAATTTTTCTGTTCCAAAGCCACAGTTTTCTTCCATGTCACTTAAGGAAATGCCTGACACTTGAGTTACAGAGAGAAGCTACATTCTTATTAAAAAGGAACTTAATAGGAAATACAAGCTGTTAGGTTGCATATCTGACTCACAAAATCTTTTGCAGACTTACAGAAATAGCAAAGAATGCAAATGTTAAAGTTAACAAAGAATACTATATTGATGCTTGTTAATTATATCCAATTTCATCATGCAGCCTGCTGGTTATGTGAATTTTACTACGTTTATTAGCATTATACTATAGAAACATTTCTTGATGAGGATAGTCTATGTATAAGGGGGGATTTTTTTAAAAGCTAAATCAGCTTTGTTCTTTTGCATTTTTGTGAAAGCAGGAAGGGTGAAGGTACAGAGGATGAACATCACTTAGGATGAGAAAGAATTGGCATTTTTCCCCTGTGTGGTAATTAGGATATTGAATATGTCTAGGCACTGCATTGCAGATGGAAGAATACCTGCTTCATAGCAGCTCTTTCTATTGGTAGCATAATTTCATTCTCATTTTCTAAACTATTCTGCTACTTTCTGTCTGGTTTAGAAGTCATGCTTTTCAGGTCAGTTCTTTTGGAGCACATTTCATGTGTTACAGCCTTTAAAAGTGCATCACTGGTTAGTCTATCACACCCTGTCTTCAAATCTGCCCTGAATGACTGTCAAGCAATTGCTACCTAAGTTTCCTTACAAATGTCACTGTGGAAGTACAAAGTCATCTGGCCCAGACCCAATTTCTGCTTCCAGATGCGTGGCGGGCTGGCATTGAAGCCAGCATTTCCCTTTTCATTGAAGTCTACTTTTCACATTGTCAAAATAAGCCACTTTTGTCCATCTGACTGAATGACCTGGGAAGGTCAGTACTTACAAAGACCTACCACGTGTTAGTCAAGGTGTTAAGCACTGCCACTGTTCAGTTGCTTAATTCAGTCCTCATAATAGCTCTTGAGGTGTATGCTATTATTAACTTCATTCTTAGGATGAAGAAGTAAAGCCCAGGAAATGAGTTGCTCCAGGTCACTAAGCTGGTAAGAAGTATCACCCAGATTCACAGTGGTCTCAGCCTCCAGCTCGTGCTGCTGCCCATGCCATTGCCTAGGCTCATGGTGCCAAACCTATGGCACATGTGCCACAGTTGGCTCTTTGTATCATTGAGAGCTCTAAATGGTTTGCTATAATTCACCTAGGCTTTGCTCGTGGGGAATTATAACCAATTGGAGAGAATGAGAAACAAAGAAAAATGGTGTTGAACCTAATGGTCACCTCACCCAAGAATAGTGACAAAGTTGATGTGCTAGTAACCATTGGGCAGTAGAGAATTATCTCCATGTCACAGAAGAATGGAGGAGGTTCAGAAGAGAACAGGAACCACAAGAATCTGGCCTAATAGCAATCGTATCAATACCAAGAGTGGGCTGCTCTTTGTTGCTCCCAACGTACAGTATACAATGTGGTTTTTATGTGACATCATATCCTATGCTTGAAAAACTGGAAACAGTATAAGATGAAATGAATCCACAGTTTTTTTACATAGAGAAATTGAATCCCATGGAGGTTAGTTTCAGGTATGAATTTTACATACCAGGTTTCTGACATGATTTTACTATCCTCTATCAGCTTTCCTTTTCTTGGCTTAAGGGAACACAAAATTCTAGTTTATTCCAGATTCCTTTTGCTGTGCAACAAACTGCTCACAACAATCATGGTGGCATAAGACAGCAAATCACTTAGTTGTTACCCGTCATAGTTCTGGGCTTCACAGGGCTCAGCTGGATGGTCTGCCTTTTGGGTCTCATGTGTTTACAGTGGTGGCTAGGACACTGGTCTGGTCTTGATCATGCTTGTTAGCTAGTGTATCACCTGGGACTGTCAGCTCTGGTCTCTCTTGAGTTTCCAGCTGGATTCCAAGAACAGGTGTCCAGAGATAGAGAAGAAGAGAGACACAGACACAGACAGAGATAGAGAGGGACACAGAGGCAGTAGGTAGTAGGAGAAGGAAGGAGCAGGGGGAAGGAGGAGATAGGAGAGAGGGTCTGTGGTTTTCAGTGACTTAGACACGAAGCCACAAAGTGACATACCATCCATATTTCTGTTCATTACAAAAATCTGTCCAGGTTCAAGAGTAGGAAGTAGAGACTCCACCTGCTGATGAGAATGGTGCCAAGGTCACTTTGTGAGGAAGAACATATTTTGGTCATGCTTGGAATATGCAATCTGCTGCATCATTTTTTCCAAGTTTTTTTTCCTTCTTCTAGAGCCATAAGCTTCTGCATCAAGCAGACATTTCTGTCAGCATAGATATTTTTCTTTCAATTGATATCAGCTGTTTTCTCAGTGAGACATCTGGGTATCAAATAAAAATCAAGTATGCATCCTGAGCAGTATCAATCAAAAGAAAATATTTTCTTTTTTGTCACAAGCAGAGCATAAATAATTTAGAGTAATTCCAGGGATGTTGAACATAACCACCATAATTTTGAATAGAGTTGCATTCCATTTTGGTATTTTCTAGCTCACTGAGGGATGAATGCGTCAGAAAAAAGAAAAACTTGTAGCAATATTTTAATACTAAATTTATGGAGACACCATGTTAATGCAAGTTACCTTTGGCCTCCACAATGACAAGAGGTGCTCAGAGTGGTGGCCGTTAGCTTCCAGACATATTTAGTATGGCAAACTGCTGAAGTAGGAATATATTTTTTGGGCAGAAGCTGTATACATGTTTGGTTATTTTGCATTTCTAGCTAATTTTTTGGGGGGGCATTGTTTAATTGTTACCAACCTGATGTTTATGAAATGGTATCATAATTGGGTTTTCTTTAGCATTATTATCATCTTATATTTAGTGGTTATATTAGTCAGGTTTTACTAGAGGAGCAGATATAATACAAGGAACAGATATAACGCAAGATATACAAATGTATAAGAAATTACAAGATTGGCTTATGACAGTCAGCTACAGAGTCGGATGAGGAAATGTGCAGAGGGTGTCTGCACACCCAGGACTGAAGGATTCAGTCCAAAGGTCTGAAGTTTACTGCAGTGTTCTGCGCAAGTCTCTATCAATTGGCCGATGGGACTGTGATGGAAGGCTGAAGACTCTGGGAGGGAAAGCTGAAAGATCTAAGCCATAGGCTGCTCTGGAAGCTCATGAAGTCCAAGGTGACTGTGAAGACTAAAGTTCTTCTGAGACAGTAGAACACCAAATCCTTCCTCAGCCCTTTTATATGTGCTTTTTGTCTGAGTCACTCTGAGGCAGGCCTTCTCTGCCCTAGGGTGGACTCCTTCACCCCCTAAGGTAGGCCCTTCCTGCCCCTTGGGTGGGGCCCCCATGGCCCAGGGTATGGAACCCCTGAGGTGATCCAGCCAAGTTGACACAATGTATTGACCTCTACAGTGGCTTTCCTGAGGTGTTCTCATTGATTAATTTCATTTGCAAGTCTCTTACAGATTTTTATATTGGGTTATCTTTTTCTAATATATTTGTAGAATTCTTCTATTTTGGATAGTAACCTTTATTTCAGTTATGGGCTCAAAATAACCTCTCCAAACTGGTGGGCTCCTTTATCCCCCCCACTCTTTTCTGGTGTCTTATAATACACAGACATTGTTAATTTTATACTTTCCAATTTTATTTCTTGAACTCTTAGTTAAAAATCTTACCTTACATTGAAGTCATGTAATATATCCTATATATTTTCTTCTAAAGACTTCATACTGTTTTCCTTGATAACTAAGTTTGCAGAATAGCTGGACTGACCTTTGTCTCATTAATTGTATGCATGTTGAAGACTTCACATCCTGGTAGTGTGTTTTGACTCTTCATTTTCAATTGTCACTTTGCTTTAAATTTTTATAATAAACAATTACAATATTGAAGTTCTGATACTTAGAGCAGATAGCCATAGCAGTCTTCTTCACATGAGCCTAGTATATTTTTTACCCTTTTGCATTTAACACTTCTTTCTTTTTTAGGGGGTGGGTACCAGGGATCAAATTCAGGACCTTGTACTTCCGGGACTGGCACTTGTGCGGCTGAGCTATATCCCTGGCCCTAGCATTTCTCTATCCTTTTTTCAAGACTATCTGTTAACAACAAATAGCTATGTTTTGTTTTCCATTGTGTTATACTCATTGTCTTCAGTAAAGTCTTCAAACTATATATATTTGTTATAACTCTACTTTCTTATTAATAGTTTTTATTAATTGTTTTGCCTTGTCCCAGAAATTTTTTTATTAATTTTATTGAGAAACAAATAGCAATGACGCAGTTTCAAAACTGATTAGTGGGATAGTTTCAATAATTAATACATTGTATATTGTTGTCTTTGTAGTGGTTATTCATAGTACAAGATGCAGACATGATATCCTATCCAAACACTATTAGTACCTTTATTTAGTACTAAATAAAGGTATTTATTTGTACTATTAGTACAAATACAATAAAGGTATTTATTTGTACTATTAGTACAAATCTTTCTTCCCATTGAATTAAGAGGAAAGTAGCTGTATATCTATCCTAACTATTTTGTATATACAGAAACAAAATGGTCCTTCATTTGTATCCCCTTTTTTGTTTACTTTTTTCAGAGAAGGGTATTCCATTGCCACTTAAATATTGTAGGTGCATGAATTCAGCAAAAGAATCCAATATAGTCCAGTAGTACATGATAGTAGTGGGTTATCTGTAGGACTGACAAAAAAAATAAAGCCACATTAATGTGCTGAACCTTAAAAGGCTCAAGTCAACAACTTCTGGTATGTCCCAGAAATTTTAATAGGCACACATTACTTATCAGAGCCTAAATGGAAGCAGTATCTTTGCATTTGTCAATACATGACCAACCATTCAGACACTGCAGTGCTAACTTACATGGCAGTGCTGATATTGGCTATGTTTTATATTTTTAAGTTCTAACATGTTTCTGTTGTACTTTTTCAAAAAATCAATAATACATTTTCCTTTTGCTTTGTTTCATCCTTTTTGCACTTGTGCAGTTTCATCTGTAGTCACTTTGCTTCTCTCTAAATTATATTCTTTGGAAATTTCTGTAATGAAAGTCTTCTGCTGTCAAAGTATCTGTTTTTGTTTGAGGCACAATGTCTTTATTTTTCTGACATTGTAAATATAATCTAGGCAAATAGCAGTCAGTAAAGATGCAGAAAGATCGAAGCATAATGATGAACCTCAAATCAATGTTTATGATAGGCAAAAAAAAAAAGGGAAGAGTGAAGGAAAAAGGAACCTCAGTGTTCAGTAGTAGGGGAGTAGGTACTGATACAGATGTACCCTTAAAGACTCAACCAGCCAAGAATCATTGTGTATTTAAATAAATTATGTGTTTGAAAATGAACTCAGTGAATGCTTATGATAGGCTTACATAGTGAAGAACAATATATATATTACATAATACATGCACACGCCCCCAAAAATGACTAGGAAAGATACAACAAAAAGTTACAAGTTCTATCTTAGCTGTTGAATTGATAGGTGTTTTAACTTGCATTTTTGCACTTTTTGATATAAATGTTTTTCACAAGCAAGGATATTATGTATAGAAATCAGTTATTTGTTTTATAAATGACTTATAGTCAAAATTATTTTCAACAAGGTTGTAGCATTTATATCCACATCCAACCCCAGCAGAATGTGAATAGTGGTTATATTTTTACTGTCTGCCAATTCTGTAAGTGTACTAAAGTATGTCACTGTTATTTCCATTTCCATTATTTTAATTGATATTGAAGCCAAACACTTTATAATGTTTGTATTTATTGGCCATTTGTATTTGCTCTTAGAGTGCTTGCTGATGCCTATTCTCAATTTTTCAATTACATTCTTAATGGTTTTCCTATTGATTTAAAAGAACTCTTTATATATTAAGAATATTGACCCTGTCTTTCATCAAACTGTTTTCCAACTTGTCTTTTGAGTGTTGTTTATAGTATTATTTTTAATCTTTCCATTTAAAAAAAGATTCACACAGACATTTCAAAAAAAAAGGAATAATCATAAGCCAGGTAAAAAGTATATTTTAAAAGATCTTAATATACATTTTGAGGATAAAGAGAGTAAAAATAAATAAATAAAATGCACCTCTTCTTAAAAAAAGGTTTAGAAAGAAAAATAAAAGAAAGCATTTTTTTCAGTGTTCAACTAATAGGAAGTGAGGTATATTTTTCTCATCATCACTAGATATTTAATGGTCAGTATGTCCATTCCTTAGGGGTATGATCAGTCATTGTCACTATTTGGTACCCTTGAAGGAAGTGGGCCAAATGAAAGGAAAGGAAGGCACTGGGAAATTACACCTGTCTCCAGGACACAGAGCTACACAGCATTTGTGGGGATAAGCCCTGTTCACTGTGAACAGTGCACTTTGCCCCAGTCAGCATGGGCTCTGCATCTATGTCTCTTTTTTCCTCCCTACTATCTGGGCAGTCATCACTTAGTCATGAATACTGAAGAGGAGCTCCATTTGTTCTTATAGTCTAGGGTTTTCCAACATGGGAATACCAAGCATTTTGGACGGTTGGTTTGTTAAATGAATGAACAAGGTGGCTGATTAGTTAAGGTGACTGACTGCTCATCCATTGTCCTCTGCACACATGGGTTCGAATCCCATCCTCCTCAGTGGGGATTGATTGTTTTAAGGGCTGCCTTGTGTTCTGCAGCAGGTTCAGCAGCAGCAGCCCTGGCCTCCAGCCATTAGGGGTCAGTAATACTGTTCAGTTGTGATAGCCCAGAATGTTGCCACACACTATTGAACTTCCTCTTACAGTCAAAATTAACCCTAGTTGAAAACTACTATACACTGACACAGGGCAATGAAAGCTAGAGAATTTCCTATAGGCTTTGAGGAGCTTTGGATTAAGTTACAATTTGGAGAAATTTTAACCTCAACATGTTTTTATGCTTGCTGACCTTGCTGATAACGATGTGCCTGGTTTTCCACAGTGTGGGACTATAGCACACTTTTTAATGAAAATTAACTTTTCACTTTTATATTCCATTTTATGAATATGTTTCATTGTAACTTCTTTTGTTGCTATGATTTATAAAGCCCACCTTTATTCATCTTTTTAATAATTGGCACCATTGTTTTTACCCTAAGCCTTTAATCCCTGTAAACTTACATTAATGTATATTGTAGCTGATGCATTAACTTTTGCAAATTTTTCTTTTGAAATAACAAATGTAATAATGTCACTGGTTGAGTAATTCCATTATGATGTTCCTTAAATCATTTACCAGTTATTACTGAAGTTACTACTTTTATAGAGTCATATATTCTATTTCAAAATGTAGTCTAGAAAATCTTATTTTTTTGCTTGGTTGCTGGGGATTGAATTCAAAGTGACACTGTACCACTGAATTATATGCTCAGCCCAGTATCTTGTATTTATTAATTGTCTGAGCAGAGTAGTTCCTTCATGTTATTTGTTTACAGTGTTACAAAGAAGTTCCGTACACAGAACTAGGTATTGAGAATCACATAATTCAGACTTTTTATCTTAGTGTTTTGGTGATCACTTAAAAGATTTAAAATTTTCTCTTTGAGTTGGCTTAGAAAATAGGCTGGAATGGAAGTATCAGTCTTTCTTAATTGGGCTCCAGGAACAAGTGCAAATTAAGCTCTTATATCAAAGGACTGACATCTATGACTACTACAGTTTGGTAAGGGCACTGCCTCAGAAACCAAGGCCACATGTATCCATTTTCTGGATCATGTTGATGGTGACCCCCAGGGACTTCCAAAGCCCTCCTTTCAGGAAAGCATCAGCATCCTTGAGGGCAACAGCTGTAGTCCCTTGAAACAAGGTACTGGGGCTATATATCTCTACCTCATCCAGTCTTTTCTTCTAGCCAGTGATGCAGGCTAAAGATACAGGAAGGAAAACTCAACAGCATGCTGGAGACTAAGGATTTACCAATAGGCAGGAACAGCTGAAACCTCTAGTATCTTAGGTATGTTTTAATACAGTGTTTCATCTGGTTTATTTTCTTTATTTTTCTTTCTTTCTTTTTTTCTTTTTACTCCTCCTAGACACATCCCTTGAGACAGTCTCATAATGCTATAAATGTGGAGTCATATGGGCTAGTGTTTCTGATTATATTGTTCTTTTTAAATTTAGTAAATTACTTCAGTGCTTGACAAACTTATGTAGAACCTAAGAGGTCTTTCCTTGAGTTACTGCTTAACTGTAATGTAGGTTGATTGGTTTCTTTCAAAAGTCTAGAAAAATATCAGGCCCTTGTACTTAAAACTGCATAAACAGTAAGGTGATTCCTTTGTGTTCTTCCTGCTTGACACCAGTGTGTGTCAAGCTGACTTATCTGATACTTCCAAATCCTTATAAACAATATGTGCTCTTTCCATGAATTGGTAGGCCTAGTTACATGCAAGTACTATTTGGATTTGAAGTTAATATATTATTGCGCTCATCGTCCACGCCGAGGTCCCAGGAGCTCTGGTGGTGGGAGGAAGGCAGTGGCCCTAGCTCCGCGAGGCTCGAGTGTGCCTCAGCCCGCAGCTTCCACATGCACCACCCATGCTGCCAAGATGCTAAAGAGGAAGGTCAGCTTGGCCGAAGGGACGGCAAGTTAGTCGGCCAAACCTGTTCCTGCTAAAGTGGAAATGAAGCCAAAAAAAAAAAAAAAAAAAAAAAGCAGTGGGAAAGGATAAATCTTAGGACAAAAAAGTGCAAGCAAAAGGGAAAAGGGGAGCCAAGCAAAAACAGGCTGAAGTGGCTAATCAAGAAACCAAGGAAGATTTACCCAAGGAAAATGGAGAAAAAAAAAAAAATGAGGAGAAGGGCCAGCCAAATAGCTCAGTAGATTAAAGCACCTTTAAGCAAGCACAGGGTCCGTGGGTTGGATCCACAGGCCTGCTGTGCTGGCCTGAACCCCTGGGTACGTTGAGAAGGTGATTGAGATGGGGCGTGGTGGCACACGCTTGTCATCCCAGCTCTTGGGAGGCTATAAACAGGAGGACCACTGTAAGTCCAATCTAGTAGTGAGACCCTGAACACCCTTTAGGCCCTTCCCTAAAATACAAATAAATAAATAAATAAATAAATAAATAAACAAACAAACAGAAAAAAGAGAAAAATTCAGCCACTGATGAAGCACAAGAGAAAGAAGCCAATTCTGATTAATCACACAGCATATCTTATCGGTGCTCCCTGTCTCCCTTTTTGTACAATCCAGAAGAATATTTTTATTAACTATTTTGTAAATGCAAGTTTTGTTAGTAGCTCTAGAAACATTTTTAAAAGGAGGGAATCCCACCTCATCACATTTTTTTAAGTGTAAATGAGTTTTTTAGAGGTGAAATCATTCTCTGGTTGTTTATTTTTTGGTACAACCAGAAATAGTGGGATATTGAATTATGGCAGGCTTTGACTGTTTTGGGTGTCAGCTTAGCATTCCATAGGTGGGAGTTAGTCTTATATCCTGCAATACAGAGCATGCTAAATGGCAATTTGGAATTACAGTCCTGCATTTAATATATCTTGGGTACTTTAAATGATTTCTGTTCCCACGCTTTTGGTAGAATTGTTTCCTAAACAAAACTACTTCCTAATCGTTGCCCTGTCAGCATCGTGTGCACTCTGCAACATCTTTGGGGGTTGTAGTCTGGTTTGTCTCATTTTGTTAATGTGCTGTGAAAGATAAAAAAAAAAATTGAGTCTGTAGTGTATGTGATACAAAACTGCGAACTGGTGGGACTTAAGTAACACTTTGTCAGCATTTGAAGATACTGGTACTTAATCCTCTTACAGAAAATTTGCCTGTAAATTTGAGGCTGGAAGGTCACTGGAACAACTGAAAAACAATACATGGTGCTTTGTTTTGTATGTGTGTGAAGAATTGTGTTCAAAGTGAATCATGTGTACTGATCCTCAACACAACCAATAAAATCTCGAATATTGAAGACAAAAAAACAATGAAGTTAACATTATCTATACACCTTTTCCTTTGCAAAGAAACCTAAACACATAGGCCAGTGAATAATGTTCTAGGATACTGGAGGCGAACCTATGGCATTCATGTCACAGTGGGCTGCTTGTCAACATTGAAAGCTGTCACAAGTTTGACATCACTGTTCAAGAGCTATCCAATGTCATTGTCACTTTCTCATCCCTGAGATACACTACTCAACAACCACATGCAAAGGTGTTGAGGTTTATTTTGGCTCCGATTTTGTATGTTCTAAGGCAGGAAAGGTAGAATGGAAGGGTCTGGTGGGAGAAAATTGCTCATGTTCTGGCTCAGGAACAAGAGAGTGATGGGACAACGCAGAAAGGGAGATAGTCTCTTCCAGGTTACACCTCTAGTGACCTTCCTCTAACCAGGCCCCACATCCTTATGGCATACTGGGCTGCAAAACTCTTTATTGGATAAATCCATTGACGAGTACAGCACCCCTGTGACCCAGTGACTCTGAAAGCCTCACCTTGCACATAGGAGAGTTTTGGAAGACAGTCTAGATCTAAACCACAATACCTGACATGTTAAGTTCATATTGGGGCTACTACTCACTATCATAATGTGAGAAGGCAGAGTACTTCTTTTGCATGTGTCTATATGAGTGACATCTCTTAGCTCCCGGGAATGATTGGCAGCTTGACAAGGATGGCCTCATTTGCCAGTGTCCCGACAGGAATGCACAGGGGTTGGCTAGTGGTCTGAATTTGTGATGAAAAGGACTTTGTTCCAGAGGGGCATTTGCATCTGTGTTTCAAACACTCTCAGTCCTATAGCCTTTTACCCTTTTTTAGCAGTGAAGTCGACTTGCTTAACTCTAGCCATTTCAATAAAAATATCCTTCGGGCTTCAAATTACATATTCAAAATACAGAACACTTTCTCGTCTCTCCCTCACACCCATCAGTGCTGGATGTATTTGCTTTGCGGCCATCTGTCATTAGGTTATGTTAGGCACATGAGTGCCAAGATCTTTTGAAATAGTGCCCTGACTTGAGTAGTACTACAAATAGTCCTTTTCTCTCTTCTTCACTGTGGCCCTAGGAGGCAGGTGACAGTTGTGGCCCAGAATAAACCTAGCACCTAATGAGGATTTGAGGGCAGAAGTGAAATGGGCAAAGGCAATTTCCTTCTGTGTGTTATGTTCACATGTGTGTATGTGACTCACAGACCCCACTTCTATGCTGAAAACTGGACAGTGGTGACCACATCGGAGGTGAGACTTTGGGGCTCTGAGGATGCTTTCCTCTATGTCTTTGGATGTCTTACCCTTTTGCTTAGGAAGGAAGAGTCTTGTGTGGAAAACATGCTCAGAATGTGAGCATGAACGTTGTTGACATTACTGTCTGAATCCCTGCTCTGCTTTTCAAAAAAGCAACTGATTTCTCTTCTCCATGACTAATGCGATAACCATGCTACAAATTCTTCTCCACAGCTACTTAAACTGCCTCTTGGTCAAAGTGAGAAAATGAAGCTTTCAAAATTCACTTTCACCCAGAGAGACTTTTGAATTAGCTCCAGCTTAATTTTGTAAGAGAAAACCTGGACTTCTTAGAGAAGCCACCTAGACACAAACTTGCCCCTTGTCTTTTCCCTGCTACACTTCCTAGGTGATACCCTTGCTAAGTACACAATGCCATCAGATAATTGGGTGATTTCTATCCAAATCTCTGTGAGAGTTTACAACATTACACAAGATTATAAAATCAAAACAAACTAAATAAAAGATGATGTGTTCTGACTCTCTCAGGAATTTGCTCTTCCTAGGAAAGAAAATTGGATTAATGAGTCTTAGCTATATATACATTCGATTATAGAGGATAAACTTAGGTATATTGACAGAGAAATTCTCTATTCTGGGTAGGTCTTAGAAACATAGGAGGGTCTCCACGGTTCTCCCTCTATCTTGGACACTTAGAATCTATACAGAAAAACCTTAACTGGTAAGTGAATCTGAGGTTCCATTTCTATTCAAACTCCCAATTTTGATGGCCAAGACCTCCTTCTCATGAGCTGCCAAAGATTTATTTGAAAACTGGATTGTCTTTAAGCCATACCTCTGCTTGGAACCACATGTCCTATGTGGAAAAGGGGTCCATATAGCCGGAGTCATCACTGAGGCTCTGTCGTGCTCTGGTTCCATAGCATTAGGCCATAGCCACCTCAGCTGCCCATTGACTTCTGAGTCATGCTGAAACTGATGGACATGGCTTGCTTGCAGACTCTCCAGTTAAAAATGCAGCTCTTATCAGCAGCATGCTCAGCAATGTTAGCAGCAGCACTGCAGAAAGGAACTATTTCAGACTTCAAACGGTGTTGTAACTCCAGATCCAGCTAGCCCATGTCTATGAGGACTAAGTATTGCTGCTGCTGTGAGTTAAATCCTGAAAGTATCAGGTGATGCCAAAAGGAAACAAATCATTCATTTCATAGGTGGTGGAGGCAGGAAATTCCTGGCAGGGAGGGCTGGCAATAGGACTATGCATAGGTTCCAGAGAGGAATAGTGTTCTCTAGGAAAATATTTCCCACTAAGTTCCTTAGGGCTGCAAGACAATAAGTACACTCTACACAGGTAAATATTGCATAGTCATATAAATTAGCAAAGCACCAGATTTGACAAACTTAACTACATTCTTCATAAATGACATTGAAGTGCAAATCACTAAAGAAAGGTAGCAAATTTGCCACTGAATTTCACCATGAAACACTGTTCTCAAAAAATCTGTGTACTCCAGATACTATCAAATATTGCTCTTGTTTGCATCTATCTTTTGTAGACTTGTTAGATTATTTTTATCTTACGCCATCTACATGAAAACTGTTAGGCCAAATTCTTTTTAATTTACAAAATCATGGATGCAGAAAACACTCAATCAAAACAAGAAAAACCACTATGTTCCTCCCCTAAAACAGATCCATTATTATATCTGAACTATCCCTTAAAAGGCTCATGTGTTGGAAGTGTGATTGCATAATGGGACCTGCTCATCAGTGAATCCATCCATTGGTAAGTTTAGTAGTACTAGCTGTTCACAGCAGCAGTAGTGCTTAGTCCTCACAGACAGGGGATAGCTGGATCAACAGGCAGTTAAGAAGACGGATGTGGCCTAATACTACTGCCTTGGTTACTTTTCTCTCATTGCTGGTAAAATATCCAATATCCAAAATTAAGGGAAGAAAAGTTTATTTAGCTAACAGTTTTTGGAGGTTTCAGTCTGTAATCAGTTGGCTCCAAGGCAGGGGTGGCACATGGTAGAGGGCAGCAGTTTATGGTGGCAGAAAACAGCAGAACAAGAGCAAAAAGGGGGGAGCAGCAAAGGCAGAGAACAAGTCACACTCCCTTCTTAATATTGTATTCTTCTTAATCTGTGGGTGTAGCACTCACACCCATGGTACCAGCTTTGGATCCTGAATTAATCACAAAGTCTAGAAGCCCACCATAACATCTTCATGAGGCTTTGCAGGGACACCTAGACACTAAACCATAACAGTAGCTTAGTGTGCCATTAGAAGGTAGGTGCTGACTGGAGGTGAGTTGCTGGGGTGTGACCTGAGAGGATATATTCTTATCCCAGCTGCTTCTGTTTTTCTTCTTCTTCTTCTTCCTGGCTGTCATGAGGTAAATAGCTTTCCCCCACCATGCCCTTCCAACTATGATATTTCTGTCTGCAAGCTGGTGTATCATGGACTAACTCCCCTGAATCACGAGCTGAATTTAACTTCTCCTCCATCAAGTTGCTGGTGTTGGTATTTTGTCCCAGCAACAGGAAAGTGGACTAATAAGCCTATGATTAGCTTTTACTACATTCCTTTTATTGTCTCTCTGTTTCTGTTACTATTTCTCCCATCTGTATTAATCATTCTATTTTACAGAGGTGGGGTCCAGTCAAAGATGGCTTCAGCATTGTCCTTTTCATAATACCATGGTACCTCTGTGTACAAACTCAATTCTCTTTGTGATTCTGGACATAGACTGAACTGGGTGAGAACCAAATCAAATTTCCCCATAAGGTCAACGTTGAACCTAATCACTGAATTTGATTTGGTTCTTGTCCAACTTGGTTTGTGACTACAATCTTGGAAAGAATCAAGTTTGTGAACTGACATACTATTATATCTTATCCTTGTCATACTTTTAGAATGAGTTTTGAGGTTCTATCATATTTTCAGACCATAACTTAATCTCTAGTATCAGGCTTTTGTTTCTAGATGGATTTTTTTTTGCTATTTATAAACATTGTAACTGTTTGTAATAGTATAAACATTTGCATTGATCTGTGCTTTTAAGTTTGTTATAAAATCTACCACAGAGTTGCAGTTTTATGTGTCATTTCCTCATCCTGGGACAGAATTCTAATTAGAAGAGACTCTTATATCATCACTACAGGCTTTATTTGTGAATAAGTATATGGATTACTGGCTCAAGAGTATGGGCTCAGGAGTCAGAAAGCGTTGGTGCAAACCTAGACCCTGATACTCAATATTTTATTGAATTTCAGTAGGTTATGTGATTTCTCTAAGTCTCAATATTTTGAGGTATAAGATGGAAATTATAGTGTGTACCTTTTCAAGTTAGTAGGAGATGAATGAAGCTGCCTCATGGAAGCACATGTTGGTGTGGTTGTGTGCTTGGGAGGTGGAAGAGAAGAAGCATTCAGAAGCAGAGACTAACATGACCTCTGTGTGTCCAATGTGCTTCTTCCCATTTTCCCTCACTTCTGTGGAGTTGAGAGCCCTTTTCAAATGGTACAAGTTCAGGAAATAACAGGATGGACCTGACTGTGGCCAGTCCCTGAATGTGACACCCAACTTTGCCACTTATCAGCTCCTTAACTTGTTCTGTTATGTAACTTCCTCAGGTTCAAAGCCTGGAACATAGATATTAATTCAAGTCCCTGCCTCACAGAGAGAGTTGGTGTGATGATTCAATGAGGTCATTGTAGTCTTTACAGGACCTGTCATATCATAAGCACTTAGTCAGTGGCAGCCAGAAAAGATGCTTAGCCATCCTCAGCTTCAGTGAGATAGAAATAGTGATCATGCTTGCCAGGGGTTATTACCAGGATCCAGAAGGAAAAACCTGAATACAAACTAATAGTGTGGTTCTTAGCAGTTTTAGAACTTTTGCACAGAATAACTCTTAGGGCATACTCTTACTTCTGGGGGTTAGAGCTGATGGAGCTGAAAAGCTGAGGTCCACTGAAGTCACCTGTACTCTTTCTGGTACCATCTGTCAGTTTAAGCACTGCCAGTTAGCCATGCTGTTAGTTGCTAGGTATACTATAGCTCACCTAGTGGAAATCTCTCATACTCACATATGCTAATCTGATCTATCCAGAAATGTGTAAACCTGCATGCTAGTTGTTAAGAGTTCCTCTTATAGGAGGAATACTTCTAATTAAATTCACAGTATAATTTGTTGCTGATGAAATATTAGAAGGGACTAAAGCAACAGGTCCTGGTGGAAAATCAAAACTGTGTAACATGTTATAGGGATGCTTAAACTATTGTAATGACTTTTCTTTAACTCAGGGAAGGCCTAGAATTTTGGGGGGTGCTTACTAGGCCCAAGCAGAAAAACATGTACTGGGAAATTGTGTGAAGCATGAGGAATCACAGAAGAATTAGGTCTGAAATGTACAACCGCATCACACCATGAATTCAATCTCGAGACATGTTATGGGCTATAATTCCAGGGAGTCTTTAGGGATGCTTTAATACCACTTAAAATTAGACCTGTTCAAAATCTTGTTTATGACCATGCTTCACATTAAAAACCATTATTTTCCATTCATAGCTAAACTCATCTATTCTCACAAACCAGTAATTTTGTATTCCTTTCAGAATGACTTTATTGCAGTAAAGTTTCCTTGGAAGGTACTTTTGTTTTCTTCAATGCTCTGAAGTGTGAAGTCTACATAATTTGCTAAATGCATCATGTTTACATATGCATAAGCCGGTTACCTCCAAATCACCATCTCCTGCTTGCACTAGTGGCTGGATGCTTAAAGAAAATGAAGCTTAATTTTCTGTAAGCAGTGTTCCATGGTTTCCAAATAAACTTGCAGGGACACAGACAAACTAAATTATGTAGTGGTAACTATGCAGACAAGAATGAGATGCTAGTGTTGAAACAGCCCAGGTGCGTGGAACAGTTTAGCCTCATGCAATCACAGTATGCAAAAAAATATGAAAATGAAATTTTAGGGATTCCAGTCTGCAGCCTGCTGCCAGGCTAAGGTCTTCATGAGGTTGGGGTAGGGTTGGGATGGGGGTGGGGCTGGAGCTGGATAAGACCATCTGACCTGATGTTGACATTGAAAACCCTGAACTTGGAATTACCAGGTATCACTAGTTCTTATTCTCAGGCTAGGCAAGTCATTGTGTGGGTATTTGTGGTAGGAACATTATTAGGCCTTGTTTTCCTTAATGTGTAAGGGTGGGTGGAGTAAAAGAATATGATTTAAGTTATTTAGTTCTGGGTTCAAATGCTTGCCTTGGCTTTTGTGTTGGGAGGGAAAGTGGGATGGAAATAAGCCAGTCTAGGCTATATTACTGACAAATACGCCATGGATATTTGACAGTCGAATGTCTTATCCAGGGCATTCTGAAACTTAGCTGAGCTGGCCCAGGTCTTTGTATGGTATTGGCCATTTTTCCCCCAAGTCCATTCTCCATGTGTCTGTGTTAGAATTTAGATCTTAAATATCCACCCCCAAGCCTATATGTTTGAGCCTTAGACCCCAGCTGATGGCAGTGATAAGAGGGTAGTGGGGCCTTTAATGGATGAGACTTGGTTGGAGGAAAAAGATCACTGGGAGAATGCCTTGAAGGGTATAGTATATGGGATCCATGGCCTCTTCTTTTCTCTCTCTCTCTTTGCTTTTAATTACTACAAAGTGAGTGTCTTTGCTCTGTCACCCTCTCCCCCATCATAAGATTCTGCCTTGCTGCAGGTCAAGATCAATGGGAACAAGAAATTACAGGCTGAAACCTGTAAAGCTATGAATCAAAAACAAACCCTTCTTCCTTTTAAATTGTTTAGCTCAGGTATTTCACCACCATGACAGAAAGCTGCCTAACACAGGCTGGTAGATTAGTCTCTTGGTATTATTTCTCCATCTTATCCAAAAAAGTACATAGTGGGCACTTTCTTGTTTGGCCAGCTCCCCACGTGCATTCTTGATCCTTTGTTTCAGTGGAAACAGTGTTTTGGCTTAGTTCAAAGTAGTCACTTATTTTTTGTGTGCCTTTGCAAATCTGTGTATGCCTGCTTAGGAACGGCAGTGGGGAAAAATAGAGGCATGGTAATTTTAGCATCCTTTTCGCTGTGCTCCCAGAGTCTAAGGGGGAGCACAGGTTGTGATATAACACAGAATGGAAGAAATGCACATTGGTTTCCTAGGGAAACCCCAAGGTGTCTTTCTGATGGAGTTTGAGAACAAATTCCCCAGATGAATCCATATTTGGATTGAGCCTTGGCTGTCTACGTAGGAGTGTTCTGGGAGAGAAACATCTCATGTCTCCCTCATTAAAATTCCATCAACTCAGTGGAGGGAAAGCATTCTCCTTTTACAAATCAGGAGAGGGAAGATCGAACACCAGTAAAGGCCATGTCTTAATCATCTCTGTTTCCCCTAGAGAGGATCTGGCTTGGAAAATGCTGGTGTTGAATTTAGACCTGCCCAAGGTCCCATGGTAGAATGGAGTATAGCACACAGATTGTGTTGGTTAAAAATTCTTGCATTTAGGGATTATTTTTCCCCTTTGGGTTAACAAGAAAAATGTTAGCATGTGGCATGAGAACTGATGGATTGGTGCAAACTGTCTTAACTTACAGTTAACAAGTCTCTTGTGGTTACACCACTCAGGCTTCCTTCCTCCCTGAGCTGCATTTGCTCAATCATTAACTCATTCAGCGAACTTCAGCCAGCTGCCTATGTATTTCAGGCCTTGAGCTCGGTGCTAAGGAGGTAACTAGTGACCTGGGGACACTGCCCTTGCATTCAAGAGTGGGTTGGTTAATGAGGGAATGAGGACATTTAATAAGGAAATAGATTAATATTTTCAACATGAATATGTTAACATCACAATAAAATATGAAAGAAAAATAAAAATTCTCCCTACAATTTTTGTCTCCCATGGCCCCGCTGCCACCTTCTCTCCAAACAGAAGCCATTATTATTGGTTGTTTGACCTCTTGAAGAAGTTCTTGATACACACAGAAGCAAATGCAAATACAAACTTTTGCCTCCCTAGCCTTACACAGGGAGTTGCATATGGTATACACTGAGCTTTGCTTTTGAACTTACTACATCTTGAAGAAGATCCTTACATACGTAAACAGTAATGTTGTGTGCTATTTGGCATATTAAAATTTATTTCACTATGGATATTTGAATTGTTTCCAACCTGTTGCTATCTTGTGCAGTAGTGTACTGAATAGCTTTGTTCACGTGACTGCAAATATTGAGTGTGTGCATATTCATAGGTTTTTGTCCCTCTGGGAAGATAGCAGCATAAAAGCCTGTGTGGCAAGTGCAGGGTCCTGAGTTAGATCACTGATACCAGAAAAAAATAAAATGAAATAGGCATAAGTTTTAGTCACCCCCCCAAAATTTTAAGGTCAAAACATATCCAGTGGCCTCTCACTTATCCTGGAGGCTATGTTCCAGATAGCCCCATGACAAGTGAAAATCAGTGAAGTAGTGACATTATATTTATTTTAGTATTTATATACATTTGAAGGTTCTATAAACCCTTCCCACATTCTTATAAACCTTTCCCACACTTTTAAAAACACTTCTAATGTTCTTAACCATTTTCTAAACCTGGAAACCTATGTAATTTTAACAACATACCCACGCTACATGGTACAGTATGTATTCATCTGCTAAAACAGTACTACTGTAAACAGTATATTTTATTTTGATTTAATATTCTTTTAACATGCTAGAATTAACATTTAAAATATATTTTTATGTATTTTTAAGCTTCTTTTAGGGAAAAATCATTAAAACCATAAATACCACATATATAAATACATATACAGCACTATACACTACCACAAAATCTCATAATATAGCAAAAAACCTGTGATAAATAACTTTGATTAATAATTTTTGAAAACCTTTGGAACAGAGTCCTCAAAAGTGGAACTATGAAATAGTGAGGGACTAGTGTAAAGACCTTTCTGAATCCCTTTTCCATTGTTGTATCATTAGAATCAATATGCAGTTAGGATTTTCTTTGGGACCTGGTTTAAAAATACAATGTTAGTCTTTTAATGTATAAATTTAACTCGTTTATATTTTTTGACAAAAGGTTATGTTTGGTTATATCAGCTTTACTGTTGTTTGTCTGTTTTCTTTCATATATTTCTTACTCCTCTGTTACATTTGTGTGTGGGAGAATGTGTGAGTATAATTAATCTGCTATTTATAAGTGGTATCGCTTCAGTGATATAATTAATGTCATTTTCCTCCCTTCTCTTCCATTACCTACTTTCTTTAATTCTCCTCTCTTTTTCTTCTAACATTTGAAAATGGTTAACATATTCATTTTCTCACAGTTTACCTTGTCTTATGCTTGCCTGTTGTCTTTTGTTCATTGGTAAAGCTTTGCATTTTTCAGGCTGTCTTCACAGCTGGCCATGGCGACCACCCAGAAGCTTCTTTGGAAGGGCACTTGGGATAACTGGTCTCCAAGTCCCTCTGTGTTCAAAACTAGTTTATTATTTATTCTTGGAGTTGAGTCTAGGATGATATAAAATTCGTGGTTCATAGGAAAAAATTATAGCCAAATGACCTTCTGACAGAGGCCTTCTATCTAGAACACTTAAATAATTTTAAAAAATCAGGCCTCTGAAATTCAAAGACCCAATCAAAAAAATTAGTATGTGAGATAAATACACACTTCTCCGATGAAGAAATACAAATGGCAAATAAATATATGAGAAATGCTCAATATCATTGGTCGTTTGAGAAGTGCAAATTAAATCAGCGCTGAGGTTCCATCTCACCCCAGCAAGAATGGCTATCATTAAGAAGTCACCCAATAACAAATGCTGGAGGGACTGTGGGGAAGAAGGAACCTTTTTTCCACTGTTGGTGAAAGTGCAGACTGGCACAACCACTATGGAAATCAATATGGAGATTCCTCAAAAAACTAGGATTAGAAATTCCATTCAAGCCAGCTCTTCCCCTCCTGGGGAATTTCATGTTTAAATGAAACACATCCAACTGCAGTTATTTATTTGCACCCATGTTTAGAGCACTGCAGTCTGTCATAGCTAAATCTTGGAAGCAACCAAAATGACTATCAACTGAGGAAGGGATGAAGAAGATGTGCCATTTTTACACAATGGAGCATTATTCGGCTATAAAAAAGGATGCATTTAAAGCTTTTATTGGTAAATGGATGCAACTAAACACCATACTCTTAAGTGAAATAAGTCAGACCCACATGTGCAAACATTGTATTGTCTCCCTTGTGGAAGAACCTGAAAGAATAAATGAAATCTGAAAGGTACAATAGACACTGTGAAAAGGAAATAAACCTGTTTAAAAGTAAAGAACTACTGAGATAAGCAGGGCAGGAAAGGAAGTGGGAAAAAGAAATATATCTATGTATGTAAGCAAGACGGTTTAGATGTAGATTTCTGCTGGTTTATTTTATTTATTTATTTATTTTTGTATTTTAGGGAAGGGTCTACAGGGTATTCAGGGTCTCACTACTAGATTGGAGTCGTAGTGATCCACCTGTTTACAGTCTCCCAAGAGCTGGGATTACCAGCAAGCACCAACATGCGCAGTCTCTATTGCCTTCTCAGTGTGCCCTGGGGGCGGGGCTGGCAAGGCAGGCCCGGGGATTGAACCCCTGCGCCTGCTTACAGGTGCTTTTAGCTGCTGAGCTATTTGGCCGGCCCTCTGCTGGCTTATGATGAGGAGCAGTTAAAGGTTTTTTTTTTTTTGTCTTCTTTTTTCCTTTTTTTCCTTTTTCTCTCTTCTTGATTTCTTGTAACTTTTTCTTTTTCTTTCTTTTTTCAATTTTGCATGCATGTATCTGGTAATCTGAACAACTAATTTGAAGACAACACTATGCAATACAACAAATACTGTTGAATTCACATTATTTTGTTCAGTGAAATTCTGCATCAATTATAATTTTTGGTTTTTTATTACTATTTTGTATTCTCTTAAAAATTCTTGGTTCAAGGTTCTGTTTTGGATCAATTTGTAGCTAGCTTTTGCTTCATTGCCTGTTAACATTGAATATTACTGTGATTAAATCTGAGGGCAGCCTTATCTACTTTCTTCAAGTTATTTGATTTGATTATATTTCCTCCAAGAACATGTTGATACTCCTTTATTTTTAAACTCTACCAATTTCATTAGGATGGTTCTTCGTATTGACCATTCTGGGCCTATGTCCTTGGCTCACACTACATCTTTTCAAGCTATGAATTCAGCATTTCTTTATATCAGGAAAGTTTGGCTAGTTATTTTAAATACATCCTCTTCCATTGGTTTCATTTGTGTGTTCAGGGGCAAAGGTTATCCGCCTGCACTATCTTCATTGGCTCTTCTCTAAAGCTGCTGCTTACTCTCTAATCATTTGCAATTCCTTCCTTCCTCTTCCTGTTGTGCCCTCTTATTTTGGCATCCTTCCCACTTAGTGTGTTTTCCACTGTCTGTTTGCTGTAGTTCTTCCAATTTTGGCTTCATCTCATCCACTGTCTCATCTTTTCCCTTTAAAATATGCCCTGTTGTATTTGTTTAGTGATTGCTTCATTTGAATTCATGGTGTTAAACCTGGTCCATATTTTCACGCTCTTTCGTTTTTCTGCTTAGTATTCTGTGATAAGTTTTGCTGCAATTTTCTCGGCTTTATGATGTTTTAGTCAACATGCCAGCTCCTTAAAAACAAACTATTATTAGAATAAGTTAGTTTGTGTTGGTCTACCCATCCCAAAGAGAGTTCTGTGGATGGGAGGGGAGGAGCCAGGCTCTCTGAAGACTTGGCATCCAAAGGCATCCAGCTTCAGTGATTCAGCAGTGACAGCTATCTCCTTCCTAATGACTCTTCTCTATGATCCTATCATCTCTGTTTCTCTGAAACAGATCAGGCTGGAGAGGGTTTCTCTCCTCAGCTGCACTCACTCCTCCTCCAGTTCTTGTGCTACGCCTGAGCTACACTTAGCAGTGAGCCTCTTGCCTACACAAAGAACAATTTCCTAGGCCTTTGCTGAGAACTGCTGCCCCTGGGCTATTTCACACTTTTTCTTAATGCTTTCTTCTTCCTACATAGTTTCTGAATCTTCCTTCCTCTTGATCCTTTAGTTCTTTCTAAGTAGAAACTTTTGGTCTGTCACTTCAGGGTGAGTTCTTTGCCTCTGGGAAACATATTTATGCTGTTTTTAGTTTGTTTGCTTTTTTATTGACCCACCTGGACCTTTAACTTTATACTTCCATCAGGGTGGATTATGCTATATAGTTCAAGCCTGAAGATCCTTCTTTCCTTCTAATTGTAATGAAATTAAAATGTGTAGGTGTTTTTCCTATTTATATCATTGACTATGCTATTTAAGAGGGGAAGATAGAAGTTGTGTCCTGCTACTTTTTGAAATATTATATTTCTAGACAGGCAATTTTGATTGAATATAGCAGTTTATAAGAAAGAGAAATAATGATAGCTAATATTTCATTTCTTCTTTGAACCCAAAAGACATATCATGAGCAGCTTCTAAGACTAAATCACTGTCCCTATTTATTTCCTAAGGAGACTGACAAACTAGGTTATGTGACCTGAAGGGTGGAAGGATTTGTGAATGAAATACTCAGCCTGACAATATTTGCAGTAGCTTAAGACACCCTTTAGCATTCCATGCTGTTCTTCCACCAGTTTGTCTGCCAGATTATGAAATCCAAGGTGCCAGGCTGCAGGCTGCTCTGGCCACCCCTTCTGCAGGACCTTCTGCTTGGTCCTCAATTCCAATTTGAGCCTCCATTTTCCTCCCCCTAGACTCAACCCTAGAAATGCTACATGAACATTGTCACAGAAGGGTAAGAGCAGCCTTCCCTCTAACCAGCCTATGTCACATCCACTCCAGATCAAGTGTCTTAGTTTCTTCCTGGTTGATCAGACATAATATCTGACATCCCCAACTATCAGGAATTTTATTTTGACTCACAGTTTGTAGAGGTGTCAAGTCATAGTTGGCTAATTCCAAGATAAGGTAGCATAGTGGAGAGACATCCCAGAGCAGAGGAAGAGAGATCAAAGGATGTATGGGGGGAGATACACCCTTCTAGGCCACACCCCAGTGACCCACCTACTCAGCCCAACTTCACCTCCCAGCATCACATTAAGCTATATACTCGTCGGTATACAAATCCACTCGTGGGTATCCTGCCCCCGTGACCCAATCACCTCCAAAAGCCACATCTATGAGGATGAGGCTTCAGTGTGTCCTCTAGCTATAAACCACAACACCATAGCAAGAAGGGGAGCTGGGAGATCCTAGAGCAGTTCATGGTTCTCTGCCTTTGGCCCATATATGCTACTGGCTACCCACCTAGTCTGTGTATAAAGGTGTCCAGCATTCTCCTGATAGTACCAAATAAGAGGTTCATTAATAAATTACAGATAACAGATAGCTCCCAAGCTTCCTATTGCTGTCAGGATCTGATCTCAGGTCTCAAAGCCGTCATGGAAAGTCGGCCATGAATCTCTTGTGCTTTTCTGTTTCTTCAGTTATCAATTTAGGCATATCTCTTGTTTAAGGGTGTCTTAGTTACTCTTCTCTCGTTGCTGGGACAAATACCCGACACTCAAAATGAAGGAAGGAAAGGTTTATTTAGCTCACAGTTACTGGAGGTTTCAGTCCATACTCAGCTGGGTCCAATGCAGAGCAGCACAGAGCAGA
>NW_004524624.1:2142784-2154131 GCF_000260255.1 Octodon degus
TTACCTGCCCCAGAGTAGGGGAAGTACTCACACCTATGGGTACTTCCCAGTATTTACCCACCTATGGGTAATCCCAGCAGTACTAAAACCCATAATCCCAGCCTTGGGTCACACATAATCCCAGTGGATCATGAGTTAACACCAACTCTAGAAGTCCTCACCCCATGACTGCATGAGGCTTTGGGGGGACAACTAGACACAAACCATAACAAAGGGTAAGTGCGCGCATGCAAGTACTATTACTTTAGGCCTGGAAAAATAGAAACAGAAACTATATTGAACAATAGTATCTCAATTTGAGTGTTGAATTTGAGCAGGTTAAATTGGATGCAAATTCTCCTGAAGAATAGAGATTCATCCTAGGTGTACCCTAAACACATGTTTTCTGTCACTAACACTGCTTACAACTGAAGACTTAGGTCTTTGATCAATGCCATGTCAGAAGTCACCTCTTGAATGTATGTGTGCATATATAATGTGTAGTACAGGAGAATATATTTTAATATGCAGAAGATAAATATGTACATTTAAACATTTTTATATAATTCATGATTTAGACATGCTTAATTGTGCTAAATTTGGTGTGTATAATTTGAGAACTACTCCAGTATAAATCAGCATTGACAGTCACTTCATTCAAAATGGCTTCCTCATTGTTTCTAAGACTTGCCTAGAATGCTGTCTTCCTTCCAAGACCTCCATGAACCTGAGTCTCAGTGGAAGTTCTGGCACCTTCTGGAAGCCTTCTTGGAACTGTCATTGGCCCCTTGAGCACATAAATTAGCAAAAGATGTAGTGACTCTCAGGCTCTCAGTCTGGCTTTCTGCAAAGGGTTGACCCAAGCAGCAGCCTGCCCTCAGCACCCAGCTCCCTTCAAGGCCTCTGCATTTTCTGGCTCTCTCCATAGTTTAGGCAGAGCCTATTCACATTCTGCCTTGGAGTTCCTGCTAGTACTTAGATGAGAATGTCAGGTGTCATTTCTCTAGCTTAGTTTTTACTACTTGAGAGCTCAAGAAATCCAGTTGGCTGTGAAATCCTTCAATATAACTGCTGATTATAATTCTGTTTTCTACAATCATTGCTGAAGTATTCCAGGTCTCAAACAGGGAAATGCTGACCTGCTCACTAGGAAATACAATTTAAGCCAGAATTGGCATTGCTAGCCAATATTTTGCATATTCATTAATATTTTTTGCCCTGGAGTGTGAAGAAGGCTATGGATTTTATCAGAAGCTTTAAAAGCTTCTTTAATCTATCTAACCTTCCTGCTCTAGATTATTCAGGGGAGAAAATAAGTGTTATTCCATTCATGCGCAGTACAAATGTTGTGCAAGCTCTGAATGTATTTCTTTTTCCAGATGAAGGATTATCATTAAGATCAAGGGAAACATTAAAGTGTCCTCAAATCAGGTTACCAAGAATAGTCTTAATGGCTTTAATAGGGAAATTTATCCATCTTCGCTTATAGGTTGTACCATTAATTAGTTTAACACATCTTCCTTGTTTAATGTTAGTATTTTAAGCTCTTCCAAAGACTGCTTTAAAAGAAGGATTTTATTAGCAAGCTCCTGAATAATGGGGCCCTAATTCCTTTGCTTGTGCCTGTTTATTTATTTATTTATTTAATTTAAAAGATGTCTTCTCTACAGAGAAGAGAACATGCATATATATTGATGTTTAGGCACTAAAATCTGAAAACTGAATTTGTTTATAGCAGAATTTGAGCAGGTACAACCTAGATCAAATCCTTAAGATGCTCTGTTAGAATAAGATTCACCTGGATGTGCTCAAGAAGTCCCTTTTGCGAACCCTGATTGTATTATCTGTTACTCCGATTGCTTATGTCTGGGATCTTGCCATATATTAACTTCTCGAGAGTAGGTGCTGTGAGCTTCCGAAGGTCTTTGGAATGGAAGATGATAGTGGTCACCTGTTGTTTTTTCAGTCTTCACATCAACTTGTGATGTTAATACCTGTACTGTACTGCCATCATCCCTGTTCTACATATGCAAAAACAGAGGCTCAGAAAAGAGCACTGATTTGCCTGAAAAACAGCAGCAACTTGTGTAGTGAGAGCTGGTATTCACACTGTGGGGAACCACTCAGACTGCCTCAAAGTCCAGGGGCATCGAAGGACACAGAGATGCGGCCCCACTTGTCTAGAACAATTGCGTAGCAGAATACAGTTATATAACGATGACTTAGCAGTGAGCACAGACGCGTGTGCCAGTGAGGCCAGCATGTAATAATGTAAAGACGAGATAGCAACCTATATAAGACTTACATGATATCCATTCCTTGGTGCCTGGGCACTTGGGTTCTTTCCAAGATTTAGCTACTACAAATTATGCTGCTGTAAACATGGGCACACATATATTGCTGTGGTATGATGCTTCTAATTCTTCTGAGAAGGTACCCAGAAGGAAGGTGGGACCTCTAATCCTAGTTTTGAGGAATCTCTGCAGTGATTTCCAGTACCAACAGTGGAGAAGTGTTCCTTATACTCCATAGTCTCTTTGATATTTCTTATTGGTTGATTTCTTAATGATAGTCATTCTTTCTGGGGAATCTCACTGTTGTTTTAATTTTTGTGCGATGGAGTACTACTCGGCCATAAAAGGGACAAATTTAAAGCTTTTATAGATAAATGGATGCAACTTTAGACCATACTCATAAGTGAAATAAATCAGATTCACATGTGTAAACATCATATTGTCTCCCTGGTATGAGAAACTGAAAGAGTAAGCTCTGAAATATACAATAGTGAAATAAGTTGTTCAGAAGGAAACAGGAACTAGGATGGGGGAAAGGCAAAAGGACAGTAGGGAAAAGGGAAAAAATGCAAGACAGTCACACTATTAATGTTTCTTAATTCACTAAAAAGGAAGATAGGTGCTAATACTGATTGGAGCAATTTTTATGTCCATATCTTGTACCCTAATATATGACCTTAAGGATAATAACTTGTAATATATTAGCTATTGTTATTCTCCAATTATTTTGTTACAAAATTTTGTTTTATCTGTTTTCAATAAAATATTTGTAGAAAAAGAATTAGTGTAAAATTAAATTATTGTAAAAACGAATTACACAATAAAGACACAGGCTGCTCTTGCACTCTGCTCTGCTCCATCCTGTCTGCCATTAGTACTGATGGTATCTTGCACACATGCATACTTTAACCTGGGGACCTCACCTACAAAGATCTCCCATGAGCCCCCAAGTGGGCACATGTGGACCCAGAAGCCTGAAGGTAGTGTCCTCCTACTCACCAAGACACCATGTAAGATCACTTCTTGGGGCTGATGGCAGAGGCCTTCCGCACTCTGGTCAGCACTGTGTAGAAGAGCAGCTAGATGCAGGCATCTTTGGGTGCCTGAGTTGTGCTGTGGGTACAAATGAGTGAACTAAAAGTTGAAAGACTTGAACATAAGTCTCAGTTCACCACTCACCATTTGTACGGCTTGGGAAAGGTCATTGAGCAGCTCTGAAGCACGATATAAAATCTGACCTTCCTGGATGGCTTCACGTATAAATACCATATGCAGGATCTTGGTTCCCAAACTTTTATATGTGGTGCATCACTGTGTCATGCTATGTCCATAGACACATATAAGTTCATGGCAGTATCTACAGAGTGTGGACTCTGCAGTAGGTCTGGAACTAAGCCCTTAAATATAGTCTTGTTTAATGCTTCCTATGATCCATTAGCTGGTTCTATTACCATCATTATGCAGGTGACAAAACTGAAGATTGGAAATAACTTGTCCAGTGTCAGCTGAGGTAGCAGGGCTGGAGTGTGTGCTCAGGCTCATCTGACTGTGGAACTTGCTTACTCTCCCTTCCCTCCGCAGGATCCTCTGACAGCAGAATCACTCTGATTATTGCTCCTAAAACTGTGCTGATCAGCATCAACTCTCGCTTATTTGCTTTCCAGTTTATTACAGCCCCTATCCTTATGGGACCCGTAGATTCGCTATTTCTCTCTTTCAAGCTTCCATGGTGTGCAGTGTCCCCTCCTCAGTTGTTCCAGCACTTGGGCACCTGCTTGTGCCAGATATTCAACAATAGGAGGGACCCAGTCGCTGTCAGGGAGGAGAGTGTGAGATTCCTCTAGTGGAGCAGAAGCACCATGGGATGGTGGAGAGAAATGCATGGCCTGGACAGTCCAGAGTGGCACCCTTGCCTTGCTGCAGTACAGGGTGTGGGAAGTGTCACCCAGAGTGCAATCCCCACCCTAAAGAAGGCTCAGTTGGCCCTTTTACAGGAGCTGCTAATTGCAAACACTTTGAGTGCATTGATCCAGAGCTGCTCTGATTAAGTAATTACCCACAACAGCACCTAGGAGGGCTGAAAGAGATTAGTGAGAAACAGCTAGCACCACGGCTCCATTGCTAAGAGGCCTCCCAGCTTGCTCCCAGAGAGAACTTGAGTCAGGCCCAACTCTTTAATTACCTTCTGAGGCACTAAAGTTTAAATTAAATTCTGATTGTTTTCATATTAACTTCTGCCAGAGCCCTGAGGTAAGCAGGGGTGAGCTGGGATGGAAGGAGCAGGTAGGTCTGTATGACAGGTGGGGTAATTTTTTCCCTTTGGGCTCTTTAGCTGAAAGAGTTCATGCATTCAAGAGTAGACCAGTAATTGGTTTCCGAGCAGAGGTGTACAGCTATTCTATGATGCTTGTGTGTCAGATTTGCCATTTTCAGACATCCCCATTTGATGTTCACTGTGGCATCAGGGCTGCTTTGCCTCTCCCTCTAGCAAGGTTAAGACTCTAGCCCTGGGTGAAGGATTTCTATTGTATTCCCAGTTCTATTTTTTTTATCATCTCCCCAGTGAGTGTGTTCTATATCTATGCTTGTTTCCTTGTCTTCTCTTTTTAAATCTAACCCCTGAAATAGCTTTTCAGAGTATCATTCAGCTCCCAGGTCATCCTTTGAGCTGAGGCCAGCTTGGGACACCACCAGCTACAGCTTTGGGAACACATTATAGATGCTCAGATGACCTAGCTCCTAACTAATTTACTTAACCTGAAACTTGTTGACTGGCTCTTCATTAGCTCTTGGCTTTGTCTATGGAGGATGAAGGGGCCAGGCCAGATGCGGTAGAGGCACCCAGAGGAAGGCAACCCCAGGGTAGTGATTGCATTCAAGTCTGAAATGATGCAGCTGCTACCTGGGGAGCTTAACAGAGCACTGCTCTCCTTCCTTCTTTCTAATGCCCTGCACACACCTTGCAGGGATGCAGAAGCCCTAGAATAGCTTCCCCCTTCCATCAGCTGAGATTTTCATGCTGTACTTCAGGATTTGCTTGAGCGTGGTCTGCATTCAAATCCACCCTATTAGCCCTTTAGAGCTCTAAGCTTTTGGCAGTGGAGAGGGTCCCAGGTGGAAAAAGCCATCACATTTGCTCTCCAGGGCTATGTACCTTCTGTGGAGACTGCATGTGCCTATTTACACTTGTTTCTTATATTTTGGTCATATTTTCCAAATAGACAGGAGAAAACTACTGGGAGAGTACCAAATTACCTGGGCCCTTTCTGCCTGCATGCTGTGCTTTCCTGGGGGAGGTAGCTGTCTTTCTTCACGTTGGAGGGTAATGTGCAGTGGCACTGTGCTTTTCTCTAATGAAGCCCCTGTGGCTGCACATGTGACATGCTGCGGGCTGTTCCGCAGTTCTCCTGGAAGCTCATTGTTCTCACACCCAAGCTAAAAAGGCAAGAGTCTCGCTTCCATTCCACATTGTTCAACCTTTCTGTATTACTGGCCGAGCTTCCTTTACAGGGGAGCATCTGACTTTTTCTTTCAACCCTGAACATGGTCCAAGTATATCGATTGTATATCCTCACACCAGCTGCCTACAGTCCCAGTCTATCCACCACCCAAGGGGTCAGGTCTGTGCACAGGGAGAGCCCTGCAAGGCTGGATGCAAATCCTGACAGCACCACTTAATAACATTGACTTGATTTTGTAACCCTTGTGTTCATTTATTCATTCTTCTTTTCCATAAATATATTTTGAACAACTCTTCCAAGGGTAAGTGCTCAGGTAAGGCAGATGTGGATGAAATCCTCTCCATTGACATTGTGGAGCTTATCCACTGAGAGGAAAAGACAGAAATTGCAATCTGAATCTCATGGACTTCTACTTAGCCACCTATAAAATCAATAAAGGGAGATGTTATTCCTTATAACAGCAGCATCTTCTTGGGTTTAAAATAAAGCATAACAATAGAATTCTAACACATTATGCAGACAGTTGGGAAATGGGAAAGGGAATATAAATTTAATGAATCTCTGCTATATACCAGTAACTGTGAGCTACATTTTACTGATATTTCCCACTCTTATTCCATGCCATGTTGCCATGAGCGAAGCTTTAGTAGTACCATTTTGGAAATGGAAAAATTGCACTTTATGAGAGGCAGAAAGGGGATTTCCACAGTTCATCAGTAAGTGTGCACTGGGAGTGTTCTTCATGTTGGTGAGCAGCTGCATGCAGTTCAAAGGCAGGGTCACAGCAGGTTTGTATTGCAATGACATGGGGGGCACATAACCGATGACACCTCACAGGTGAGATATAGGCCAGCTGAACATCAAGGCACCGGGAGCCCATCCAAGGAGACCTCACTAGTTTGAATGTTAGGAAGTCCTCTAAGGGGAAGTGGCTTTAAACTGTAAAATGAGAGAAATGTGGGCATCAGTGAGGCCCAGAGGTGTGTCCAGGTGGAAGACTGTGGAAAGAGTAGTAAGGCTGGAGCTGGATGGCAAAGAGGAGAGAACCAAACAAGGCAGCAGGTTCTGCACTGAGGGATCCAGTGCGCAGCTTAGTTCATATTCTGGAGCTTAGCCTTAACCTGCAGATTATCTGGGATCCCCTCAGTGGCTCATGCAAGCAGATGACTATATCAGATATCCATTTTGCAATGGTCACTTTGGCTGCTGGATGGAAAAGGAAACGTGTGGCTCAGAACTGGAGACCAATTAGAAACCTGTCTTGGTGGAAAGTAGGAAAATGAAATGAACTGGAATAAAGAAGTAGGGATACCAAAGAACCAGCAGACATTTTACAGTAAATAGAGAAATGGATAAGACCAGGATAATTTCTACATCATCTCTGCCCTGTGGCTATGAGTACATGATGATACCATGTCCTGACTCCTGGAGAAGGCAAGGACGGGGCAGGCATTTTCAAAGATGCCCACCAACTCCTATCTATGTTGGAGCAGACTAACACAATGTAGAAAGGATAACCAGGAAGGCAAATGGGAAAACATCACTGAAACAGGGCTCTGAGCAGAGACCACTGGAAGGAGAGCGCTACGAGCTGCTGAAACCCAGGTGGAGGCTAGGAGGAAACAGAATTGAACATGGGAGACCCTGAAGGCTAACTGGTGCTCAGCTGCCCAGCAGAGTGATGTGGCGGGCCAGTGGATCAGGTTTTAGTCTTCATAATGTATCCAAATTCTGCCTATGACAGCACCTTCTTTCCTTGAAGGTTCTCACACGGGTGGCCTGAACACCTGTTCCTTTCAGCAAGAGGAATGGTGAAGCCAGCAGGAACCCTCTCTAGAAATGGCAAAGATTGGCACATCTAGGGGCAGAGTGGAGGACTGGCAGGGGATATGGTTTTACAGTTTCCTTCCCCCATCCCCATTAATTTTCCCTGGGAAGGAACAAAGTATGTTGGAAATATCTTTTCGGTCCTTTGTTTCTGAGAAGAAAAATCCAAGGTTGGTTCCTTTTTGGTGACTAATACATGTGAGCATTTTGCCTCACAGGAAGCCTGTGTGCTGTGGTGTCAAATCTGAACAAATAGCTTTCTGCAGGCTGTTCTCTTGGTTATGTTTCCCCTGGAATATATCCGTTCCCAGGCTAGCTGTGCCTCACGTTCTCCTCCCAAGGACCCCTTGGATGAGGACACTGTGAGTGAATAGGGCCCATCATAGAGCACCTCCTATCTCCATCTCAGATTCTTGATCTCTCTCCTGCTACCAGTGCCAGTGGCTCCCTGTGTGTGGAGTTGTCCCTGAGTGACCGACTCACTCTTTCACAACTCCAGAGCCAGATTCCATCAGTTGCCCACAGCTGTGTGCTTTGAGAAGCCCGTGGGGAAGGCGGCAGGCTGGTAAAGACACGGATCACCTGAACATCTCTCTGCGTTTAGCTAAACGTGGCTCACTACTTTATCTTGCGGTGTGTGATTAACTTTTAAAATTGACTTGGCCATTTTCTCTGCTCAGAAAATATTTCAAATAGATGGTGTGCATAGCAAGAGAGAAACGAATGGATGTTATTAATTTTTCAGTTTCAAATGTGAGTTTTATTATAGAGTCTGCATGCTAGCCCCTTTAGAATCTCATGGGCTTTCTTGTTTAAAGTGGTACAGTGTCAGAAAAGTGCAGACTTGATCCCCTAGAGCCTGAGGCTTGTGACAAGTGTGTCAGAGAACTTATTCCTGGGGTAAGACTTGGTGTCAAGGCAATAGCGTGAAGTCCTGCTTTTAGCAATGGCTGCTTTCCTTCTGATGTGTAAGCTTAGCTTAGCACAAGATGGCGGATCCAGACTGGGAGGGACTTATTTCTTTTTTCTCTGTCAGCCATCTTAAAGTGCTGAAGGGAGAGAGGGACACAAATCTGAATACCAGGATACAATGGCAAACATCAGAAAGCCAGAAATCCTCTTCACACAACAGTATGCTGCACAGCATTATGCTGGGATGGTAGTATACTGGCTCTGTGCTCTCTAGTGTGGAGGTAGAGGGCCAGTTGTGACTATTCAGCATGCTTTATGGGACCTGAACAGAGGAATCAAATATAGCCAATTTATATTTAGCTAATGGCAATTTATAGGATAACGTAAGTATCCATTTTTACCTTTTTCTTGGGTAGACAAAGTCAAGGTTTTTGAGTACATTAGTCTTATTGATTTTCTAAATGCTCTGATGTTTTCTGTAAGGTTACTTATAAATCTTCGACTTAAAAAAACAGTAATTGTCAAAATAAAAATCATAGCTGGTACATCCCTGAGTAATAACTGTATGACATGTACTTTGCTAAGAACTTTACAGACATTGGCTTATGGTCACCGAGTGATGCTCTTATCCTGAGTTTACAGGTGGGGAAGTTGAGGGGCCAAGGGATTATGTGACTGCTCTGAGGTCACCTAGCAGTGAGTGGCAAAGCTGAGATTCATTTCAAGCAGTGGGGCGCCATCCCCATTCCATCTGCTGCCAGTCAAGACATTTCTCAGTGCTGATTCCTGGGGGAGGGGGGTTAAACATCCAGTTGTATCATGGTTGTTACAAGCAATGCAGGGTCTTGAGGCCATTAACAAACTACATATAAATACTGAGCACATACATTCACTCTGAGCTTGGTAGAGTTTAAAGTGTGGATCTTGTCATCTTGTTTGGAAGTTCTGTATCATTCTTTTGTGTGTGTGTGTATTTTAGGGAAGGATCTACAGGGTGTTCAGGGTCTCACTATTATATCAGACTCATAATGATCTGCCTGCTTACAGTCTCCTAAGAGCTGGGATTACAGGCGCTTGCCACCATGCCCAGTCTCAATTGCTGTCTCAGTGCATCCTGGGGGCAGGGCCTGCACAGCAGACTTGGGGATCAAACCCCTGGCCCCTGTCCCTGCTTGCAGGTGCTTTAATCCACTGAGATATTTGGCTGGCTCTCTGTATCATTTTTTTTTGTGTGTGTGTGTGTGTGTGGAACCAGGGATTGATTTCAGGCCCTTGTACTTGCCAGTCTTCCAGGCAAGCACTTATTCTACTGAGCTATCTCCCCAGCTTCCCCTTTGTATCATTCTTAATGTTTATTTAGTTGGTTGGTTTTTTTCTCTCTTTAAAATCAAGGAGAGGGTCTGTGCTGTACTCTGTTCTTTTAGAGAGCACAGGCCCTGGCCCTGTGAGGCCAGCAGATTGGGCCCACTGTCTTCAGGTCAGTCAGGGTCTGTGCTGTTGGAGGCTGTGTAGGAGTCTATCTATTTCTCCATCATTGCCCCAGAGCCCTCCTGCATCACTGTGCTCTGTGCCATAGCATGTATTGCTCAGCTTCTTAGCCATTTGTTGCTGTAACTTTCAAATTTGGGGAAAAGAAACATTTGCATGATTTATTTCCCCATTCACGTACTATTCTTTGAGATTTTTGTCTCTTCTCGTTCCACTTGCTAGGGTCACAAAGGACACTGCTGGGTTTTCTGTGTCTTCATAGTACCCCATTGCCTAGGAAGTCAGCTCCTTTCTCCACATCCTTTCACTCCTTTGGCATTTCTCTTTGCAAGTCTTATCCAGCCTTCCAGAAGACTTTCAGCTTGTTCATTCCCTTCCTCACCTGCCGGCTCCCCTGTGAAGCTGAATCTCTTTTTGTCCTCAGGCATATCATCTGCCTCACCTACTCTGCCACACCCTATGAAACAAACCAGATAGTAATGGAGGGGCTGAGACAAAAGGGCTCCTATAGAGAAGCATTCCTCTATTACTGGTGGAAAATCAGAATGAGTCCACGGGAAGGCTGGCCAATAGGCCAAATCCAGAAATTGCCAAAGACAGAATTGGGAGCCTGCTGTTCCTGGGATCTTTTGGCGTCCTGAGCAGTCTCTCCATAATAGCATTAGCTATTC
Organism: Octodon degus; assembly: GCF_000260255.1. Taxonomy (NCBI): domain Eukaryota; kingdom Metazoa; phylum Chordata; class Mammalia; order Rodentia; family Octodontidae; genus Octodon; species Octodon degus. The sequence continues at coordinate 2,153,417 of NW_004524624.1, forward strand.
GTGGGTAATCTCTTGGCAAGAGTACAGTGGAAAATGTAATTTTCCCTAGCAAAGATGCAGCAGCAAATTATTTGGGGTTCACAAAAAAGATCAGTGTCAGTCTTTGGAGGATACTGTACACCTGTGTGACCTGCACAGCTTATTTTAACAGCTGGGAGGCAGTCCAAAGTCCAGTGTCAGCTGCACCTGTCATCCTGGGAATTTAGACTTTTTTCTGTCCCACTCGGTTCTTGTGATGGCAGTATCCTTTGGGGCACTTCATGTGGGGAGGGTGCAGTTATGTCATGGTTGGCCAGGGAAGCTTGCTTTAAATGACTTTGGCAATAACCCCACATATTGAGGGTAGGAAGCTCAGGGACTCACCAGTGCCATTTGTTTTTCTCCAGCCTGCACGGACAAGGAGTTGAGGAACCTCGCTTCCCGGCTGAAAGACTGGTTTGGAGCTCTTCACGAGGATGCAAACAGGGTCATCAAACCCACCAGCTCTGACACAGCCCAAGGCAGTAAGATTATTCTATTTTTGCCAATTTACTTCACTATAAATATTATATTTCCTCATTTAGTAGACATTATTGAGTTAATAGCACTTGGAAGTCAAAAAGGAAACATTACCTTAAAATATGCTCCAGTTTTAAAAATAACCTATGGAGAAAGGGATGATGCTTTAGGACCAAGGAAAATTATGACATACTTCTGTAACTGACCATAAAAATAT
>NW_004524624.1:2154231-2189473 GCF_000260255.1 Octodon degus
TTAAAATTTAAATTATATATAAAATACATTAATGTTATAGAAAACTATAAAATGCCACTATTTTAACAAATGTAAGCATGCTATAATATATATTTTGAAGTGTTTTCTTCTTCATATATAAAAATTGATTTACCTATAATTATAAAATTTGGTTCTCACTTAACAGACTGTTTTATAATCCTTTATTTGCAACTATGACTATCTTCCATTGAGTAGCACTCTGCTTTGTAAGTGCTATGTAGAACTCTAATGTATGGGTACAACTATTTGAGTAGACTTATGCTTGGGGACCATTTATGTTGCTGCTAATGTTTAGTGATATAAACAACACTGGGGCAAACATCTTTGATGATACAGATTTGTGCATACTATCCAATGCATTTTGATTTCTCTATAAAGTCCTGGCCACTCGCCCCCTTCCTTACCATTAGCATGCCTCCAGCTCTGAGAGGTACCACTGTTCTCAGCCACCGAAGGGGCAGAAATCTCTCCAGTCAGCGGCTGGAGAGGAGACTCATGGGTCTTGCCCTGGCACTCTGACAGGGGCTGTCCATGCACTGAACTTCAAGGTGGTGAGTAGTGGGCTTCTCCACCTTGTGGTCCAACAGGCAGAGAACGATTACTGATCGACATCCTCACTTAAATACATGTGGTTCTGCCACATTCCATACGCTGTAGCATTTTCATGTTACTTGGCCAAAATACAAAACATATTGTTTAAAACAAAGTATTTTGTCCCATTCCTGATCCCACACTTGTTTGGGTGGAATTTCTCTAAGTAGATATAAGAAAGTACATCATCAGCATCTAAAGTCAGTATGATCATCACTAGTTTTTAACGAGAATAAAAATGATCTCCAACCAGATATACTTCTATACTTGGTAAAGCAAGGTATATTCCTATAGTCCCAACTTCTCAGCAAGCTGAAACAGGAGGAGCTCAAGTGTTTGAGACCAGTCTGGACAACACAGTGAGACAAAACCAAAAGAAAACAAAAATCCTTTACCTTTTTGGTTGTTATTTGCTGCTTCTAGCATTTAAGAGATACCAGTGGAGAATACTTATATAGGGGGCAATTACTCTAAATGCTTGATTTTTTTCCCTTAAAAGGGGGGGGGGATAAAGGAATGGGGAAAAGAAGTAAAAAAAAAAATTAAGATGTCTTATGTACCTATACTAGTCTGCACAGTGAACGTAATTATTATGTACTGCAAACATCGAGTCATGGGGATTAAAATAAATATAGGAAAATGAAAGCAAACACTGAAGGGTGGCAGGTGTGGAAGCAGGTAGCGATTGCTTCCTGGGAGCTGGTGTTCTTAGAGTGGTTCTCAGGGATGCTGTCTGGAGGAAAGGCAAAGCAAGATAGCTTTTTGCTTTCCACTCTTGCTAGAGGTTCCTCGGGAGGTTATAGACAATTAATTCACAGGTGGTAGAGAAACATTTTCCCTGGGTCCTCCAGAAGCTGACCAGCCCTGGAGTTTTCTGAAAAGCCTTTCAGCAGTGAGCTGATTGATGGGAGGAGAGCAGCTCCTTGAGCCTGCTGTCCCCAGAGGCTCCTACTGCAGACAGCTGAGGAGCCTGCAATGACTTGTTTGGCCAGGAGCAAATTGAGTCCCCCAAGAGGCTCTTGGTTTGATGTCCTCAAGCGAGTGGAAGGAAGGAAACATAAGGAATGGCGCTCAGTAAGCCCTCAAGGCCAACGCGGAGAATGACAGTTTTATCCCCCTGGGTTCTGAAAGAAAGAGCTGAAACCCGCTCAGTCTTGCACTTGGGAGGCCCCGGAGTCGTAGGCATCCTATTCTAGACCCTTTTGAGTGAGGGAAGTGTATCGTGACCTTCTGACGAAGGACTAGCTTGGCACTCCTTTCTGGCCATCAGCAGTAAACTCCTCTGTATATAAAAAAATGTTAATATCATATAAAATTGAATCCAATTATATATTTATGTACAAGTATATAATAGTGCCTAAGGACCTCATTGGCACAGAGACTGTCTGCAGTCGTGGCATTTAGTGAAATAAAGGGCCACCTTATGTCCCATAGCCCCTTTTGGAATGTGGGGGATTTTTAAAAACTGAGTTCTCAATTATTAAAATGAATACATTTTAAAATGCACATATTTTATATTGGAAAGGGTTAACTCCAAGGTAACTAGAAAACTTCTCACAACAGATATATCTATCAATATTACGTGGCTGTCATGGCTGAGGCTCCAGAAGGGAGCAAGGGAGTCTGTCTGTGCAGAGTTTAGATCATATTAACAAGCCTCAGTCATGAGGGAAAGCACAGGCTGCTGCTAAGAGCTCAGAGGAGGTCCTGCCTCTGGACAGTGAAGTCCCTTCTGCATAAGGCACTGCTGTAGGCAGGGTGGGCACACTTTGCTGCATCTTATATACTGATGATCAGATAGGGGTTCCTGGCAGCAAACATAGGAACCTGATGGCCAGGCTGTGCAGAGGAACTATGGGATTGGGCCAGCAACCCCATCATGACTGCCCAAGGCAGACACTGTGTTGCCCTCTCTCCCTAGCTACCCCAACATGCACCCTAACCTGCTGCTCATCGCTCATCCTCAGTATGGGAAGCTCCATTAAGGTGGAAGGGAGCCCGGCACTGAGAAGAGGCACCAAGTGTATTGACTCAGAACTGGGTTCTCTCAGTTAGTATCCCAGTGTTAGAGCTGTACAACTTGGAACGAGCAACTTGAGCTCTGGACCTTCAGATCTGTGAAGTGGAGATCATATGGTAGCATTTGATTTAGTGAGATAATTGATAATAAAGTACTCAGAAAGGTGCTGTACAAGCAGGCGCAGGGACCAAGGGTTCAATCCCCAGGGCCTGTGGTGCCAGCCCCACCCCTGGGGCACAATGAGAAGGCAGTTGAGACTGGGAGTGGTGGTGCATGCTGGTAATCCCAGCTCTTAGGTAGCTGTAAACAGGCGGATCACTACCAGTCCGAGTCCCATCTAGTAGTGTGACCCTGAACACCCTGCAGACCCTTCTCTAAAAGAAAAAAAAGAAGAGTGCTGTATATACAGCAACACAAAAGTTAACTTTTGTCATCAGTATTCCAGGAAAATCAGTCCTACAAATCCAGTTTACAGAGGAACCCAAGACTGTACTATGCTGTTCACTCTGAAAGAAAAGTAAATTTTAGATTTGGGCTGTGCCTTCCCTGGGGTTTGTAGTCATCTCAGTACCTTGGGTGTCGAACTAGGTGTTACCATTGAAAGGTTTGAGTTTCTTTGTTGTAGTTTTGGTGGTACCAGGGATTGAACTTGGGACAGGCGCTTATGCTGCTGCACTATCTCCCCCGCACAAAAGGCATAGTTTCTATTTTGGAAAAAAATAATTCTTTAAAAAAGCTATTTCCCCTCCTAAGGGAAAATGAAAAAGAAATTATTGTCTTAGTTCATCTGGGTTCCATCTCATGCATCTCTTTAGGGGATTACAGCAAAGAAGGATGGAGACAGAAGCAGCACCTGGCTCTTGCCATTAATGTGCAGACTGTTTGGATTTAACAGTCCTCTGAGATACAATTGGGACTTCTGGATTGTGCTGCATAGTTTTATTTCTTTTTTTTTTTTTTTTTGCATAGTTTTATTTCACTGGTATTTTTATGCATCCTTTTGTTTTCACCTCCCCAAGCATAGCTCTTGGGATAATTTACATTTCTTACTCACCATGCTGTATTTTGTCTTTTAAGCATACCTACTTTAAGCAAGTCTAGATAATGAAACTGTACTCACAGCACCAAGATGAGCTTTGGGGATTTGTTCCCTTTAGAACATGTTTTTCTCACATACTGACTTTTGTGCATTTTAATATGTTTAGTTTAATAAACAACAAAATCTTCTAGCATGCCACTGAGACTCTGTTCAGGCAAGGCAGCAAGGGAAGGATCCCTCCTGAGGGCAGGAAGCTGGCCAGTGCAGGGTGGCACAGTTCAGGCCAGGTGGCTGAGATGGGCTCTTTCTCCACAGGGTTTGACACCAGCATCCTGCCCATCTGCAAGGACTCCCTGGGCTGGATGTTCAACAAGCTGGACATGAACTACGACCTCCTGCTGGACCACGCAGAGATCAATGCCATTTACCTGGACAAGTATGAGCCGTGCATCAAGCCTCTTTTCAACTCCTGTGACTCGTTCAAGGATGGCAAGCTCTCTAACAATGAGTGGTGCTACTGCTTCCAGAAGCCTGGAGGTAAGGCCAGGAAGAGCTGGGACTCAGAGCCCAGGTGGCCAGCTGGGCTCCAGAGGCCTACTTAGTATACAGCAAGGAGGCACCAATGAACAGTGCAGAGAACAGCTGGAGAATAAAGAATTCAACCCATTTAATGGTATACCTATAGGTTTCTTTCTCCTAATATAGCTTTACTTTTGACATGGTATATTAGAAAACTAAGTATATAATTAAGGAGTGTTTGAGTTGTTCCTTCGCTTGGAAAAATATACCAACTATATAGTGTCTCAATAGTTTCATCTATAAAATGGGTACACAGAAACCTTCCCCATATAATTCTCAAGGCCATTTTGAGATTTACAGTGTGAAAAATACTGCACAAATGTAAGAGTATCATAATTCCCATTGTCACACAAATGTTCCATGTTCCCCTTAGAGAAAGGTACTTGTCTATAGATTTATATTTAACATTTGGGGGAATATGTGGATGGATAAGCCAAAGTCAGATAGGACAGTCATCCTATAGAGATAGAGTAGGAACAGGAAGATTCGCAGGAGTCCTTGGGAGGTGCTCTGACTTCCTGTGGTCACCATGGGCCTGGATTTCTAGCCATCTGTCTCAGCTTTCTGGGGATTGTGCCCAAGAGTGACAGTCCACAGCTCAAGGGATCAGAAGAAACTGGCTTGCATTTGAAATCTAATCCCAATATTTGAAACAATCTGGTCTAGAATTGGTCAGGAACCCGGTACCAAGGAGAGCTGGAAGGCCTCACCCGTAAGAAAGGAGGCAAGTTACTGGTAGTACTTAGATTGCAGATGCATGCATGATAGTACAAGCACATACCGGAGTGTCAGCACGACGAGAGGACAGGACTTGAACAGTGAGTGCGCGTGTGAACATTTACAGCATTGTACGCGTGGTCCTGGAACAGAACTACCAAGATCGGGAAGCAAGTGCGCCATTAAATCTGAGTGCTCTCCCCAACTTGTGCTCCAAAATTTTACTAGTTTTTCACTCTTACCAAAAATATCTGAGAATACCTATTTTTCCATGGCATTGTGAAACTTTATAATCATTGTTTATCAATAGGCTTTATTTAGTTTCTCTTACCCTGTAGGTTGAACACTTTTACTCCTCTTTGACATAATTGGCTTTCTTTGAAATGTCTATATGTTCTTTGTGCTTTGAGTTTTCCTGACTCTTGCTTTAGTAAGAAATTCTGTAGTAAGAAAATTGAAACTTCAATAGTATTAGATATGACAAATATTTCCCCTATTTTAAAATTTGTATACTTTCTACTAGGGACATATTTTAAATTTTAAGAAAATTAAATGCCTTCATTTTTTAAAAATTCTCTGGCTTATTTGAAGCTATAAAGCTTTCATTAAGCGTAGAAAGGCATTTCTCACTTCAGATAGTAAAGCAATTTTCTTATGTATTTCTTAATATCTTTAGTTGTTATTGTTCACATTTTGTATCACTGTAGGATTTTGTGTATATATACACAAGAAAGGTTCCAGCCCTGGAAATGAGTATCTACTCGTCTTTCTCTCATTTATTGACAAACTTACCTTCCATCAACCTAAAATGCCATCTGTCATTGCAAATGCACCCCCATGGGTGCACCCAAGCCCTCTTATGCAGTTTCCCAAATAGTCTGTCATGTTTCTCTTAGTATTCATAGATCATTTCTAGACATTTAGATGACAGTTGTTATATAGTATGTCTCGTGTCAGCTAGGCCCATTCTTTCTTGCTATTCTTTCTTTGGCAGAATTTTTTTCTGGATATTAATGTTTTTCTTCCTCTGTGAACTTTGGAATCATTTGGTTTTTCCCCCCAAGTAAAAGTAAGTTCGTACTAGGTATACACACTGAGTTCTTTTATCTTAGAACAGTGTTTGTCTTTCAACCGTGTTACATTTTCAAGTTTTGTTCACACACATATTGCATTTCCCTTGTGTGATTAGAACCCTTGGAAAGGAACTGGCTTTCCATTATACTTTCTCACTAGTGGTTCCTTCAATATTAAGTTTGTTTTCAACGACTTTATTAAATTCTCATTTTGCTGATAAGTTATGCTGGTTGGTTTTCTTGCGTTTTCAGGTGTGCAGCCATATCATCTGCAAATAGAGATCATTTTTTCTTTTCCTTTTCCATTTTTCTACCTCACTTCTTTCTGTTTTCTAATTATATCATCTCATCTAGTAACTATAAATTGATGTTAAACAATACCTACATTTTGTATTTTTTAATAAATATTTTAGTGATACAGCATTAAGCTTAATGATAGCTTTAGGCTTTAATTTAGCTAATTTTTTTTGTGTGTGTCTGTGTGTGCATCTGTGTGTGCGTGCATGTGCATGTGCATTTACTGGGTTTCATAAAGCACAGAGCCTGAGTTTTAACGATGCATCTCTAGGTGCAGTGCCAGGGGGAGGCGACACAGCCTTAGTCAAGCCATAGAGCTGGTCACCGTGCCAGGCTGACCCTCAGGACAGGCTGCCCTTTCTGCAACTGCTCTGGGAAGCCAGGGTTCTTCACTGGGGCATGGTTGTGCACGACACCTGTATTTGTTTAGCATAGCTATTCATTGCAGTGTTTCGCTTCTCCTTTTTAAACTGTGGGTTTCTCTCATATTCTTCATCCTTGCTGTTAGATGCTCGTTGTTCTCTTCCCTGCTCTTAATCTTGTTTAGCTGGTGTCACTGTCCCTTTTCCTAAGATATGTTATGCTTCTTGGAACTTCATTACCAATGCCTTTAAGTTCAGAAAACCTTTTATGTCTTTGAAAACCTTAGTGCTCCATCTGATCAGTCTTTTCTCGGGAACCCCAACACTGAGGCTTTCCTATAAGTCTTACTGTCTTGGCGATGCCTTGTTTCTTCACTGCCCACTTTCTTCTTTCAGCATTGTTTTCTCCCTGAGCCCGCGATACTGGGCATTCAACTCTAGTCTTACACAATGTGTTTTTCATTGGAATCTTCAACTGGTTTGAGGAATCCATGGAAATCATTGTCACCTGCTCAACAACAAACACCGTATCATAAAATTTTCATCTGGAGTTTTCTCGAGTAAATTTAGTTGAATTAATTTTTCCTTACCTTTGAATGGGTAGAGTTTTAAAAATTTCTATTCAACAGTTTTAAGGCACTTAAATTAGAAACTTGCTTCCCCGTGAACTGTCTAACCCCATGCTTTTATGATTTTACTTTTTCTCCTTTTGTAGAAGGAGTATTCTAAACAGCTATAATTTCTTTTTCTGCATAGTTACAAATAAGAAAATTTCCACTTGCAAAATAGGGATATCATTGGTACCTATTTTATATGGCGCTTGTGAAGACTAAAGACACATGAATTTCTAGAACAGTGCCTGATACCTCCCAGCAATTCAGCAAAGGGTAGCTGTCATAGTAAATGCTCCCTTTTATAATCACATGCAGAATTTGTTTCTCTTTTTCTGTTGTTATTTTCAGTTTGATTCTTTTTCCTTTACTCTAAAAGCATCTAAAAGTCAGAAGTTGGAAAATGTCTTTTATAACCAGTTTCTCTTCCAGAACAGGCAGCAGGGCCAGGGGCCTCAGTACAGTCCACAGGTCATGGGTACCTGCTTTCTTCAACTGTTTGTATGGGGCCCATAGAAAGGGCAGAATGAGACAACTGTCAGACAGAGAGCAGGACACGCTGCGATGGCAGGGTGCCCATGAGCCAGCGGCAGAACTGCCCACAGATACCAGACTTGCAAAGACACATCACGGTTAGTCTCTAAAGACCTAATGAGGTCTTTTGTCACTGTGTCTGAAATGGAAGCAAGCTCTTTTCTAAAGGGGCAAAAGTGCCATGTTCTTCCCTGTACCCCATTTTTAGCCACGTGGCTCCCTGTAGCTGTCCCATGCTGGTCCATACAATATACACCTTACAGCAGAGGGCCTGGCTGAGAGGGGTGAAGAGAGTTTCCCCTGTGCATTGTGGGGTGGTGAGAAAATGTAGATAAAAGTCATTCTCCTACATGCCAGATCCCTGTGTGTCTTTCCATTGGTCTCTGGAGACCTGTGGCTTATTTTCTTAGGGTATTTTCAATCCTCTCTCTCCTACCACAAAACCTAGAATAAATCAAGTAATTGCCACCTCTGGTTAGTTAGTTGGTCTGTAGCTTCAGAACACAAAGGCCTTGGCTTCAATCTCCAGCTCACAGAAAAGCTTAGCCACTTCCGTCTTTCTGATATAAAGGAGAAACTGTTGGAAGTCACCGAGTTGAATATGGTGTCTGCTGAAGCTGGTGAGAAGAAGGAAATTTCCTGCACAATGGGAGTAAATCCTGAGTACTATTTTAAGTATCTTGTGGCATGAGGTTATTTTTTTTTAATTAGTAACACTAATGGCCTGAATTTGCTTTGTTACCTACAACAACATATGGAGCAGTTCTACTCCCAGGTGTGTCATTGACTTCATTTCACATCAAAAGTGAAGTCAATCATTAGAGATTATGTCCCTATTATATCCCATACCATCTGGAAACTGACTTCCATAAATTATTTTTTAGGTCTCCCTTGCCAGAATGAAATGAACAGAATTCAAAAGCTGAGCAAGGGGAAAAGCCTGTTGGGTAAGTATAATTGCTCGCCACCACTTAAACAACTAATTAAGCCATCCATTTCTCCTTTAATGTTCAGTACTCCAATGGTTACTCAGTTAGGGCCAGTGTCTCATGAAAGAAATACCTCCTTTTAGCCCAGGCTAAACTCCTGCAGCTAGTTGGTAATATGCTACAGATAACTAGACATAAACAGAGGTTTAGCTGTCTGGCTAGCAACTACCACTTGCCTTACCAGCAAGAAGAAAGGCCAGAGATTAGACCTGAATTCAGGCAGGGCTAGTTTCCATCTCTTGTTACTAACCCTCCCTGATAATGGACTTCAATAAACCCTGGTTTTCTCCTATTTATTTATTTCTTTGATACACAGTCTCACAATGCAGCTCAGACTCATAGTGATCCTCCTGTCTCAGCCTCCCCAGAACTCCGTTTACAGACGTATGCCACCACACCTGGTTTTGGTGGCTGCCTTGGCACAGGGCTGACACTGTGGTACTGGGGGTCAAACCCAGGTCCTTGCACTTTCCAGGCAAGCACTTAGGCCAACGAGCTATCTCCTTGGCCCTACTTTCTCCTTTTTAAATAAAGCCATTCAGCAGAGTCAACACATTGCTAACAGTAGAAGGGCTGTGACTTTGAGCATTTCCTTATTTCTCAGAGCAAGTTGTCTATTCAAGGAGGAAGACAAGCTGTCCCCTGCCCTCCTCTTCAATTTATCAGATGGGTTAGAAGTGTTGTCTGCACTGTCCTGTATTTCTCAGTTTTCACGGACTCCCTGGAGAAATAGTTCCGTCTGTTGAGACCCCGCTCATCTCTCCTCCTCTAATAAGACCAAAGCAAGTGAGGTGTGTTTCCCTAACATGCAAGTCTGTGCCACAGTAGAGACAACAGGGGCCAGCCTCTCTTGAGTGTTTCCTTCTGGTCACCCTTGCTCCAGCACTCAGGGGAAATGGTGGCATTTAGACCAGGCCATTGCAGACACTAGCAAACCTCATTTTCTGAAGAGTCTGCTTTGCCTTCCTTGCTTTTTTGAAAAGAGCTGACAGCTGCAACACAATAATTCAGAATTATTCTTGTTAAGCATTCAGAGGCAGGTGCATTCCCTAAAGCAGCCTGCCATTTCAGAAGTTTATCTATTTACTTGAAGGAAATGGGCAACTTTTCTTGCTTATTCCCAAGTGCAGGCAGTCTATGAATTCTGACAATTTCTCTTCTAAAATTTTTGCTCTCCTCAAAGTGCATCCTTTCCTGTACTTTTGGATTTACTTATTTACTTACCTCCTACTTTTGATTTCTGACAATACACTGTTCAATTCAGAAAAGACTCAGAAATCATCATGATCTTCAACTTTGAAGGCCTAAGTCCTCTCATATAAAAAGCTTTCTCTTTAGCCTGGAGGTAAAGTGGCTAGATCCATCTTTCATAGGTTTTTCCAGGGCAAGGACTTGTACTGCCTATGAAATGCTATTTTGTGTATTAGTGATGTACCTAAGATCTTACTTTAAAAAATGGTTCCATGGTATGTGGCTATCTGGTAATTGCCTCATCAGTTAGTAATTAATGAGACATTTGTAAAGTGTGTCACCCGAGATGTCTCATTTTCCACTTGCTTCAGCACACATAAATGAATTGCCTACCTTCTTCCTTCCAGAATCCTACCTTGTCTTTTCACATCTCCCACATATGGAGATTACTCTGGCTGACTCATAAAAATGCCATTTATTTGCTTACAAATTATGGTCTGCATGGGGAAATCTCCTAATATAATAACTGTGTATTCAGGGATATTCAGATTCAAATAAATAATAAAACAGGAAACAACAAATTATAATCTGTTATAATTACTACATACTTAGTAAGAGTAATCTTATTAAATTACAGATTTAGTGCAGCACCTGCTTCTTACCAACCCAGGGGCTCAGCCCAATTTTTATTTATTTTTGGTCTATTAAATCCTGTTGTTTTTAATCCACAGCTCAAGGGGATGAGATCAGCGTTTTCCCTGCTCTCATTGCTCTCACTCTTTGTAGTACTTGACTGAGACTCTGTTCACACATTTGTTTGTCTTTTGGATCTGGAGGCTATTGAAAGCATCCCCCTTTTCATTCCCTCATGCTCCCTGAGAGTGAAGGATGAGGGACAGTGTACTGTGACTGGAGTGGCTAGGTAAGGGGGCAGCATCACAAACATCTCTAGGGCACGAGTGGCCTCGGTCCCCAGGGCCACTGTCCTGTGTACAGTCTCATCCCATGACTGGGAAGGTGGTCATCTTTGAATAGCCTGAAGGGTTTGAGAGTAGATCTTAGGATCAGGTAAATCTGGGTATCAATCTTGGTTCAAAATTTTACATCTGCTCCCTCTAATTCTTCTCTCCTATCATCCCATAAAATAAAAGGCATATTTGAAAGCACTGTCATTCTAAAAGACATGAGGGAGAAAAAGTAGGGATAACAAAACTGCAGTGTTTAGCAGGAGTCTTTATTTTTTGGAGCGTGATATACAGTATATTATTACGTAGGTCAAACTAAGAAGCCCACAAAGATGAATCATATTCACATATCTCATCAGGAAATCCAAAACTAAATCTATCATGAATAAAGATTACCTACTGTTGAACGAGAATCGGATTCACATCAGACTTTCTATTGACAACATTAATTAAAGAAGAGAAAATACTACTTCCAAGTGCTTAAGGGAAGTAACTTTGAACTTAAAACTTTAAACTTACCCCAACTATTGTTCAAGTGTGGTGACAGAATTATTCTCAAACCATGTAAGATTTAGCTTACTGAAATATCACTAAAGGATTATTCTACCAGATAAATAATCCTAGAATTATTCAGCTGCAACTGTGAAAAATAAATGCTGCTAAGTCTAAATATGTATGATGTGTAAAAGTATTTTGATAGAAGGCTAGAATTATAATAATATATTCTTGGGGGCAATCAGAAAAAGGCAGTAAAATGTGTTTACAGTTGATTTAGTAAGAAAAGAAAATGCAAACGAAATAGGATATAGTATTTAAATGTACAAATGAAACACATGGCGAAAATTTAATTTCCATGAAAGGCAGAAATGGTGATGATGATAAATAAGAAAAACAAATATATTAGCAGAAATAAGAGTAACTGGGCTGGAGAGATTGCTCAGTGGTCTAAGAGCCTGCCTGGCAGGCATAAGGACCCAGGTTCAATCCCCAGTACTGTATGAGCTGCATAGCCAGACCCTGTACCAAAAAGAACTAAGAGTAATCAAACTTGTTATGAGATAGAAGTAATCAACAGGTTATTTTTGAAATAAGTTACACCTAAGCAGTTCACAGAAAGTTGAAATGAAAAGATGATATTTTTATAACTGTTTTATGATCTGAGAAATGCAAAAACTTAAAAATAAAATGATACAAGAGTATCATTTTGGCAAAATGTTCCTGTTATGCTACAAATTGATATACTCCTAACTTACACAAAATATAACACAATTGCAAAGAGGAGCAATCCTATTCACAGTCAGACTCAGAGATCATCTTTTCTTAAAACTGACAATTGAAGTAGACAAAAAGGACAAAAGGATTGGGCAGCATGACTAATTTGCATTTATAGTTATATATGTAGTTCTGAAGGTAGGCATTAAATGTATAGACTTCAAACTCGCACAAGAACCAGGAGTGGTGGTAAACACCCATAATCCCAGCACTTGGGAAGCTGAGGCAGGAGGAACACTTTGAGGACAAGACCATCCTGGGCTGCCTTGTGAACTCAAGGCCAGCCTGAAATACACAGCAAGACCTTGTCTCAGAAAATAAACAACAAACACAGACACAGACAAAGACACACACACACACACACACACACACACACACACACAAAGGATATCTGCCTTGCAGTATACAACAACAAATTAAAAACTCCACATATTTCAAATAATCACAAATCAAATTCCCTGACCACAATACAGTAATAATAGAATTAAAAATGAGATTATCAAAGTTCCATAGATCTTTGGGGTTATGTAAATATTGGTCAAACCGGAAGTAAAGTAACTGTAGAATATTTAAAGCGGAATGAAGTTGAAAGCACTGCGTATCAAATCTATGAAAATAACTAGAGTGAAACTTATAGGAACCTATATAAATTCTAATGCATTTATGAAAAAATAAAGATTAAAACTAAATTAACTAGATTTTCAATTCAAAAACTATAGCACAATAAACCAAAATTATTAGGATCAAACAAAAAATAATGAAATAAAAACATAATGACATAATAAAGATTTTTTACACAAAACAACCATGATAGTACAAGGTGCAAAGGCTCCAATTCTGTCACAAATTTGAATGGGAGTGACAGAAACTAAGTTGGAAGGGAGTGGTTGTCAGCCTCTCAAACTTTACCTTGGAGGGTTTATTAAAGTATAGACATAATCCCTAAGTTTCTGGCAGTACTTTTGAGGTTGAATCCAAAATATCCCTTTGTAAGGAGTTTTCAGATTGTGTTTCTAATCAGTGGACCAAATTATGAGGACAAGTGCCATAATCCAATTAATAACAGCTACGAAAGTTGAGGTAAAATACTACCAGATGTTGAATTTTGGCCGCAAAAGCAAGACATTAAAACTTAAAAATTAATCAAAATGCTTATCTCAAACTCCAAACAGGTAACTGACGAAGAATATTTTTTTCCCTGGGAAGGGGTTGATCCTTCAAGGAAATGATCATTCTGTTTTTATAAAATATCTAGAAAAAAGATGGGCAACTGTCTAAATAAGTTATTAATGAGGAACGTGGACAGAAAACTTACAAACCTTTATCACTTAGTAACCTATTTGCAAAAACCCCTACTACTATAGGCGGTAATATTACAGTTACAGCGTATCCTAACCAGGAAATGACTACTTCATGAAAGCAGTTTTATAATATTGGTAATTCATTAAGGGTATGCAAAGAATAAAACACTGATTTTCTTAGCTGTTAAAATGAAATTAGCAGTCGTAACCAAAGGGAAAAGTAAAAACCTAGTAAGCAGGGCTGGGGGCTTAGCTCAGTGACACAGTGCCTGCCTAGCAAGCATGAGGTCCTTGTTTGATTTTCAATACCCCACTCCCCAAAAACCCCAATAAAGAAGGAATAGATAAGTAGTATGGTTCTCGTTTGTCACTTCACTATCTGTGAAAACTGATGCCTTTGGTGTTATTGGGGCAGCTCACTGGACTACTGCAAGGAAGGCGTTAGCGGTTACCACTTGGGTAGAGCCATGAGAGCAGGGACAGTGAATGGCTCTGCGAAGAGCGCCGTGAGGATGGACTGTAGTTAATGAAATGGTTGTTAATATTCTGCAATGAGTCAGACATGGAGACATTCAGAATCTTTTCTAGGAATTTCACAGGTCATTTTATGTGGTTGGAGCAAATACTGTCTTTAATGGATTTGAAGTTTAAAACAAGTTCTTCATCTTGGGAGTTTGGGAAACATTGCTTTGGATTCAGAGTCAATGATGTGAATCTAGACTTAATTTTCCTGTATCTCAATCTCCTATTTACTAAAAGGTAACACTATTACCTCTCTTCAGACTTGGGGCAATCAGAAATTGCATGATCATGTGCCTGGTTTAATTCAGTATGCCAAATATACATAAATATTTAACACACATTAACTATTATTAAGTAAACCTTTTTGAAAAGTGAGCTCCTTGAAGTTCAATGCATTTGGGCTCCTAAATATTTAGCTCTTATCATGTTAATGAAGCAATAACCAACTGGTTCCATTCTCTCCTTCCAGCCCTGTGGCAAATATTCAGACTGATGCGCGAGCTCTCCTCCCTGTCTTGAATAATATTAGCCCTGTATCTCTGTGTTGCTCGCATTAAAGTCGGACCTCTTGTTCACCCAGGGGCTTTCATACCGCGGTGTAATGAAGAAGGCTATTACAAAGCCACACAGTGCCATGGCAGCACAGGGCAGTGTTGGTGTGTGGATAAATATGGGAACGAGCTGGCTGGCTCCAGGAAACAGGGCGCTGTGAGCTGCGGTGAGTAAGGCCTTCTGCATCAGCAGCACAAAGACTGGTGATGATACTTCGGCCCTCTGGATGTAAGGATCATGGCACATACTGAGAGATGGCTGAATTCTACCATGAGTTCACAGTGAAGACAAAGCAACCAACCCTAAGTTCCCCAAGCTCATGTGTTGCATAGCATAGCTCAGCATAGCACAGCACAACTTTGAAAGTGGCAGCAATTCACCATGACCATGACCAATTAGACAACAGTTTTTGAGAGTTAGAATAATATTGCAGGCCTAGGACATCTTAGGTGGCTATCACCTTTTATTCAGGATTATAAAGCTCCAAAGGAGGGAATGGCACGCTAGCATTCTAGGGCTTATGCCAAAACAAAATTTGTCGTTCTTGCCCCAGAGACTGACCCTAGATGGGCAGGCATGCTCCCAAATTCAGAGAGTAAATTCCATGGCTTTGTCCTACAAGTTCCCCTGTAAGTCAAGTCACAGGCAGGGGGAACCCAACCCAAGCTGTAATGCACAAACAGAAACTAACCTTCAGTCTTTTCCTTCTTATGCCAGAAGAGGAGCAGGAAACCTCAGGGGATTTTGGCAGTGGTGGCTCTGTGGTCCTGCTGGACGACCTGGACGATGAACAGGAGCTGGGGCCAAAGGACAAAGAGGGCAAGCTGAGGGTGCACATTCGGTCTGTGACGGAGGATGATGAGGATGAGGATGATGACAAAGAAGATGAGGTCGGGTACATATGGTAGTGCCCCCAGGGAAGAGGATGTACATTTTGTACACAGTTGCAAGCCACTTCCTGTTCCTGCATTTGTATCTAAGACTCCAAGGCACCAACGTCTCTTCTCCTCTGTTGCTCTCTGTACGGAACTGAAGATTTGGAAGACAACTGCTTGTCCCAGAGTATTCTGATTTTGCATATGGTTGTGTGGGAGAAAGGGTGTTGTTTTGGGTTATTTTTTATTTGCTATTTTTTTGGACAAGAGAATGGCTGGTTTAAATAGAGCCTCCTTCCTGTGAGATTTTTGCAACAAGCATGTCATTTATGTGGAATCCGACAGTGCAGGGAGCACCCACCCTCGTAAACGTCAAAGACCCTTTTTGATCACCCACATTGGTGGCTATCACTGCATGGTTCCCAGCCTTACAGCGTCTAAGTGCTTTTCTTGTGTCCTGTAAATGTCGTGGAAAACACACCACACTGTAACTTTTCCTCCCAACCCTACCACCCCCGGTGTTTATTATTAAAAAAATTAATTTTTATATCACAATATCTGGCTTCCTACAAATAACGGCCTTAACTCAGTCCCTTTGGGGAATTCATTTATTAAAAATCAATGTCTGGATGCTTCTTCCTGCATATACATAAGTATGTATGTGTGAACAAAAGGGACTGTGTATGCTTGCTGCGCACACACACTTTTCAAAAAAAAAGTAGCTATCTATTAAAAATTCATTTGAAAAAATGTTTTCAAATTTGTCAGCTCATCTAGACCTGAAACAAAATTTTTGGAATAAGAAATTGCTATGAAAGTCCCATTTTGCACTAATAGCACTTGTAGCCTGCAGGCTGAGGAGGTTTCTTCTCTATGCATTAGCAGAGTTACTGGAAGCTTCTTTGATTTGGGTAAGCCTCCGTTCGCCTAAATTGTTTTTTCCTGCAGAAGCCATGTGACTCACTGGGGCAGCTTCACAAGCCATTGCTCTCATTTCAGCCCAAAGCCCCACAGGCTGCAGCAGCCCTGTCTGTGCAGGGTCCTCCCTTCCCTACCTACTCAAGGGCTTTTTGTAAGGCATGTGCATACCCAATGGGTTCTCTGAAAAGACAGTCCCACGGCATTCCTTAGAATACAACTTAGTGTTCTTTCTTAATTCAATGTTTTGCTTTTGGCTCCTTTTTACCCACAAATCATGATAATGCTACAAAAGATGCATAGATTTAAAAAAAAATTGCAACAAATGATAAACAGAGGCCTAGAAGGAACTTCAAAGTCGCATATGAAAGTTATGTTTGGGTTTTCAAAAGCTAACCCCCTAACCCCCTAGATACACAAACATCTTGAGATATTATTAAAAAAATAGCTTTTTACCACTACATTTCTTTTCCAAGAACTCATTATTTAAGTTTTAAATCTGGTAGCATTCTCATCTTCACTTTCTTTAGAATTATCTTACACAAGTACCAAAGAGTAGTCTTCACAATGGCCCCGTTCAGTTTTGTACTATTCTGTAAACTCCTGACCTATTTGTCCACTACCCTTCAGTTGCCCCAGTAGCTACCTGAACCTCTGCTCTCTAGGCCACATATCTTTCAAGTCTCTCTCTCTTGTCTCCCCCATGAGCTTTATCCAGTCCACAAGACAACCCTATCAACTCAGGCACTCTACCCCAAATATATATATATATATATATTTTTTTTTTTTTTTCTAAGCAAGCCATGATCCCTGTGGCAGCTGACTAACCTCCCACCAAATTGACCATTTATATGCAGTAGCCCACCTTAAATTAGCATCCTCTGATCCTTGCATAGGTTGCATAAAGTGGATTATCCCTAGGGTTGGTCTCAGATGGGAAGTGAATATACCTGGTGTTGTTAAGTCCTTTGTCCTGATAGACAGCATACATACCCTCCCTATATGCAGGCCATTGGCAAGCTCTATATTGGGATCTCAACCCCATTGCCTCAGTTTCTGTATTTTCCCCCACTCAGATACAACTGTGCAATGATTTAGAAAACAGGTGCTTAATTACTGCTAAATTACAATAGAGAACATAAAAATCAACATATTAAAAAAATCTTAGCTCATACCATCAAAGAAAAACATTGCTACTTGTGTCCTCTGCATTTAGAAAAATGCACAAGAGAACAAATTAAAATCGACAAATTGATTTCACTTAAGAGAAGCTTCTAGGAACGAAGTGAACCATTGATTTTAATTTGCCTAATTATCTTATGACAAGTGTCAAATTAAGATGACACTTAAAGATCCTTAGCATTAACTTAATGATGGAGAAGAGTGCTCAATAGGCAATTCCCAGGAAGGTAATGAGATGCCATTTTCAGAGATTTTTCCAAGAAGATGTTTTGATTCATTAAAGTATTAAACAAAAAGCCCTCCTAAGCCTGGGACCCAAAATCAATGGAGCAACATTAACATCACTTTTTCATGCCTCACTTTGACACAATGACATTAGGCCTTTAAATATGATTAGTACTTTCCACTACTAATTAGGATTAGATTTTGAGTTACCTCATCCTTCAATGTAGAATTTTTGTTTTCTTGTTTCTGGAAGGGGCCCTTTAATTACAGTGACCAAGTATACAATAAGATATTGACTTTCATAAAGAAAGAAAATAGTCTTGTAATAAGCCCATCCTTTGTTTGAGGTAGGTATTGAGTTCTATCCTAACTTGATTTTAGAAATTCTTTAGTGAAGAGTTTCTTATCCTTTAACTTCTCCTTTCATACCATTACTGTGGCATCCAAGTTAAATCCAAGGATTTTTATTGCACCATTGTTATTTCTCTCCCATATTAATGTCTACAAATGTTCTAGGCATGGGAAAACCTTACTACTGAATTTGAGGTTGTGTATAGTCATGCCCATTTCCTCCCATAGCAGGAAATGATGTATCTGCCCAGGTCTGCCCCCATGCTCCCCCAGGATGCCATTTGCATTTGATTTTGGTTTACCTCGACCACACTGTACAGTAACATCCAAAAACCCTTCCTGCAGTGGGTGGTTTTGGTCTTTTTATACCTTTTTCTCAAAGTCAATGATGTTTGTCCCTGTTCAATGTGTAGCCTTGTAATGAGAGCCCATCAAATCCAGAGTGTCTGTTTGTTGTCCCTATTGTAGATGAAATAGTGATGTAGAAAAACTAGTATTCTGAATGCTTTTCCATGTAGACTTACCTGGAATGTGAACACAACTCTTTGGTTTATAGCAAATGCTTAATTGTAGTCCTGAGTAGGTGCATTTCTGTCTGTCTCAATAAATTTTACTTTGTCTGCAACATGTGAGTGTTTGCATTTTGTTAGCGTGGATATGACCAGGCCACATCCCACACACAGTCACTGCAGGACAGGCTGGTAGCTGAGGGACCTGCTACCAAGCCCCTTGGTCCAGATTGCCACACATAGGTGCCAGTCTTGCCCTGCTGGGTGTCAGTCCTGCTCTGACATATGCATGCCTTGTGCCGCAGTCAAACCACCTGACCTCTCTTTTAACTGCTTTTGTGTCTCTTAGGCTTTAGCTTTATTCCTTATTCACTAGATCTCTTATTGTTATCCTATTTATTTTTGCTTCTAACATTTTAAACTGTGCTTATTTATTTGCTTTCTAGTTAGTCATTCTCTAACTCCCCTTGTGTGGGTGGGAAGGACCTCTCACCTCTTTACCAAGACCCTGATTTCTCCTCCATCTGTGAACTGACACACCAGGTGCTTGTCAAACACCAGGAAGCATCCAGATTGTGACATACAACTATTTCCTTCCACCTTTATCCGCATTCAAGCCAGTTTGCCTAGAACTTAATTATACCCCAAGTGAGTACTTTCACCATGAGCTGAAGTAGAAATTATGCTATGAATAATTCCATTCCTTTACTCCATGGATAAGATTTTACAGACAATTTATAGAGTGACAGTTCAAGAATAGGTACATCATAAATCCACAAAATAACATCAGGAGAACAATGGCCATTATCAAGCCTACTAGGTAGTAAAAGGTCAAGTAAAGAACTAAGGGCATGTGTGGACACATTCTGGATTCCTCTGGAGTCACCTGGGTTTTATAGAGAAAGGCCATATTTCTCCTCCAGTTCCTGGCACCTTCACAGGTGCCACCTTGATCTTTCCAAGTTGACATCAAAAGGAAGGGCACCACGGAGCCAGCCCACCCACTTCATGTGACCGAGTAAAACAGTCTTCAAGATGTTTGGGTTTGAGCTTTATTTTGATATCAAGGTTCAATAGAAAGAAGGAGACTTCAAAATTTATTCTGATAGTAAGCTTTTTGCTATTAATTGGTAGATTTGTAAATTCTTTTGAATGGAAGAATGGGTGAATGCCATTGTGGGCAGGCAAATCCTCTAGTGCTAGGATGTAAAAGTGGGTCAGACCCCTTTGTCTGAAAAAGTATATCTCCTTGAAAAAGGATATACTTAATTATGGCAATTTAGGTTTGAGGATGGCATCACTGACACCAGTGGCTACTCAAGCCCCACTAACGCTTGCCTTCCTTCATTCCCTAGGTTTTCTCCTACTTCTTGGGCCACCCCTTCTAGGTGTCCTGAATAGTGTGGTGTTCAACCAGGTCTACTAATATCTGCTCCTCAGATCTGTGTCTCTCACCACTTCCTTTGCAGTTTTACAGACTTTCTCTGGACCCTCTTCTGCCTCTAGTTGTAAACATCTCCTCCAGTCCAAAGAACCCTAAGTTTATACTCCCATTACAGTTTTTGACTCTTTTCAATTTGGATTTCCCAATGACACCTCAATTTCAAGTCTTAAAAAAACCAAAACGATAGAATACACAAGGACTGTGTCAATGACAGTGGGAGTCAGCAAGGCTTTTAAGGCCTTGCAAAGATAAACCGAAAAGGAGAAGATTGATAAATGTGTATCCATAAAAATTAATAACATCATAAACAAACTTATGTGATAAACCACAGTCTAAAAAAGCTATTGGTGACATAAAGCAGATGAAAGATTAGGGTATAAAATATTTTTGAAAACTCCTACCAATCCATAAGAAAAATATGGCACAACAGACTAGTCGATAAAAGATAAAAACAGGCAATTCATTGGAAGCATACTTTTTTTTTCTATGCATCTTCTGATGCTTAGGAAGTTAGCCACAGTAAGATTAGTAACTAATAACAAATAGAAACAATTCTGACCACACTATAAAAATGTAATGGAAGTGTTCTGCCTGTCTCTGTCTTCCTGTCTCTGTCTCTGTTTCTTTCCCTCTTTCCCTCTCTCTCCAGCTCTCTCAAAAGACCTTATTGTACTACATTCACTGCTCTTCTTATGAAGTGAAATGCCATATCTGTGTAATTATATGAGGTGAGAAGACTGATGTAGGCATTGTGCTATATTGTTAGTCTGCTATTGACCTTCCAGTGATGTCAGCAGGAGGATCATCCATTTCTAGTGATGCTAGCTCAAATCTCAATAATGTTGATGGCTGGATTGTAGCAATGTCAGTGGCTGAGTTTGAAGGTTTTTTTGTCCCCCAACTCTGGGAATACATTACATTGGAATTTGTTTTTAATTCATCAAAGTGTTGCTACAGATCTTGAAATCCCTTAGTGGTCATGTAGGTGCATTTAATGCTGAACATCATGTACAATAATTTTGCCCTATTCTATCTATGCTTCTTGAAGCATGTGGGCAAATTTCAGAAATGCCTGCATCACTGGTACTGTTTCATTTTCCTTTCCTTTTTCCTCTACATAGGACTCCCCAAGTTCTCCCAAGTCTTAAATTGTTAACAATTCTCAGTGGCCTTAACTATGTTCTTCTACTTCTTCATTAAGCAAGTCTTTAAATCCTTACCACCAACCCATCTTGATGTGTGAATAATTTTCATAACTTTTCCGACACTACCTAGGAAGCCTTTAAACCATTCATGGCTTAAATCTAAATTCTCCTAGCAGCCATTTATAGTTTCTTGTTTATATTCATCCATTGAAGCATTGATGGATATTTTTGTGTCTGTAGTCATGAATGATTTCCACCAATTATACTCCACTTATATTTCCACTGCATTATACTCCAATTAGGATCTGATCAATTGCTGGTTAAATATCATTAAATACCAGATGGATGCATATGGCCTTAATGAATAGAATAATACTCTAGTTAAGGTACTATAGCAATGAAGTTATATTATGAAGTAAAAATATAACCTTGGCATTTTCATTTTCATAGAAAACAGATTTGAAATGTCCAGGTGCATGTTATATCACTAACAGAGCTTTAAATTCCAAACTTTCCTCTTTTAGGTATCCACTAACTTCCAGAGTAAACAGCAGTGGAACCATTTCATTAAAAAAGACTGCTAAAACCTGCATTTTCTGATAGTGGTGCTAGAAGATCAGATAATTTTGCTTTTGTTTTTGAGGGCACATGTGATCTTTGCTTTGTAAACTACCGCTGTCTTTATCATATGCTCTGCAGTTTTGACACAGTAACAGAATTAATTCATCCTTTCCCATTTTATTCTGGGGTGACTCTTCACTTTAATGAATGTAAGTTCCACTGGGTATCTTATTCCAGAAGAGTCTACTTCATTCAAATGAAGATTTGCTTTGGATGGCATCTTTTGTCCTAAGTCAATTTCTTAACTCTGCTGGAAATGTGGCATGAGCTTCTTCATCAGCCTACCCATTATTTGTATATTTTTCAGTATAAATTTGTCTCTGATTTTGTGTGGCAATCTCTTATATGACTTGGTGTCCCTCATTTCCCTTCTTGAAGTCTTTGTATGGGCTCAGTGATTTTTGGTGTAACAAGTTGCTGTCATTTGAAATGTATTTCTGTTCATGTCTTCCACCCACAAATGTATTGTTTCCTACTTAAGCATGTGTCATGCATTGCATCCACAAATCTTTCAGTTTTAGATATGACAGCGAAACTAGCATGAATTTATTTCTTTACAATTTCCTGAAGACATTTATTCTGACCATAGATTTTAGCAACCTTAATATATAATTTTATTTCCTTACCTCACTGAAAATTTTTTCCTTTTCATTTAAAGGTGGCAGTTTATGACTTCTTCTTGGCATATCTGAACTAGAAGCATCCCTACTATTGAATTGGAGAGCCATTATTAAGTAAAATAAAGGTCATGGGACAAAAGCTTTAGAATACCACAAGACTCAGACAGACAACTGAGAGGGCTACTAAGAGACTAGTAATTAGGTGGTGCACACAGAATGGATACAATAGGCAAAACGATGAATCCTTTCCTAAACTAAGTGGAGCGGGTGGTGTGAGATCTTATCACATTATTCAGAATAGCACACAACTTAAAACAAAGTGCTCATTTCTGGAATTTTCCTTTGATCATTTCAGATGTATTGACCACAGGTAATTAAAAGTGAAGACAGTAAAGCTACAGATGAGGAGAGGCAATATATGTGCTTGGCTTGGCAGAAAGGTTATCTTTAAATTGATGTCTTCATAATTCTTACATTCTCCATTTCTCAAATTCTAATTTTTTAAGCATTTCTACCTTCTTAAGTTTCTGCCTCTTTATCTGTAGATTACTTTCTGTGCAATGTCATTGGAACTCAGCTAAATGATTCCTCCTCTAGCAACCCTTCTAGATTACTCTCAGGAGAACCAGGCATCTCCCTCTTTTTTCTCTGGCCCTCCCTTTGTATCTCCAATCTAGGGCTTGTTTCTTTTCCATATTCAACTGTTCACTCAAACATGAGCTCTCTGAAAATAAAAGACGCTGAAAAATGTTGGAATAGGGTGCTTCAAACCCTTATTTTCCCAAAGAGACATAAAAATAACCAAAAGCTTACTTTTTTCTTTCTTTCTTTCTTCTTTCTTTCTTTCTTTCTTTCTTTCTTTCTCTTTCTTCTTTCTTTCTTTCTTTCCTTTCTTTCTTTCTTTCTTTCTTTCTTCTTTCTTCTTTCTTCTTTCCTTTCTTTCTTCTTTCTTTCTTTTTTCTTTTTTTTGTGGAACCGGGGATTGAACTCAGGCCCTTGCACTTGGCAGGGAAGCGCTTATTCCATTTAGCCATCTCCCCAGCTAATAAGAAGCTTTTTTGTTTGTTTGTTTGGTTTTTATTTGTCTATTTATTTATTTTACTTTTTCTTGATACAAGATCTCACTATGCAGTTCAGACTCATAGTGATCCTCTTGTCTCAGCCTCCCTTCGTGCAGGGATTACAGATATGTGTCACCATGCCTGGTTCTGTGGTTGGCACCTCCTGTGGTGCTGGGTATGGAACTCTCTAAAAATAACCACAGAGGAGCTCTGTAAAATGTCTAGAGTCATCAAGTGAATTCTTGATCAAGAAAAGTATACGTTCAAGATGAGAGAAGAGCCAGGGAGATAGCTCAGTAAAATAAGCACTTGACTGGAAAGCACAAGAGCCTGAGTTCAATCCCTGGTTCTGAAAAAAAAAAAAAAAGGAAAAGATTTTATTGTTTTAATTCATTCTCAACCCACCTTCTTAGAACAGTGTGATCTTAGTATAGAAGAAGTTGTCATCTAGTTCCCCATTTCCTCCTTCAAACCAGGGGCCATGAAGCAGGTCTTTTTAGCAATTTCCTAAGCTGTCAGAAATCCACCTATATAAGTAGTCTCTGTTTTGTCTAACTAGAATTGCAGTTAGGTAGAAGCAGCAAGCGCTGCTCATGGCAGCTGCTGGTGAGTAGAATCCCACAGACCTGAGGCAGACAGTTACAAGTACAGGAATACAATAAAGTTAAGATTCTAAAGAGAACTTACATTAACACTATGGGAAATAGACACATTCAAAAGTGGCTGTGGACATGAGGCACTGAAAAACACGTGTAAGCCAGCAAGACGAAACTCAGTTGAGGTGTGTAAGTTTGCCTTGTTAATTAGTGAAAAACTGCCCTGGCACAAAGCCAGCCTGAAAAGACTGAAACAAGTGGCCTTTAAAAAAAATTAAGCAAAACCAAAAAATTACAAGACGTGCAAAGCAACAGGAAAAAGTGACCCATTCAAAAGAAGAAACTAGGGTGGTGGAAAATTGCCCTGGCAAAACAGAAGCCCTGAACATATAAGACAAAAACTTAACAAAAAAAAAAAAAAAAGACCCTGTCATTAGTATGCTCAAATAACTAAAGAAAAATAAGTCTAAAGGGAATTAGGGAAATGCTATGTCAATAAAATGAGACATAAATAGATGAAAAGTGTAAAGAAACAAAATTCTGGAGCTGGAGTACACAATAACTGAATTGAAAAATTTAATAGAAGATTCTTTTAAAAAGATTTACTTATTTATTTGGTACAGGATCTTGGTACACAGCTAAGACTCATAGTGATCCTCCTGTCTCTGCCGCCCCAGGGCTGAGATTAAAGGCATGCGCCTCCAAGCATGG
Source organism: Octodon degus (assembly GCF_000260255.1). Taxonomy (NCBI): domain Eukaryota; kingdom Metazoa; phylum Chordata; class Mammalia; order Rodentia; family Octodontidae; genus Octodon; species Octodon degus. Next base: position 2,179,126 of record NW_004524624.1, read on the forward strand.
TTTCAGTAGCTAGCACAGCACGTGGCTGGCATGGCACATGGTGCTGGGGACAGAACCTGGGTCCTTGCACTTGCCAGGCAGGGGCTTAAACTGCTGAGCTATCTCCTTGCCCTAGTAGAAGACTTTCACAGACTTTAGCAATTAGCTAGTGGAATTTTTTAAAGTAACATTTTAAATTGTCAGTCTGAAAAACAGGAAAAGAGGATAAAGTGAATAGACCCTCAGAAACTTGTAGACTACCATAAGATAAACCAATCTGCATATGGGGAATTCAAGGGAGAAGATAAGTGTAAAGACAGTTTCTGAATTAAAAATAAAAGTGAAAATGTCCCAAGTTCAAAAAAAGATATTAATCTGCAAATCCAAGCAGCTCTATAAACTCCAAACTAAGTGAAGAGACTCACACTAAGATATACTATAATTAAACTTGACAGCCAAAGCCACATGGAGAGTCTTGAAAGTACCAAGAAGAACTCACCACAGATGATGATTATAAGATTGTAACCCGAGTTCTCAGAAGAATACTTGTAGGGCAGAAATTACCAGGTTAGTACTTAAAATGCTGAAAAAGGATAATGTATCATGAAGACTTTTATACCTAGTAAAATTGTCCTTCAAAAATAAGAGAAATTAGAACATTCTCAGTTATAAACCGATGCATTTCTGCAGCATTAAATTCATTAAGAAATGCTAAGCGAAGTCCTGCATGTTGAAATGAAAGAATCCCAGACAGTAACTCAGAGCCATATGAAGGTATACATTTCTCTGGTAAAGAAAACATTTGCTCAAATATAAAAACAAATATATTGTGATTTTGATTTATAATACTTTAATTTCTATGAAGTTTAAAAGGAAAATAATGAGTCATTAATGTATATTAATGTGTACACAACATGTAAAGATGTAAATTGTAACATCTGTAATATAAAGTAGTGGGAGAGCTAGTCATTTTAAAGGAGTAGTTTTTGTAGGTGATTAAAATTATCAATTTTAAATAGATAATTTTAACTTAAGAATATTGTCTTTAATTCCCAGAGTGCTTACAAACAATATCCATGGAACATATTCAGGATATAAAAGGGAGATCTTTACATGTCACTACAAAAACATTAATAAAACCAAAAGTAAACAGTAAGGGAAGAAAAGAGGGACAAAAAGCCATAGGACATACAGAAAACAACAGAATGCTTAAAGTATATTTTCTCTTACTTTAATGGTTAAGCTAATTAGCAATTACTGTAAATATGACAACCCAAAAAAAAACTAATAGATTGACAGAATGGGTGAAACTATATGTCATCTAATATAGATAAACTATATGTTATCTACAGGAGACTCACTTTAGATCTAAGGACACAGTTGGAAAATGAAAATCTGGAAAAGGATATTCCATACAACCAGTACCAAAAGGAAGCTGGTATAGCTATATGATACTCCATTAAAAAAACCCTGGGAGTAAAAAAAAATAAAGATGTAAAAAAGATATTATAAAGTTAAGTTTCAATTCACCAAGAAAATAAAACTTTCACAAAAAGTATTATCTCAGTTACTTTTCTCTGGGACAAATACTTAACACCCAAAATGAAGGAAGGAAAGGTTTATTTAGCTCACAGTTAGTGGAGGTTTCAGTCCATACTCAGCTGGCTCCAAGGCAGAGCAGCACATGGCAGAGGGCAGCAGTTCATGGTGGTGGCAAAGAGCAGAGAGCAAACTGGAGGAGTGGCAGCAACAATGGCAACAGAGAGCAAGTGTACCTCTGTCTCTCTTATTTTACATTCAGACTATCCAACCCAGGCTGGGTGTGATACTCACACCCATAATCCCAGAAACTCAGACCCATAATCCCAGCCTTGGATCATGGATTAATCACAAACTGTAGAACTGCACTTCAATGACTGTGTGAGGCTTTGGGGGGACAAATACACACAAACCATAACAAATATGCATCAAAAATACAACTGCAAAATATATGAAGTCAGTATTGGTAAACTTGAATCGTTCAATAGTGACTTCAGTGCTCCACTTTCAGCAATGGATAGAACAAGCAGATAAAAGATGAGTGAGAAAGTAGAGCATTGATGAGTGCTCTAAGCTAACTAAGCTTAACAGACATCTGCAATATTTCACTCAAAAGCAGAAGAATATATATTTTTCTCAAGTGTGTGTAGAACCTTCTCCAAGAAAAACCACAACAAATTTTATTGTGTTAAAACCTTAAACTGTACACATTTAAAAATATTGAAATTATAAAAAGTTTCTTTTATGACAAAATGGAATAAAATTATAAATCAGTAATGAAAGGAAAACTGAAAAAGTTACACGTGCAGAAATGAATTCACTTCCAAATGGCCAATTAGTCAAAGAAGAAATAACAAGGGAAATTCGGAAATATGTTGATATAAATGGAATGTAAACACTACATACCTGAGCTTATCCTGCAAAGAGAGAAAAGTAGAGCTCTAAGAGCTAACTTTAAAAGAGAAGAAAGCCCTAGACAGTAACCTGACAGTATACCCCTGAAAAGCAAAAACAAATAAACCCAAGGCTAGCAGAAGGATCAAAATAAGACTAAAACAGGGATGGAAAATAGACAAATTGAGAAAAATCAACAGAACTGAAAGTAGAGTCTTTGAAGAGATTACTAAAACTGACAAACCTTTAGATTGCCTAAGAGAATATAAAAGGTTCAAGTTACTAAAATAAGAATTGAAATGGAGTAATGTTGCTACTCAATCTACGTAAATGAAAAACATAAGAACATGCAGTGAATGACTATATCAACAAATTAGGTAGTCTATGTGAAATAAATTCCTAAAAACATATAGCTTACCAGAATAAATCACAAAAAAATAGAAGGATATTGGTTTAGCCGTCCAAAACCCCTAACAAAGTTATGTACTAGAGAACCTCACTGAGTTACAAATATTAAAAAATTAACAATGTCCTCAAATTTTCCCCATACAATTAAATAAAAAATAATTCTTACCTTTTTCTATGATGTTAACATTGCCTTGGTACCAAATCCAGACTAAGAAATTATTTTAAAAACGCATGAATATATTTTATTAATATTCATGAGAAAATCTTTAATACTCATTAGTTGAATTTAACATCATATTAAAATATTTATAAACCATGCCAAAGTGGGCTTTCTTTCTGGAAATTAAGGTAGTTCAATACACACACAAAAAATCAACAGCTTTGTATGATAAAAACATTCAACAAACAAGAAATATAAAGGAAAAAATAAAAGTCAATATGAAAAAGCCAATAGCTAACATTATACCCAATGATAAAATACTGCAAGTGTCTCTCCTATAATAAACAAGAAAAAAAGTCTACTTTAGCTACTCTTACCAGCATCATACTGGAGGATTTAGGCAAAGCAATGAAGTAAGAAAAAAAAAAAAAAAACATTGAACTTGGGAAGGAAGAACTAAAATTAGCTGTAGTGAACATTACAACTTTACACATAGGAAATTTTAAAGATTGCACAAAAAATCTTAGGACTAATAAACTAATTCAATAAAGTTTCTTGATACAAAATCAACACACAAAAATTGTTTATATTTCTGTATACTCACATGAAAAATCTGAACCAGGAATTAAAACATTTCATTCACAAAAACATAAAAAAGGAATAAAATGCTTATTCACAAGATTAATGAAGAAGAAAAAGACTTGTGTATTGGGAAAAAGATAAAACACTGCTGAAAGAAATAAAGAGAATACAAATAGATGGAAAGACATTGGTGCTGATAGATTGAAAGATTTAATATTTGTTAAGATATCAATATTGTCTCTGTGTAAACCCCAGTATGTTTTTTATATATTACACATTCTCTATTGATATTCCAGTAATTTTTGGAGAATTATAAAAATTCACTCTAAGTTAAAATGGACTTCCTGAGACTTAAATAGATAAATTCAAGGCCTTATAGGTAAATGAATGTGACGAGACAGCATACTCATAAGTGAATTAAATCAGACCCGCATGTGTAAATATAACATTGTCTCACTAGTATAAGAATCTGAAAGAGTACATAAAATCCAGTAAGTATTGTTTCAAAAGAAAAAAAAAACTGGATTTTAGGGAAAGGAGAAAAGAAAGAAAGAAGAGAAATAAGCAATAGATAGATGATAGATAGATAGATAGATAGATAGATAGATAGATAGATGATAGATGATAGATGATATCTGATATAGATAGCTAAGATCATTGTACTACTGTTTTCTTTTTGTTCATCGAAAGAAATGGTGCTTAAATTTTACATGCTTGTTATCCGGTAATCTGTGTAACTACTTTGAAGACAACAGTATGCAATATAAGAACCATCGCTGAATTCCTATCATCTTATTTGGTATCGTTTCTAATGATTTATTATTATTTTTTATTATTTTTATTATTTTTTATTATTTTTTTATTCTCTTTAAAACTAAAAAAATTCTAAACCTATTTTTTAAAAAAAGATCAAAGATGGTGAACTTACACTTTCTAATCTCAAAACTCAGCGTGAATCTGTGGGAGCAGGATATGGTGATGGCATAAAGTGATAGAGATGAATAGAAGAGAAACAAATCCTCACATACACACATTGTTAAATAGTTTGCAGCGATGGTGTTTCCCTAAATCAGTGGAGGAAATGGCCATCTTCAACAAGCTGCATTTGGAAACATGGCTATCTCATGCAAGAGAATGAAACTGAACCCTTACCTTCCACTGCCTAGGAAAATTAACTCCAAGCCAGGTGTTGTTCTCTTGTAGTCACAGCACTTAGAAAGGCTGAGGCAGGGAGGTCACACATTCAGTCCCTGCCCCTGCAACTTGAGACCCCTTCTGAATAGAAAAAATAAAAAAGGCTGAAGATTCATTTCAGTGGTAGTCCCAGCATCACATACACTGCAGGAAAGAAAACTTAAAATAGATCAAAGTTTTAAATGTAAGAACTAAAACTATGAAACTACTAAAGGACAAAAGCATCATGACATTGGGTTTGGCAATGACTTCTTGAATATGGCATTAAAAGCATGGATAAAAAAAGGGAAAAAAAGTTAATTTGATTTCATAAAAACTAAGACTTATGCATCAAAGGAGGTGATCAATAGAATGAAAAGGCAACTCATAGAATAAAAGAAAATATATGCAAACCATATATCTGATAAGAAATTAATATTCAGAGTAAAAAACACTTAGAAGAGAATAACAAACAGCAGCTTGATTTTTAAGATAGGGAAAAAAGACTTGAATAGAAATTTATCCAAAGAATATATACAATGACTAAAACCACATGAAAAGATGCTCAACATTGCTAATCATTAGAGAAATGCAAATCAAAACCACAATGAGTTGCCACTTCACTCTACTTAGATTGGTTATTTTCAAAAAAGTAAATAAAGTAGCACATTTTGTCATACAAGCTTGTAGATAAATAAAATCCTTATGGTCCACACATTTTTTCCAATAAAATTAACACATGCTAGATACATCTTTGCAATCTGGAAAGGACAACAAGGCTTTAACATAAAGCTATGCTATGAAGAGAATACTGTGTCAACCACAGACACCAATCAGCTTTGCATAGTACTGCTAATCATGGAAGAAAATGTGTGACAATGTTCATTGGTCATGTGTGGGGTGTCAGGAAAATAATGATAACAACTACCATTAATACAAGACTGAGTGTGAGCAGCTCACCTATGTCTACACCTTAATAGAAGTCTCACAGTGGTTCTGTAGGTAGGAGCAATGACTTCCTTTATGCAGAGAAGTTTAGAAATGTGTCTAAAACCACACAGATAGTAAGTGGCAGGGTAAAGATTTGAACTCCACATAAGCAATTTCTCGAGCACATATATTTCATTGCTGTGCTGTGGGGTTCTGTTTTTTTATTTCATTTTATTTGTTTAATGAATTATACACTAAGTAGAAGATAACTACACATGAGAGTGCTTGCACGTGCATGCCCACACATGTACACATGGACCAGCAAAGTAGACTCTTGTGGACCTTTGAGCAAGGTCCAAAACCATATTAATTGGCCACATTTGTGAACTACCAGGTCCCTAGCCCTGTATCACAGAGAAAGCAGAATTGGACCTAAAGGAATTTCTGACTTTCATGCCGCAGGAAAGCAGAGGACAAAGAGTGAGACAGGCAGGCTGGATGAGGTGCTGTTGGATTGCTTATTGGTATTGGTATACCTATCTAGGGTAAGAATTCTTTGGGTTTTCTATGCTTCCACAGGCAAGTACTTTCTGTTTCTGGGCTTCAGTTTCATCCCTGTGAAATGATCAGCCAGACCTGCCAGTCTCTGAGGTCCTATGATTTTGTACTCACTGGCAGCCTATGGTCTTTGCTTCCTGTACAACACAATTTCTCCACATCACATGTTCACCCCTGGGCCTTCTTCTGGTTTTCATAGCTTCAAGGACAACAAAGAGTCTTATATTTCTTAATCACTATGCTGTGCTGTGTGGATTAGCTTTCTCTTACAAATGGGAGTGACTTAAGATGAATTTTATTTGGAGAAATGCTTTACACTTTAATCACACACTGCTCACCACTCTCCCCTGGGGTCTTGGTTTTCTCATGGTTTCTCAAAGTCCATGTCTCAACTTCACAACACATGGGACCTCATTCACCCCAAACCACCTTATTTCACTTGTGAGTGAGTGGGAAATTCATTGCACCTCACTGTTCAGTCTCAACAGCATAAAGATATATTCAGGGCTGACATATTTTCATTATGGAAAAGCAAGGCTTGCAAACGAATATTGCCCACAGGGATTAATGAAGGGAATGGTTATTTATTCTGCTGCTTGACATTTTGTGCAAAATAATTCCCAAGTCATTTTATCCTTTAACAAATAGATCATGATTAAAAGGAAACTTAGCAGTTTGGATGAGCACCAAACCAAGATTTAGGAGCTGGCTCAAGTTAGCCAGTAGAAATGAAGCCACTTTTCCGAATCACAGTAAATGTAAGGATACGACATGATGTCACAGCTAATGGCCATGGAAGACACTCACCCCTAATGCTATATTGCACCACCTCATCTGGATGCCAAGCACACCTATCAGTCTCAGAAAATTCTAGGGACATGGTCAGATATTGGCCTATGAGTTTAGTCAACCACCTTTGCTAATATGAAAATACCATGGACCATTTTTGGTAAGGGACCTCTGTCTCTCTTTTGCTACATAAATAATACACAAACTCTACAACTCATTTGCAGTGTAGACAAGGCTAAATATCATTTGTCCTACCTCATTTTCCATTTTGGTATTTTTCCCTTAAACTGTTTCATTTTTATCCTGTAGTAGTCATTTCTGTTTCTGACATGTTTCCTCTACTTCTTTATCATAAACCATGTACTTGGTCAAAGAATTTGCTTAATCCCTGACATATCTCAGGTATTATTCTGCACACCCTATATGAATCTCATCACTCATCAGAAGCCACTTCTTTATCACACAAAGAGCATAGCTTATGACATCTGGCAGCTTTGGATGTTCTATGAAGCATTTTGTAAAAGATGAAAAAAAAATATATAGGAAAAGAAATGAGGATCAGTCAAGAATGAAGATTTTGGAGAATGTTTTAAAGATTGGAGAAATTCCTATGAACTCAGTCATTCAACATTTACTGTGCTCCTCTTTTGCACTGTATTTGATAGATTTTTACTCCTTTGTAAAATCTCTGACAGAGTACACAGATTTTCTGAGTTCTAGAACCATCTCTGCTCTGGATGTTCAATTCCATATAAAATCTGATATTTTCTAAAATTTCTAGAGCTCAAATTACTCAAAATGGGTACTCTATTTTAAAAGCAGTAAGAGCAACTATTTTCCAAGTTAAAAAGATAATATTCCCTGTAGTAAAATACATTTTAAAAAAATTAAAGCCTCAGGGCCAGCCAGATAGCTTGGCAGATTGAAGCACCTGTGTAGGCAGGCACAGGGACCAGGGTTTGACCTCTGGTGTGCTGTGCTGGCCTTACTAACCCCCTCCCCTGGGAGCATGCTGAGATGATGATTGAGACTGGGCATGGTGGTGCACACCTGTAATCCCAGAACTTGGGAGGCTGAAAACAAGAGGGTTACTACAAGTCCAATGTGTGTAGTGAGACCCTGTACTAAAATACATTTTTTAAAAAATTAAAAAGACAACATTTTTAGCTCTGCTGAGCTGTGGCCACCTTTTCTCCATCACAGAAGGCAAGAGAAGCCTAGACAGATCTGGGGACCTAGTGAGCACTGTCCCCACTACACACCATTGCAGTACCAGTTATGGGAGCCTTGGTAAGCCTTACCCTGTCCCCAACCCCACCACTGCAAGAGCATTGTGAAGATTCCACCTGTCATCATCATTAGAGCCTTGCTGAACTGCAGGTCCCCTCAACTCCCATGCCATGGCTGAAGCCACACTGAACCCCACACAGTGGGAGCCTTGTTGAGTCTACCCTGCCCTCCCACTGTCATGGGAACCTTTCTGAGTCTCCCTACCACTGTTACTGAGCCCAAGTGAGTATTAGGGCCTTCAAAAATGTAAAAACAAAGAAGCAAAAGGCAAGCCCATACATTGAGCCCATCTGGACCAGGTGCAGGAGACAAGGTCATAGAAGAACTTGGAAGACATACACCTGAAATTTCTGAAATGTTAGCAACAAGAAACAGCTGCATCAGAGTACAGAAGAAATCAGATTAGAAATACTCTCTCAGGTAGAGAAAAAGATGACAACTGTGAAGGAATTGCTCAGCATATCTAAAGATGGCATAGAAAAAAATAGAGTAGAATAGAAAAAATTATGGAAACATTGAATGAACAATACGGGAAAAAGTTAGAATGGATAAAACAGATTCAGACAGTTATGCAGGAAATGAAGAATTCCATTGAAAGCTGGCAAAACTGCTTGAATAAAACTGATGATACGCTTTCAGACCTTGAACACAACGTTGCAGCCAGTGATTGCAGAAGAAAAAATTTCTTGAAAATAACAAGGAATCAGGAAATAATTCACCAGACAGAAGATGATGAAAAGAAAAACAATATAAAACTAATAAAACATTATGCAATTTTGATGATATGCTTCAACAACCATTGTTGAATTCATGTAATTTTGTTTAGTGAAATTCAGTATCATTTCTATTTTCTTTTACTATTTCTTATTCTCTTTAACAATAAATAAAAAATGAGGCAATGATATGATCACAGAAATTATAAGTAATAAGATGCTGGGCAAATTAAAATATCAACAGTCTAAAGAATACATCAATAAAAGAAAAACTGATGAAAAATATGCATTACTAACGTAGAAAAGAATGAGTCCACAAAACAGATACAAGTAAAAATTCAGGAGATTAAAGATTTTATAGAAAGTATGGACAACAGACAGAACCAGAGTGAGGACAGGGTCTTAGAATTAGCAGATAAGGCTATTGAAGACAACCAGTTAGAAAGAGACATCTAAAAACAAGAGAAAATGAAAAATGAATCCAACAATTGGTAGGTAATTATGGAAAAGTTATGGAAACATTGAGTGTCGGATTAACAGGAATTAATGAAAAATCAGAAGATTGCACAAATGGCATAAAAAATCCTGGTTACTGAAATAACAGCTCAATACTTTCCAAATTAGGCAAAAGAATTTAACAAAATGGTCCTTCATTTATATTGCTCTTTTTTGTTTAGTTTTGTCAGAGATGGGTATTCCATTGACATTTTAATATTGTGGATGCATGAATTCAGCAAAATAATCCAATATGGTCCAGTAGTCCATAATAGGAATGGGTTATCTGCAGGGCTGGCAATGTCAGAAGTTGTTGACTTGAGCTTTTCACAGCTCAGCATATTAATATGGCTTTACTTTTTATACCTCATGTTCATACTTTTCTGCTAGATGGTTAAGACCAAGATAAAGCAAGACCTATATAACAAGAAATGTAACTTTTGTATCTGACAAGGTCAATAAAATCCCCTCAGGATTTACCCTGAAACCCTGTACCACAGTCTGTAGATCCTTTGTCAGTGTCAGCCATGTGGATGAGTCATGGCCATTGCTTGACCAGTTTGCCCTCTGTGAAAGGCTGAGACAATCTTTTCTCTTTAGGTGACTCTCCTTAGGTGCATTATACATTGTCAATCACTTTCCTCTGTTGCCTCATAATCTCCCTCATCAGAAAATTTGGGACACCACTGAGTTACAGTACAGGTTCTCTTATGTCCTGAGTCCTCACTGACCTTGAACGGTTAGGGCCAAAATGTTAGCTATCCTTGTAGTGCTTCTTTTTCTCTAATTTTTGGTCTGTAAACTTAAGTTGTTAACCTTCCGGAAGAGAAGTTTAATG
>NW_004524624.1:2189939-2209377 GCF_000260255.1 Octodon degus
CTGGGATTACTGGTGCATGCTACCATGCCCAATCTTATTTCCTTTCTGAGTGCGCCCCAGGGGTGGGGCCAGCACAGCTTGTGGTGCCAGGGATCTACAAAAGAGAATCTTAAGAGCAACTAGAAACTTAAAGAAAACAAGTCACCTAAAAAGTAAAAGCTCTTATTCCACCTTGGTGGGCCTACATGGAAGGAGCTGTGGGACCAGAGGCCAGCAGGCACAGCTGGCCCATTTCATACTCTGCCAGCTGAGCCCAGACTGAAGCCCAGAACAACAGAAGCATTTTCATGACACAGAGGTGGCAACACATAACTTACATGGGCTAGTCTGCCTGGAAGACTGCAGGAGTGGAAAGGGAAGGTGCCCAGACAGAACTCAGGATAACTAATTTAAGGGTAAATTCTCAATTTAAAATCTGCTTAGTTATATGGCTATAATGTTTGCTTCTATGGTCTAAAGCACAAACCCACTAATTACAAAAGTTTGTCAATTTTTAAATTTCAATAGCTGTTATTAGCATTGTTCATTGATTTACTATAAAAGGAAACCATATCTGTCTTAACCACGTTTTCCCTTGTGTATGATAACTACAGTGAAAGAACTACTAAGCATTTCTAAAGAAAACACTGATAAAATAAAACAGAGGAGTATAGAAAAAATGAGGGAAACCTTGAATGAGCAATATAGGAAAGAAATGGAAGGAAGAACCTCTTGAAAACAACTAGGATGAGATAAATAATAATTCAACATCTGTAAGATGATGCAAAGATGAACAACATAAGACTAAGGCAACACTGAAAAAGAAGGAAGCAACACAAATGACATAAAAAGAATATGGGCAGAACAGCATAAAACTTCATAAACATGGGGAGACAAACCGATATTCAGGTAACTGAGGCACATAGAACTCCAAATACTATCAACCCCATTAAAAATACACACAGACATATAATAGTCAAGATCCCAGAAATTCAGTACAAGAAAAATATAGTAAAAGCTGCTAGAGAAAAGAAATAGATCACATTTAAAGGAAAACCCATCAGAGTAACAGCAGATTTCTCAGCACAAAATATTTAGTCAAGAAAAACATGAAGGGCCAGTCAAATAGCTCAGTGGATTACAGCGCCTGCAAGCAGGTTCAGGGACTGGGAGTTCTATCCCAATTTAAGCCTACCCCCCCCAGGTGGGGGTTGAGACAGCAATTGAGACTGGGCATGGTGGTGCACTTTGTAGTCCCAGCTCTTGGGAGGATGTAAACAGATGGATTACAATGAGTCTGATCTAATAGTGAGACCCTGAACACTCTGTAGACCCTTTCCTAAAATACAAAAAATAGAAAAAACTTAAAAATTAAAAAAAAAGAAGAGCGTGAAGTGAAGTACCTCAAGTCCTACAACAAAATTAATTCCAACCTAGACTGATCTGCCCTGAAAAACTCTCTGTTAAGTTTAATGGAGCAGAGAAATACTTCCATAACAAAGAACAACTAAAGAAATTCATGTTGACCAACCCTACACAGAGTACTAAAAGATATTCTTGAAAGGGATCAAAATACTCACAGTTCCAAGAATGAGAACAGAAAGAACCTACCAAACAAAGCTAACTATTAAACAGGATAAAAGTAGGGAACCAACCATATGAAAATAAAATGACAAACCTAAGTCAATACATATCAATTATAACTACCAATGAAAATGGTCTCAATTCATCAATTAAAAGAAATAGACTAGGAAAGTGGATTAAGAAATAAAAGCCAACAATATGCTGTATACAAGAAACATATTTAACACATAAAGAAATTCATAGGCTGAAAAATCAAAGGATGGAAAACAATACTAAATGCTCCAGCACCTCAGAAAAAAGCAGGGGTAGCTATTCTGTTCACAGACAATCTGGACTTCAAACCAAGAATGATCAAACAACATAAAGAAGGTCACTATATCTTTGTTAGGGGAAAAAAAAAACCAAGAAGAGGAGATAACAGTCAAATATGTATGCACCAAATAAAAATAAAAGCACCCAAATATATGACAAATTTTGAATGACATGAAAATTTTCATGACCAATATCACAATCTTAACAGGGGATCATAATACTTCCTTATCTCAAAAAGATAGGTCAAGCAGACAAAAAATTAGCAAAGAGGTAACAGAACTGAACCAAACTTTTGAACAAATGCACTTAGTGGGCACACACAGAGTGTTCCACTCCAAAACATCTGAATATTCATTCTCTTCAGCTGCATATGGGAATTTTCAAATATAGACCACATACTCGTCCATAGGTCATGCTTAAGTCTACACAAGAAAACAGAAATTATCCCATGCATATTGTCTGACCACAGTGCCAAAAAACCCCTGGAAATTAGTGACAAAAGAAGCCACAAAAAACCATACACATATGGAAATTAAATAACACCCTCCTCGGCAACCAATGGGTTACAGATGAAATTAAACAAGAAATTAAAAAAAAAAAAACATTGGCAATCCAATAAAAATTAAACCACAACTTGCTAGAATTTGTGGGATGCAATGAAAGCAGTTCGTAGAGGGAAATTTATAGCAGTGAGCTCACTCACTAGGAAAACAGAATGAGAATAGATAAATACCCTAATGCTTCACCACGAGTTTCTAGAAAAAGAAGAGAAAACCAAGCCCAAAGCACAAAGCCAGGAGGAAATTACAAAGATTACAGTAGAAATTAATTCAATTGAGACGAAGAAAACAATTGAAAGAATTAAAAAAGCAAAAAGCTGGTTCTTTGAAAGGTTAGATAAATTGATCAGCCCCTAGCTAACTTCATCAAAAAGAGGAAAGAAAAAGCTCAAATTCAAGCAATAAAAATGAAAAAGGCAAAGCCACCACAGACATGGTGGAAATTCAGAAGATCATCCATAGCTGTTTTGAAAATCTTTACTCTCACAGAATCAAAGACTCAGAAGAAATAGACAGATTCCTAGAAAGGTACAAATTACCAAAACTGAATCAGGAAGATATAAGACCTCTAAGTAATCCAATATCAGCCAATGAAATAGAAAATTTAATAAAAACTTTACAGACAAAGAAAAGCCCAGTTCCTGATGGATTCACAGCTGAATTCTAGAATAAATTTAGAGAAGATTTAATCCTAATATTCCTTAAACTCTTCAATTAAATTGAAATGGAGACAGTACTCCCAAAATTATTACTGAAGGCAAATATGACACTAATGCCAAAACCAGAGAAAGATTCAACCAAAAAATTGAACTACAGGGCAATCTTCCTCAGATGCAAAAATGTTCAATTAAGTCTTAGCAAATAGGATACAATAAATCATCAAGAAGATTATACACCATGACCCAGCAGAATTCATCCCACGGATGCAAGAATGTTTCAACATATGCAAATCTATAAACAAACTATCAATAGAGCCAAAACAAAAAACCACATGATCATTTCAATTGATGCAGAAAAGGCCTTTGACAAAGTCCAAAACTCACTCTTGATCAAGTCCCTAGAGAAAATTCAAATAGATGGCCTCTTTTTCAATCTGATAAAAGTCATCTATGACAATCCAACTGCTAACATAATTCTAAATGGGAAAAACTGAAATATTTTATTCTCAGATCACCACTCTTATACAGTATATTTCTGGAATCATTACCTAGAGCCATTAGACAAGAGAGAGAAATAAAAGGAATAAGAATAGGTAAAGAAGAAGTTAAACTATTACTATTTGCAAATGATATGATACTCTACGTAGAAGACCCAAAAAACTCCAACAAGAAGCTACGAGAATTAATACACAAACTCAATAGCATAGAATGATACAAGTTGAATAGCCAAAAGTCAACAGTATTCCTCCACACATATAAAAAACACACTGAGTGAGAACTTAGAGAAACAATACCCTTCACGATTGCACCCCCCAAAAAAATACCTTGGAATTAATCTAGCTAAAGAAATAAGAGAACTATGCAATGAAAATTATAGTACTCTGAAAAAAAGAGATCAAAGAGGATTTCAGAAAATGGAAAGATGTTCCTTGCTCCTAGATAGGAAGAAGCAACATTGTGAAAATGTGTCAAATAAAACATCATATATCATGACCAGGTAGATTTCTTAACAGGTTTGCAAGGATAGTTCAACATACACAAATCAAATGTAATATGTCACATAAATAAAGGGCAAAATTACATCATCATCTCAATAGAAAGAGAAAGCCTTTGGAAAAATCCAACAAACTTTTATGATAAAAGTGCTGAAGAAAGTGGGTATAGAAGGACTTTATCTCCATCTGATATAAGCCACTGGCAAACAAAATACTTCTAACATCATATAAAATGGCTAAAAAGTGAAAACTTTCCCACTAAAATCAGGAATCAACAAGGATATTCTCCATTATCCCTTATTCAACATAGTTCTGAAAACATTGGTAAGAGCAATTAGGAAAGAAAAAGAAATATCATTATTTATAGATGACATGATCCTCTACATAAAGTATCACCCAAAATACACCAAAGATTCATAGAACTAATAATCAAATTCAATGATGTAGAAAAATAAAAATCAACATAAAAAATCAAGTATTCCTGTGCACTAATAATGTATCTACTGAGAAAGAAATTGGGGAAAAAACAACATTCATAAGATCATTAAAAGAATTAAATACTTAGGAACTAACTAAGAAAGTGAAGGATTTCTAAACTGAAAACTATGTTACTCTGGAAAAGAAAATTGAAGAAGATATCAAAAATCACAAGATATCCCCTGTTTATGGATAGGCAGAAACAATATAGTTATAATGGTCATATTTCCAAAATCAACATGTATTTAACACAATCCCAATCAAAGTTACACAGAACTAGAGAAAACAATCTTAAATGTTATATGGAACCAAAAGAGACCTCAAATAGCAAAAGCAATTCTGGGTTAAAAAAAAAAGTAAAGCAAGAGCCATCACATCCCAGGTTTGAAGTTAAATCACAAAGCCACTGTGATAAAAACAGCATGGTACTGGTACAAAACAAACAAATAAATAAATTAATGGAACAAAGTAAAGGATGAAAAAACTACCCTAAGTATATTCAACTATATGATCCTTCACAAAGGGGCCAAAAACACCTACCCCAATTGCATGAGAAATACTATAAAGAATCAACTAGGATCTCATCATATTAAAAAGCTGCACAGTAAAAGAAGCTACCTACAGAGTGAAAAAGCTACACAGAGTTATAAAACATTTTAGCAAGCTGCTCTTCAAAGGATTAACATCTAGAACACATAAAAAATTGAAAAAGTCAGATACCACAAATGTAAAGACTCTATCCAAAAATGGGTTTCTGAGATGCATATAAACTTCTCAGATGAAGAAACACAAATATAAAATGAACATATGAAAACATGTTCAACATCACTGGTCATTGAAGAGGAGCAAATTAAAACAATACAGAGACTCCATATCACTCCAGAAAGACTGGCTATTATCAAGAAATCAATCAATAGCAAATGCTAGTGGGGCTGTGGAGAAAGGGAACCATTCTTCACTGTTGGTGGGAGTGTAGACTGGTGCACTGTGGGAATCAGTGTGGAAATTTCTCAGAAAACTGCGACTAGAGCTTCCATTCAATCTGTTGTTATCTTCCTGAAACAATTAAAATCATCACATCACAATGATATTTGTGCCCCCACATTTATAGAAGCACAATTTGTAGTAGTTACAACTCAAATGCACATCAACCAATGAATGGATGAAAAAGATGTAGGATTTTTATGCAATGGAGTACTACTCAGACATAAAGAAGAATAAACTTGAGACATTTCTAGCAAAATGGGTGCATCTTGAGACCATACTCTCAAGTGAAATAAATTGGAAACACGGGTGTACATATTACATTGTCCCTCTGGTGTGAGAAACTGAAAGTACAAATAAAAATCAAAATGCATAATACTGTGAAATCACAAGAAATTGTTCAAAAGGAAAGGGGAACTAGGAAGGGGGTAAGAAGAAAGGGAAAGAAAAAAAATGAGAACTGAAAGATGAAATGGAAAGAAGGCAAAGTGGGGCTGCATAGCTGGGAAATGGATGGGAAAAAAAGCAAAATCAAGATATATTGTGTACAGGTGCTTATGACACTGAGGTATATTCCTGGTTCCCTTCCTCATTATTGATGGGTATATAAACTAGTACAACCAATTTGGAAATCGGTGAGGAGACTTGTCAAAACATTAAAACTACAAATTCCCTTTGACTCAACTATTCCCCTTTTATGTATCTTCCCAAAAGAGTTAAAGGCATTATGTTATAGTGAGGCACACACACACCCATGTTTAGAGCAGCACAATTAATGGTAGCTAATTCTTGGAAGCAACTCTTATGTCTATCCATGTAGGTTAATGGATAAGTTAAATGCGGTATCTATTCTCAGTGCCATTATACCCTCTGCCATAAGAGGAGCTTTAGCCATTTGCAGGAAAATGAATTCACCTTGAGACCACAATGTTGAGTAAAATAAATCAGACACATAAGCAAATATTATGTGGTTTGTCTTATATGAAAACCCCAAAATTAAAGATCAAAATAAACGATAGCTAATATGAAGTAGGAAGATAAATAGAGGAGAGAAGGGAATCAAAAGATGGAGGAAGGGGGGCTGGGGATTTGGCTCAGCGGTAGAATGCTTGCCTAGCAAGCTGGAAGCCCTGGGTTCAGTCCTCGGCACCAAAAACAAAAACAAAAACAAAAAAGATGGAGGAAGTAGAGAAGGAGACAAAGGATACGAGACCAAAGAAAGGGTTTGGTTGGACCAACTCCCATAAGCAATGTAAACACATATACTGCCGACATGTACACAAAACTAGTAGGGGGATCAAGAGATGAGAGGAGGTTGAGAAAGAAGGAAAGCAGATAAGAAATGGATTAAGATGTGTTATGTACATGTACCTGCTTCCCACAAGGAGTGTGAGCATTGTGTACTACACACATACCGATAAACTATGATTTAAAAAAAATGATAATGGGTTGCAATTACCTAAAATTAATAGCATTCACCAATCCTCATGCTCCACAAGTCCAAGACCTCCCCATCAAACTAAATAAAATAAATCCTTTCCTAGGCTTGCCATAGTCCACAGAACACCAGAAGCAGAACAATCTTAAAGGAAGCCAGAAAGAAAAGATTAATCACCTTTATTTTCAAAGGAAAAGCAATTAGATCACTGGCTCTCTGATGTTGTTACAGAAGCACTTGGTGAACTAACATCACAACCCCAGGCTGAGGCAAAAGGATAGCAGTTGGAGTCCCACATGGGGAACTTAATGAGAGAACACAGTCTCAAAAATAAATGAATATTGAAACTGTTTCATTGCTATTTTATCTTTTTTTTCTCATTAAGATGAATAAAAAATTTTAAAAAATAAAAAATAAATGAATAAATAAAATAAAATTTTTAAAAAGATCAAGGATTTTCTAACCCTACTGGTACTGCAGTGTGTGTGTGTGTGTGTGTGTGTGTGTGTGTGTGGCGGGGGGAGGGGTACATTCTGAAATCAGCTGTGGAATTTGGATTCAGTAGACCTGGCATAAGGTCAAAAGATTGCATCCCTGGTGAATTACAAAGTGATATTTACTGTGTTATCCCCGATCCTCGCAAAACACTAGATAATGATAGTTACATTTTAAAGAGGAAACAATGGAGAACGGAAGACAATAGAATGATATCTGTAAAATACCAGGTGAAAAACTCACTGTCAATCTGACACTGATACACAAAAAAAGTATCTTTCAAGTACAAGGGAAAAATAAAGATGTTCCGTAAAAAATTTGAAGACTAAGGAGAGATTTTTCAATAACTGTGCTTCAGGAAAAGTGAAATAATATGTGCTTCGTGAGAATGAAAGTTATTCCAGAAGAAGGGTCTGAGATGGGAGAAAGGAGGAACAAAAGAACATTGTCAAGGTTGGGTGAATTTATGAGCTATTCAATGTCCAACAAACTCTTTAATTTATAGAGCTACAAAATCAATTTAGAATTAAGATTTTAGTGTGCAAATGTAGAAAAAAATCAGAGGTATCAGCTTTTGGTGAGTCTTTGGAAGACTGAACCTAAGAGCACTGAGTTCTGCCACCTGACCAACCTAACCTCCATCTTTCAATTTCTCTGCCTTAGCTCCCCAAGTAGATGGGTTAACAGGGGTGTTCCAACACATCCAGCTTAAAATGATGATATTTAAAACATTATAAGATAGTTTATGTAGGGAGAAATGATATATATTTATTAAATTTATATTTATAAAATTTTAGTTCACTCTGTAAGAGCAACAGGGCATATAACACTAAAATATTTGAGGAAAAGCTATAAATGAGAAAAATAATACAAAGAAATTTGCAAAAAGACAAAGATGAGAGAGAAGAGAGTTCAAACATACCATGTAACATGGCTAATATATATTGACTCAAAACACAGATATAGGAAAGCTGAAGATAGTACAAAACACTATGTTAGGGAAATACAAAGAAAAATATTGTTTTGGTCACTGTTACTTTCAGATCCAATAAACTTGCAGTATTGATTTATAGTCATTTATATGTGGATAAAAATTCCAGCTCAATTTGTTTTCTACAGGAATCTATTATCTTGTAACCACTCTTTTATACATAAGGTCTATAGCAGTAAACAAAACAGAAAAAAATCAAAACAAGTGAATTAAAATTTCTAAATTTGCATGTACCTAGTAACATACTTCATGCCTTCACAGGCAAAACAATGAATGAGCTTCCAGGTGAAACTGACAAATTTATCATAATCATATAATTTTTTTTTAAAAAAGCAAGTCTCTCAATGACATATCAAGCAGGAAAAAAGTAAGGTTAAAAAAAGAATCAAATACCACAATAAATAGCTGAACTTAGTAGCTAAAGAACTCCTTAATGAGAAAACACATGAATATATCAGACCAGAAGCAGAGTTTAATGAATTTTAAGCAACAAATTCTACAAAGACCTTAGTGTCTGATCTTAAAGTTAGGAATCACTAACTAAAAATGCAAATGGAAAATAAACTCATATGATTTGAATTAGGAGTAACTAATGAAAAGAAAAAGGATGCAATAGAAAAGACACAGATTTAACAAAAGCCAATCAACATTGATTCTTTTTAAAATAAATCAAATTAGGCAGACCACAAAAAGAAAAATGCAAATATTTATTAGAAATCGAGGGCTGGCGAGATAGCTCAACTGTCTAAAGCGCCTGCTTAGGCAAACTTAGGCAAACTTAGGCAGGCGCAGGAGACTGTGGTTTGATCCCCAGCACCACATACCACATACCACACCAACCCCACCCTCAGGGCGGGCTGAGACAGCCAAAATAATAATAATGATGATGATGATGATGATGATAATAATAATAATAGAAATCAAACTATACAAAGAAAAATTGAGATTCAAAATATAATATGATAATTATTAATTTTTACCAACTTAGAGCATGGATGAAATGGAAGATCTCTAAGAAAAATATGAGCTAGTATAGCTTTCACAAGAAAAAATAAAAACTATTTTTCTTCCTTCAAGCATACACAATCTTAGGTGGCTTACAAAGGTATTTTATGAAATTTTGAAGAAACAGATTAGAATATTACAGAAAGTTTTATAAAAATAGAGAAGAAGAAACACTGAAAATCCTCCTATAAGTTAGCATCGTCTGGATACTGAAACCAGAGAAGCAGATTATGGGAAATAAAAATTATATATGTCATACTTATGAGCGTAGATAGGAAATTCCTTATAAAATATTAGCATGCCAAATAAAGCAACACAGGAAATGTAGCAGTATTGATTTATATTTATCTCAGAAAAGCAAAAGTTTAATATTAGAAACTATTAATTCATTTAGCCGTGCTCATTAATTGAAGGTAAAAACCAGGCAAATGTTAACAATAGATAAAACATGACCAATAATGTAACTATTTTAAAAATACTTTAAAGTATCAAACTAGTAACAAAAAGAAATGTTTTAACTTCCCCCCATAAAAAGTACCACCAACCATCACACATAGAGAGAAACAGTAGAAGTTTCTCTTTGTAAATCTGTATTACGTGGAGAGAATATCACCATCCTTAATCTCACAGATTCCACCCAAATTTATATGACGGGAAATAACCTGAACAGAAAAATAAGAACAAAGAAGTGGACTGAAAGAAGAAATTAAAGTGTTATTAGTTGTGTATGATACAATATAACTACCTAAAATGACCCCAAAATACATTTACTCACTGTCTGGGTGCTGGAAGCACTCAGTAAACAAAGTAGACAGAATTGCCTACTGTAATAACTCGTATCCTAATAAAGAATGAGTAGCAAACAGACAATGGCCAGCCCACACACAGAAATAGAATTCTGTACCAAACATCTCAGTAGACCTTCACTCTATTTTCAGTAACCAGCTCAACACACCTGATGCTCAGAAGTCAGATTTGGAGAAGTTCAATCACCGTCTCCAACAGCAATCCAGAATGCTGGACATTAACCCTGTAATGTCCTATCCCCAGATAGCCAAGACTTTATTAATAATTGACAACTTCCCTAATTTTGTCTCAATTTTAGGCCAGAGAAAGCCAAATATATACACCTAATCAATCACCCAGTGTGTCTCACAAATTGGCCTACCATGCTCAGCCTCTGATCGGAACAACTGATGCCTTTTTATCCTACTCTATTCTTATTCCTCTGCCTGCCTTTAGGTCTAAGCAATGCACAAGTTATAGTAGCAAGCTTCCTTGTTATAACAAGCTCAGAATAAGTAACTTTAGATCAATTGATTATTTACTTATCGTTATCACTTCTCTCATCTGCATTCATATCCATAGTGTGGAAGCTCCACAGACACTCCTCTGCTTTATGCAGTGGAAAGTCAACAACCTTCAAGCAGGTGTGGCACCCATTACATTTCCCTGTGCTTTGCTGATCTAAGCTCGTCAAACTTAGGATGCAGCACCAGGCCTGAATTCCATTTTCTTCATGCCGCGCTCCTGGGATCTCTATCTTCAGTTTGGTACACTTTGTGTTATTTAGTTCCACTTTTTTGGCATCCTTGGTTGAATTTTGGTGCCTTCTTCCTCCCCTTTTTTGCTGCATTTTTTAAAGAGGAGAATATATTTACTGGGGGAAAGAAAGTCTCTGTTTTAGAGAGACAAAAGGGGAACGGAGTGAGTTGGCCAGGAACCTGTGTTTTGTGAGGATTTTCATAGAGCAATTTTGCTTTTGCTCTTTTGTGTGTGAAAGTGGTCAGACTCAAAATTGAGTCATTTATGTTAACCCTTAATAAAATGGAGTCAGAAGGTGGTGAATGTTAGAGGCATCCCCACATATGACTGCCTAGTAGAAATATTGTAACAGACTCTGCCCAAACAATAACCTTGCAATTACAGCCACTTTTAAGACAACATCTTTTTTTTTTTTAAACAATGGTCAACCCTGTCATTTTGTAAGTAGCCTATTCTGGTTTAGATCTAGATATGCTCCCAAAACCTCAAGTGATCATAGGCAGGGTTTGGGGAGGTGATTGCATTGTAGGGGCATTATGGCACACTTGCTTTTAGAAGGTAGGGTCTACTCAGAAGAGGTGGGCCAGTGGAGGTTTGGCTTTGAAGGTCATTTAGTATCTACCTTCCTGACTCCCCCTTTACTTTATTTCTGCTTCCTGGATGGCATGATGTGTGCTGTTTCTCTATGCCCAGGCCCACCTGCCATGCTGATTCTAAATTTAGGCCTGCTGAACATGGACAGAACCTTCTACATCATTACCCATAATCAACCTTTCTTTTTTATTTTATTTACGTTTATTTATTTAGTGCTACTAAGGATCATACCTGGGACCTTGTGCTTGCCAGGCAGTGCTTATGCCACTGAGTTATCTCTTCAGCCCATTTTTTCTTAAAAAGAGAATGTGAAATAGGGGAAAAAATTAGAAATGATGTACAATTTCACTAAACAAAAAGACAGGAATTGAACAATGGTTGTTACATTGCATAATGTTGTCTTCAAATTAGTTGTTTAGAGTACCAAATATAAGCATGCAAAATAGGTCAAAAATTGTAAGAAATTAAGAAGGAGAAAGAAAATTGAACACTAACTGCTCCTTTAAATAGGCCAGCAAAAATCAGCAGTACAAATCTTCAAACTATACATAAATTTGTATTTTTCCAATCCTTCTTTCTTTTGTCCTTTCCTCATCCCAGTTGTTCCCTCACTTCAAGAAGATTCTTTACATTTTACAATATCTGTTGTACCTTTCAGATTTTATTTACTATTTCAGTTTCTTATACTAGTGAGACAATATGATGTTTACACATGTGGCTCTGATTTCACTTATGACTATGGTCTCTAGTTGTATCCATTTACCTACAGAGTTTATGCTAGAGTTTATCTTTTTTATAGTTAAGTAATGCTCTATTGTGTAAAAAACCACATTGTCTTATCCATTCCTCAGTTGATGGTCATTTGAGTTGTTTCAAAGATTTAGCTATGAAAAAATGTGCTGCTGTAAACATGGGTGCATATATATTGCCGTGGTATGATATTTTTGATTCTTCTGAAAAATACACACAAAGGGAAGACCTAGGTTGAATCCTAGTTATTTTATTCAATTTAAAAAATTTAATCTTTTATTTATTTGTTTGGTACAGGTTCTAGATACACAGCTTGGATTCATAGTGATCCTTCCATCTCAGCCTTCCCAATGCTGGGATTATAAGCAAGTGTCACTGCACCGGTTTTGGGGGCTGGCACAGTGCACTCTGGGTTCTGGGTCTGGCATGGCAGGTAGTACTGGGGATAGAAACCTGGTCCTTGTTCTTCCCAGGGAGGCGTTAAGACGACTGAACTGTCTCCCCAGCCCTAATCCTAGTTGTTTGAGGAATCTCTACACTGATTTCCATAGTAGTTGTACCAGACTGCACTTTCACCAACAGAGAAGTAAGGTTCCTGTCCCTCCACAGCCCGTCCAGCATGCATGGACTTCTTGATGATAGCCATCCTTTCTGTGGTGAGATGGAATTTCAGTGTGTTTTTAATTTGCATTTCTCAATGTTGAACATTCTCTCAATATTTATTTAAAACTCATATTTCTTCATGAGAGAAGTGTATATTCATCTCAGATGCCCATAATTTGGTTGGATCTTTGAATTTGGGGGGCCTGATATTTTAAAATGCTTTAAATGTTCTTGATAAATCCCTTGTCTGAAGAACAGTTAGTTTTTTCCCCAATTTGAGTATTTCCTTTTAACTCTGTTGGTGATTTCTTTTGACATGCAGAAACTTTTCAAAAAGAGGAAATCCCAGTTGTTGACCCAAGTATTTCCCATGCAATTTGGTTTTTGTTCCATTTTGTATCATTTTGACTTTAGTTTATTGCATGGTGATAGACATATCAGTCTAATTTCAGTCTTCAGCATGTGGAAAGCCAGTTTTTCCAGCACCATTTATTAAAGAGGCTATCTTTCTTCCAGTGAACATGTTTGGCTCCTTTGTCAAAGATAAGGTGACTGTGTTTGTAGTTGTGTCTGCATCTTCTAATCTATTTCATTGATTCTCAGGTCTGCTTTCTCCCAGTACTATGCTTATTTTATCAAAGTAAAATTTCAAGTCAGCATAATTTCAAGTCAGAAATTGTAATGCCTCTTCCATTTCCTTTGTTGCTCAGTATTGATTTTGCTATTCTAGGTGTCTTCCAGTTCTAGATGAATCTTAGGAATATTTTTTGTAGATCTGTGAGGTATACTAATGGTATTTAAATCAGGATTCCATTGAAACTGTATAAAAGTTTTGGGAGTATAGCCATTTTCACAATATTGGTTTCTCCTGTCCAGGAGAAAGGAATACCTTTGGATTTTCTGTAAACCTCTTCTATCTTCTTTTTTTTCAGAGTACTATAATTTTTACTGTATAAATCTTTTACTTTCTTTGTTAGATTGATTCCTAAGTATTTCATTTTATTTTAGATGTTACTATGAAAGATGTAATTTACCCTATTTATGTTTTTCTGGTATACAGCATATTGTTACATTTTGTTTTTTGATCCACTTTGCTAGCCTGCTCCTTTTAATTGGTGAATTGAGGCCATTTTTATTGATGGGTATAACTAATATGTATTGGCTTATCTTTCTCAAGTTATTTTCCTGCTGTAGGTTCCCTACTTCCCCCCTCAGTTTCATTGTTTTCTATGCTTGCTGGTTTCTTTGTCCTACTTTTCCTGTAGTTGTGGTCATTTTTGTCTCTTTCTAGAATATCTGTCAACTCTTTGTAGGGTTGCTTTGGTGGCCATAAATTTCAGTTGTTCTTTGTCATGGAACTATCTAATCTCTTCACTATATTTTTTCCTGTATTTTAGGGAGGGGTCTACAGGGTGTTCAGGGTCTCACTATTAGATCCAACTCATAGCGATCCACTTGTGGATTCCCAAGTGCTGGAATGACAGGCGTGAGCCGCCATGCCCAATCTCAATCACTGTCTCAGCATGCCCAGGGGGTGAGGCCAGCACAGCAGGTCATGCCCAATCTCAATCACTGTCTCAGCATGCCCGGGGGGGGGGTGAGGCCAGCACGGCAGGCCTGGTGAGTGAACCCCTGGTCCTTGGGCCTGCTTGCAGTTGCTTTAATTCACTGAGCTATTTGGCTTGTCCTCTCTTCATTAAATTTGATAGATAGTTTTGCAGGGTACATCAATTTAGGTTGGAAGTTGTTTTCTTTCACAACCGGAAATACTTAACTGCAAGATCTTCTTAACTTGATGGTTTCTGTTGAGTAATCTGCCATGATTCTCAAGGGTTTACAGTTATAGGAGATTTGTTTCTTTTCTTTAACCATTTTTATCATTCTGTTCTTTTGCTGAATGTCTGGAATCTTGATTATTATGTCTCTGTGTGTGGATTTATTTTGATTATGTCTAATTGGACTTCTTTGTGCCTCACTTAACTGTGTATCAGATTATCCTCCCATGCTTGAGAAATTTTCTGGTCATGCTTCTGCAAATAGTCTTTTTATGTCATTTGTGTTTACCCCTGCTCTTTCATTCACATCTATTAGTCTTATATAATTTTACTTTGTATCATCTTTCAGCTGTTGAACTGTTATTTACTGGTTACTTGTTATTTTTGAGGGATCTTTTGTAATCACTAGCTGTAGTACTGCCTTTAAGATCTGAATGTCTATCTTCAGTTTTGTTCAAGCGGAGTTGCCAGCTTTCAATGGAATTCTTAATATCCTGGATATCTGAATCTGTTGTATGCATTCTAATTCTTTCCTCTAATGTGCATTCAACATTTTCATCATTTTTCTATTCTTCTCTATTTTTATTTATGTATTCTTTAGATATACTGAACAATCCTTTCATGATTGTTGTAATTTCTTTTTTTACTTGAGATTATTTCTGCTCTGATTTCTTCTGTAGCCTGATGGAGTTGTTTGTTTACCCCAGTTGTTATCATTTCAGAAATTTCAGATGTATGACTTCAAAATTCTTCTATTTCATCTCCTGGACTTGCTCTGAGTGGCCTGGAGGTCTGAGATTGTCCTTTGCTTCTTTGTTTCTACATTTTTAAAACCACCAATGTTCACTCAGGCTCAGCAATGATGTTGAGGGGGGTGGATCACTGGTCAGCAAAGCTTCTGTGATAGGAAGACAGGGTGCACTCACCAAAGCTTCCACTGTCCTGTGTTCAGGGTGACTTCTGGAGTGTTGTATGTGCATTGGGGGGCAGGGGTAAGCCACAGCTCAGCAAGGCTCCTGTGATAATGAGGGTGGAGCAGGGCTCATCAAGGCCTCAGCCTTTCTTCCTTGATATTGCTGATCTTGGGGATTTTATCCTAGGGATGAGATAAGTGACCAAGATCAAACCTAATACACTGCAATCAAATTATTTTATGAAGAGCTTCTCCTGGCTATGAACAGTATACAAATAACTACCAGTGATAAGCTAGTGTTACCAATGAACTTTCATTTCAAAATAAACTTCATATTCCTCTTTGCATTAAAATTTTCCCTTGTTTTGACATACTTGGATATGTCCATGATCCAAAACACACTGAGTATCTCAGATGATGTTCCCCTGAAATAATTCCACAAATATGTGTTTAGTTGGACAAGCCCCATCTTCTGTGTTATTATTTGGGCTTGATATGTATTCCTGCTGTGTGTTACGCTGTTTAAAACTGTTCTTATAATGAGGAGAGTCAGTAGAGCATAGAAATGTCTTTTGAGCTTTTTTTTTTAAGGCAATGATCTGAAGAGAAACCAAGGTATGAACTTTTGTTTTAGTTAGCCTCACCAAGCATTGAGCTTTCAATTCTCACTGAACTGGCCTCCATTGTACAAAATTTTCTTGGATTATTAATAAAACCAGATATGGTTGTTTTTGCCAAGTAGATTTTGTGTTCTGAGAACTTGGCTTTGATCTAGAGTGAGTGTTCCTTCTGGTTTTCCAAGTAGCCAGGGCCACATATTGTCATGTCTCAATTCCGGGAGAACAACCATAAGGTTGAGTGTCCAAGGCATAGGGCTCACCAACCATCACCAGATCTCTGGGATTGTCTAAGTCTAAATTCCTTACCTCGGGGCTGGGGAGATGGCTCAGTGGAATAAGCGCTTCCCTGGCAAGCGCAAGGACCTGAGTTCAATCCCCGGTTCCGCAAAAAATATAAATAAATAAATAAATAAATAAATAAATAAATAAATATATTCCCTACCTCATACAATTCTTGCTTCTTATGTAACTCTGATTCTAACCATAATTCATGTGCTTATCACTCTGAACAATGTAAGTGTACCAAAAATGATTGATTGATTTAATGTTCATACTTCATTATATTCCATTTGAACAAGATTGTTCATTTTCTCTCATTCTTCAGCCTAGGAAAGGAGGAAGGATCCCTTAATCTAATAGGACACATTTTTTTCACAGTATGGAGAAGCTTCTTAGCACTGTTTTGAGTCAATGATTCCATCCCTAAGCGATATTTTTTGGCTATAAAGTAATACAACAAACTTGAGCAAGAACTAATTTCACCAGTAAATCCTCTCTGTTCTTGTCCTCAGACTGCCTGCCTGCCTGCTTGCTTTCTTTCTTTCTTTCTTTCTTTCTTTCTTTCTTTCTTTCTTTCTTTCTCTTTCTTTCTTTCTTTCTTTTTTTCTTTTCTTTTCTTTTCTTTTCTTTCTCTTTCTTTTTTGAGTCAGTTTCACTATGCAGTTCAGAATGGCCCCAAATTTGTAGCAATCCTTCTGCCTCAGCCTTCCAAGAGTATTACAGAAATATACCTTTTTATCTTTCTAATCTCTTTTCTTTGACACTTGCATCTTCAAATCGCATTGTCCACACTCTAATAAAAACTGCCAGCAACCTTCCAAAAACCCCAAATGGCAATTAGCTATAAGGATTCATCCTTGCTATGTGGTAAGCATGCAGGCAACTGTAAAACCTTGAACTTTAGCTAAACTAATAGTTGTAATAATGATTTTCTTCAAGATATATAATCTTCTACGCATGTTGTTCTGAGTTGCAAATACTAAATTCTGGCTGGTGAAAATGAATGGGCTGATTCAGGAAAGGGGCACAGCGGACCTTTTTTAAATACTTTTTTTGAGTGTGCATAAACTTGAGAGTCACAAAAGAGCCAAAGAAGTAAATCCAAATCTCTTGAAACTCACCGAAACATTTCCAATAAAAATTTCATGATATAATCCTTCAGCCATACAAATAAATGCACAATAGATGAAGCTATAGGAGTTTCTAAAACAGATAGAAAATCTTTTTGGATGCTATTCTGGAATTTAAAAAGGTGCTGGTAGCTGATAGACATTTCATCTCATTTTGTC
Source organism: Octodon degus (assembly GCF_000260255.1). Taxonomy (NCBI): domain Eukaryota; kingdom Metazoa; phylum Chordata; class Mammalia; order Rodentia; family Octodontidae; genus Octodon; species Octodon degus. The sequence goes on from NW_004524624.1 coordinate 2,207,787, forward strand.
TGTGAAATTAGACCTGAAATTGGAGACCTAACTCAAAAGTAAAAATCAGGAAAGAAAATTACCCTGCTTGCTGACCTATAACACCTAACAGAATATTTTAAGGGCTTTTTAGAACAAAATTCAGACAAGATCTAAGGTGAATTTGTGCCTTGCAGATTAAGGAGCTGTATGTCCGTTCTCTAACCAAGTATCTGCCAATAAGAACACTTCTAAATATTTCTCATAGAAGAATTAGTGAAATAAAAATCATATAAATGAAAAAAAGACAAAATGAAAAGAAAAAGAAAGAAAGAAAGAAAGAAACCCTTCATCTGGCTCCATAAGGGTGTTACAAGAAGGAAAAAGTACTCCAAATCCTGCCATGCCCTTTGAAACTCAAGGTAAATTAACTATAAATATAGCCATTCTCATCAATTCCTGTCGCTACTCTCTGTAATAAACCCTGTCAACTTTGCTTAACCTCTTTCTCAAAGTATGCTTACTATACAGGTGGTAGGCACTTCAAATAACCTACAAATTTTTTCCTGTCTCACAGGCTGTAACCTAACCCTTGAGCTTTAATCTGAAAAATGTCCTTTTTTCTGCTTTGTTAAATAAGTGCCATAAACTTAGTAGGGAAAGTTTATTTTTCAAATAGAGATGTACTATCAAATGGAGTTCTAGAAGGACTATTTCTTGAGGTTCTAGAGGACTCCTCTGTGTGCAGTTCAGCTGCCTCTATTCCAGCTATATCTGTGTTTCTTCCATTATATTTAGAGCACAGGCCAGGTAGGGATCCATGAGCTAAAACTTTTACTGATAATAGCAAAATAATTGAAGTAGTACTTGTGAAAATTTGTATAGATCCTACCAAACCATTAATGAAACTTCTTCAGTATTATTCAAAGCCAAAAGCAAAATAAGGAATCAAAACTGTATAGGATTTGAAAATCTACATCCTAAGCCCTCCCAATAGTCACCCTCACCCTCAGAACACCCCTGTTCTGAGAGTAAGAACTGAAATGAAAGAGGATATCAGTTTATTTAAGTTTTTGAGTCCATCAACAAAAATTATACTTCTTGCTTCCTAGAAGCGTTTAACCCAGTCACCACTCTGTAATCAATTTCTCCTGAAGTCAGCTACTTATTGTGTACTCTAAATCCTGCTATGCCCTTTGAAACTCAAGGTAAATTAACTATAAATATAGTCATTCTCATCAATCCATGATGAGTAAATCCTGTAGTACTGGGTTTGGAGTACTACAATTAAGTCAGCCAAATACTCTTGGCTCTGCCTTTTCAGGATGCCTTTACTTTTTGCCATTCATCTGGATAAGAAAGCACTGCAGCCACATGATCATGCCTCAGGGATTGGTGAAGCCTTCAATCTTCAAAGGACCTAAACAAGATTTAAAAGAACTAGAATTCTCTTGTGTTTCAATGTGGACAATATACATACATGATCTTTGTTCAGGAATCCTAGAAAATAGATTTCGTGTACTGGCTCATTGTCTTGGTAAAAACGGACCTAAAGTATTTGAGAGATAGAGTACACCTTTGCTGAAAGAATTGGGCATGATATATAATAAGGGAAAACACTTTCTGCTGATTG
>NW_004524624.1:2211122-2232900 GCF_000260255.1 Octodon degus
CTTTCTTTCTTTCTTTCTTTCTTTCTTTCTTTCTTTCTTTCTTTCTCTCTCTCTCTCTCTCTCTCTCTCTCTCTCTCTCTCTCTCTCTTTCTTTCTTTCTCTTTCTTCTTTTGCATTTGTAACAGTCTCACTACACAGCTTGGATTCAGTGATCTTCTGCTTACAGGCTCCCTAGCATTGGGATTACCAGGCGTGTGCCACCAACCCTGGTCTCAGTGGCCAGCTCAGTGCTCCTAGAGGTGGGGCCGGCATGGCATGTGGTGCTGGGGATTGAATACAGTCCTTGCACCTACCTAACTAGGTGCTTAGTCTACTGAGCCATCTCACTGGCCCTGTTGTGAGCCAAAGTAACCACTTTTTCTTTTTAAACTGGATAAATATCTAAAACTTTGTAATAGCTATGGAAAGTCATAATTAATTACACTACATGTATATACTATATCCTCTTCCTCAACCACATCCAGTAGGTAAAATATCATCAGATATCAAGCTAGAAGCAGAGGACATCGGTACAGCATCAGTGTGTGGAGAGCAGAACATGTGTACTCCTGCTGTGCTGGGAGATGTGTAACATGTAGGGCCATGGCCATCCTCTGAGCATCTGGGCATGCATCTTATAAATTTCTGTTATCTTCCTTCATTTCCAATAAAGGTAAAGCTGCCAATAAAAACTGCCATCTTTTTAAGAGGTAATAATCCCCCAGCTCTGCCTCCTCGACTCACTGATGGGTCTGTAGAGATCCTCCAGCTCTTCTTGAAAACATTTTGAAGGTGGCTATCGTATCTAGTACAAGGAAGTCTTTATTTTAATATCTATTGACATATCACCAAAGGACCAAATAAAAACATTTTATTTGGTGATACTTTCTTAAGGCAGCTTTACTTGTGGAAAACATTTAAGTGCCAGGGATGAATGACAGCACCAACCCCATTTCCAATGTATCTGCATAAGAAATAGGAGCATTGCTGTCTGAATGTCATAAAGTATTTTTATGGAGCTCTAAATTCTGTGGATGTATAGTAAACCAGGCACTGGAGACAAATTTCTGAGATTGTGTATATATCAATATAATAGACAGACCAATCTATTTCTAGGGTAATCGTTATATATATCTTAAAGATACATTTTTATTAAAAATGAGATTTATTCCATATAAACAGCATTACCAAGTTTCTGCCCAGTGGTATGGCATCAACTTTTTTGGAGTATTGCCCATAATTGGTACTATACATTAGTAGCTTCAGCATACTGTTTGGGCTACTAACTCACCCTAAAATCTCCCAAAGCCTTGACAATTACATTGTTATATCACTTTCAGAAATCTCCTTAGGTGCCCTTTAAAATGACAGAAACAAATGGTGGATACATTAATGACTTTCTGGGCTTAATCTCATGCATATCTAATTTTCCCCAGTAAAGCATGACTTATACACTAAGAAGTCAAATTCACCCTATGTTCTAATGCCTACTGTGTGAGGAATATTTCTGTTGTTGCCAATATTTGTTCCTCTGGGGTTCTCAATGTCTGTACTGTATTTCATTTAAATCTTCATCCCCCAAGCCTCGCATAGCACATCAGGGACATACAGAAACTCTATTACACAAGCCACAGTAGAGATCAAGAAGAAAGTACACAAATGAATGTGATTTCATTATAGTTCATAGTCTTATTAAACTTTTCTTACAAATTCTGCCATCTCCATGGTATTTTCTGTTCCATTTGAATTGGTCTCCTGAATTTCCCCAGTACAAACTTTGGGTTTTCTGACCTCTAAACCCTTTCTCATGCAGTTGCATCCTCTAGAATCCTTTTTATCTGCATTCTCCCAGAATTTTTATAGAACAGAATTTACTTTTAAGAACAACTGTTGTGGGGTGACAGCAGACTAAGTACCTGCTTTGGCAAGCTTAGGGACCAGAGTTGTATACCTGGTTCTGCATGCTGGGCTGGCCCTGCCAAACTGGGGTGCGCTAAGCTGATGACCGAGTCCAGGTGTGGTGGTGCACACCTGTAATCCCAGGGCTGGGGACACTGAAAACAGGAGTATCACTATGAGTCCAAGCTGCATAGTGAGACCCTGTACCAAATACTTAAGTGGAAAAAAAAGAAGAGAAAGAAGAACTGTTGTGAGGCTAGATTCATACATGAACACATCAAGTGGAAGCTCTGCTCAGTGAATCTGAGTTTTCTTCTTAGAGCCACAGCCCCAATGTGACACCCATGCTCATGAGGTGGTGCAACTTGGGTACTAATTTGGCCTCTCAGTAAATACTGTTTCCCATTGCTGAGGAATGATCTTTCTGCTAAGCATTACTAGGCCACTGGAGGATCAGGCTTTATTCACTTGCATTCATTATAATGTCAGGACACAATAAGACACCTGATAAACAATGAGAGTTGGCAGTCAGCATTCTCTCCTGCACTCCATCCTCTTCTCCAGTGGCTTAGCTTCCCTTAAGGGAGAGCTCTCTGTTTCAAGATCACTGTGTTGTTTACCCCTCCATCCTGCCTCTCTGGGCCACAGAAAACTGGACCAATGGCAGGAAACTCACGTGGGTCCCCTCTCCTAGGGATACAAAAAGCAAAGATAATTCAGAAGTCATTAGATAGCTGAGACAAGAGCGAGTAACCCTGCTTGTGGGGGGCACTCATGTTCTATCCTATAGCTAGAATTTCAGAGCAAGTTTTCAGTTGGCATCCTCAGGCAGGACAGGCTAAGAAAAAGAAATGAAGGGCTTTGACTCTGAGGTAATACTGATGTCCATTGTCCAGGTCAAAGGAAATGTATACACACACTTGATTCTTTAAAACCAGCTCAAAGGACTCAGATTCTTCCCTGAAAGGAAGAATTAGGATTAGGAGGATCAGGATTAGGATACAGCTCAGTTTCTCCTCCCCTATCTCTCCAACTATTCTTTTCTTTTCTGTCTGGGTGTCATAGTTTGCTTAGCTGGGCATAACAAAGTACTATAGAGTGGATAACTTAGGCAACAGATACTTACTTTTCCCAGTTTTCTGGAAGCTAAAAGTCTGAGATTGGGAAGCTTGCAATGTTGGATTCTGGTGAAGGGACTCTTCCTGACATGTTTACAAGACACTTTCCTTAGAGCCAGCCAGATAGCTCAGTGGATTAAAGCACCTGCTTAGGTAGATGCAGGGACAGGGACCAGGTTCAACCCCTGTGTGCTGTGCCAGCCTCGACTCCAACCCTAGGCGTGTTCTGAGTTGGAGACTGGGCATGGTGGCACACACCTGTAATCCCAGTGATTGGGAGGCTAAAAATAGAAGGATCACGACAGGTCCGATGTATGTAGTGAGACCCTGTAGACCCTGTACTAAATACATTTTTTTAAAAAATATATTTTCCTTAATAGGTGGAAGGGATAAGGGATGGGGGAGGAAGTAAGAAGGAAGAGGAGAAAGCACAGATAGAGGTAAAGTTCTCCTTATAGGGACACCAATTTTGTGGGATCAGGACGCTATCCTTATGACTTCATGTAACCTTAATTATTCCCCAAAGCTCTCTCTCTAAATATAGCCACTTTAAAGGATAGAGCTTCTACAGGATTTTGCAGCACATCATTCAGTCTCTAACACTGGAATTTGTGAGCTTGGGTAGGAGACAGAAGCGAAAGAACAAAGTAAAGTGCATCACTCCTCTCTGCTACAGACATAAATAAACATCAGCATGGAGACAGATGCAAATACAGCAAAGAGCAAGATATCATCACTATCCCAGGAGGGAGGAAAGTGTTACATTTCAAATTATTAAAGATTCAACCACATGCACTGAATAAATGTACCTCATTTAGTTCTAGAAGTTTTCTGCTTTTATTCTTATTTAATTAGAGCATTTACTCTGTAAAGACCTCCTATTTTTGTGAGAAGCATCATCAGCAAATTTAACTCCAGAATAAAAGTAATTAATTTCAGAAACAGAGTCTGTCAGTCAGTTCTGTGGTGGCATGAGCCATCTCAGTGGGGCACAGCTTCAGCCCTCAGCGCTCTTTTCCTGCTACCTCTGTCTCTTCTCTTGGACTGAGCAGATGGCATGGATGGGGCTGCAAGGATGCTTATGCTGGCTCCGGGTCTCCTGGATATTGATGCTACCTAAATTAACCTGGCAGCAATAGCCGGGCTATCCCCCCTTCATGTACTTAATTTGTTTTCTTTATTAATCTTGAGAATTTGATTATTTTAATCAGCATGCCTTGAACTAAGAAAAAAACCTTAGAACTTCGGGGAAAATAACCACAGCAATGAGTGATAAGGAAAACCTTCATTTTGAATTTGAGTACGAAGGAAGGGTTTTTCCATTTGCAGGAAATCAGGATGTAGTTTTTCTCCTCTGATCAACAGATACGATAAATTCTACTAAAAGATTTACTTATGTCATTTCACCTTTGGAATCTAAGAATAAGTCCAATTGGCTGTGGTATAATATTCCTTTAAAATGCTGTTGGATTTTGTTTGCTAACATTATTTATTTAAGGATTTTTAAAAAGCCTACTGACCTGGACAACAGATGTGTGTGTGTCATAGTCATCATTTCTTGTGAAATTAGAGCAGCAGAGTCAGGCTAGCTTTGTAAGATGTACCAGAAATTTTGAAAGTGCCATCTTGGGTGAGCCAAGTGACAGAAGGAAACTACTGTGTTGCAGGATTGGGAAAAGAGATGAGCCAAAAGACTGAGCCACTCTGAATAAATTGTTCCTTTGGCGTTTCTGTGATCACCTCTTCAGTGTGTGTCCTCCCCACCACTTCTCCCAGGAATTGCCACATTTGTAGCTTGTAGTAATTGATTTACTTCCTTGTTTTTCTATATCCCATTGAACTTTAATCTTCTTAAAGGTAAAAGTATGCCATTTTATTCCCCAAAATATTATCACCTGTCTAGCACACGTTCTGAAGCACAGTGGGGACTAAAGTAATCTATACTGAAGGAATGATTGTTGTTAAGCAAAAGTCAATTTGACCCCATGTAAGTTCTGTTGCTAACTGAGAGTATAAGGAACTTATAATAGTAATGATTGCCCTTTATTGAGAGTGTTGATTGTACCATACCGGTGTAACACCACGACTCTGTGAAATATATTATAGGTTGAGAATCCATAATCTGATAATCCCAAAGCTGCAAAATCTAAAGCTTTGAGTGCAGACATGATGCCACAAATGTAAAATTTTACACTTGAACAGATTGCAGTTGAAACACAGGTACATTAATTGTACTAAATTACTTTCAGATCATGTTTATAAGGTAGACATGAAATATAAATTTTGTGTTTAGATTTCCATACAAAAAATTTCAAAACTTTAAAAAAATCAAAATCCCAAACATGTCCCCATGTTTTCACTCTGAATAAATTAAAAACATTTTATATATTTAATGAAATGATATGCGTTTTTTCATGTGATCCATCCAAAACCCCTAAATAGTAGGTTTAGTAATAGTAAATACTTTTCTTAAAGTCATTTGGAAAAAGGCTGGAGTTTGAACACAGATTTTTCTCTCAAAAACAGAAGTTCTTTGCAAGAAAGAACTTGCTTTCTCCCTAAAACAAACTAGCAGAGAAGTGGGCTCAGTAAATTTTCACTAATGTGAGACCCCATGTTGGTTTATTCATTCCAAACGTGAGGTTCCTTGGACCAATGCTACATTCACATTTAGAAGGATTTTCACTATACATAATGAAACCACTGCTGCATGGAGAATAAATATGATTGTTTAAATGCTAAGGAACTTCATTTAAAATGCACCATTCATCTCAAGGAAATAGTCCTTTTGCTCTTTTTTTTTTGTTCATGAGAGCCAGGAAAGAGGTAGGGCTTTCCTTCATGCCAGCCCCGAGTCCTTGGTCAAGAATCTCACCAGTAGGAAGTTGGAGGCTTCAGAATCCTGTTCCCTGCCATGTCAAGAGCTCAGTCAAGAAGGCCTATAGGGCTGTGCAGCATGATGGCAAATAGGGCTCCACTCCTGTGGGTCCTGCTCCTCAGCCAGCCCTCTGCACTCTGAGTAGCAGTGCTTATATTGAGTCAGATCAACAGAGCAGTTTGTGGCAGATATAGCAATAATGCTTTTTCTACTTTGGTGTTAGGAGGGCCGGGGAGATGGCTCAGTGGAATAAGCGCTTCCCTGGCAAGCGCAAGGGCCTGAGTTCAATCCCCAGTTCTGCAAAAAAAAAAAAAAAATTACTTCGGTGCTAGGGCTAGGGGCTTGAAAATAGGGATGGTCTACACTGGCTGGTTGAAATTGATCAGTGCAACAACTATTTATTGAGACATTCCTGTATGCTTGAAGCTAGGATGCCAAAGGGCAGTATTATCCAACAAATTATGATTTCCATTTGGCACACTTATAATATGGGCTAAAATGGGAAAATCAAAGGTTCTCTGAGGAGTAAGGCACAGAAATACATGACACTTGGACTTAAGACAGGTCACCCTGAGACACATTTAACCTGAAGCCTGAAAGAATAGCTGGTTAGTAATAGAAGACATAGAAATAGCTTTCAAGGCACAGTAATCCCTATGGGAAAAGTCTAAGGAAACAAAAAGATAAAACCCAATTCAAGATCAGTGATGGGGCTGGGAAGTAACAGGTTGAGTGGAAGAAGGCATGGGCAGTTCAATCCTGCAGAGCATTCCAGATTTTATAAAAGACTGTGAATGTCAAGAGCAGTGGGCAGACAATAAGAAGGTATGAGCAATGGGTGAAACAGTGAGGCATGCTTTAAACTTCAGTCTCATTGCACTAAAGAAAACCAACTGGAAGGGATAAGAGGTCGTGTTTGAGACCAGGGAGCATTCAGGTGTGAACATGATGAAGCTGGTTATGGGTGGCAGTAGAAAAGGGAAGAAAAGTAAGTCTTTGTAATTTATTTTGGGGATGGAGTTGCCATATCCTGATATTGGATTGGATATCAAAAGTAACAAATATTGTTATGAAAGTTAATATCTAACAGTCTGACCTAAATGATTAATGGTGTGGAGAGAGATATCATTGGGGTTAGGGAAGCTCTGGAGAGGGGAAACATTCAGAGAAATATCAAGACTGTGTTTTGACTCTTTTGGTTAAAATGATTGAGACATCTTGTGGACTATCTTATATATATTAGAGTTTAGAAGTAAAGTCTGAACTAGAAAGCCAAGTTCCATTTGATATATATTATGGCTTGTATCTAGATGTCATTCCAAAGCCTCCTGAGGTCATAGGAGGAGCTTTTTGGAGGTGGCTGTGTCTAGGGTTCCTGACACTGGAATTAAGGGTGTGTCATAGGAAATTAGTCTACTGACTGATTTAGCATAGCTCTGGTTATGGAAAATGGAAAGGCCCATAATGGATGCATGGATGGCACAACCCAAAACACTTGTATCCTGGATGGGATAAAAGGGAGAAGGAGTGTTGCTATGCCCCTGCTTCTGTGGCTGCTTTCTTCTTTGCTGCCTTTTGCCAGCCATGCTATGAACTGTTTCTCCTTAATGATTCCTCTCTTCCATCCTGCCCTGCCTTGGAGCCAGCTGACTATGGACTGAAACTTCTACAAACAGTGAGTTAAATAAACTTTTACTCCTTTACTTGTGGATACTGGGGATTTTATCTCATCAACAAGAAAAATAGCTAAGACACCATAAAACAAATCCAGGGGCAGTGACACATGCCTATAATTCCAGCATTCAGGAGGCTAAAGTAGGAAAATCTCTACAAACTTAAGGCCAGCCTGGACTATATAGTAAGACCCTGTCTAAGAAAACAACAACAACAAAACTATGTCATACATACTGACCACTTATTCCAAGGCAACAATCATGCTAGGACCATGGGAAATTCTTTATGCTCCCAAGGAGAATCAGACTCATGTATGCAACCATATCTCAGAAATATTAAGAGGATGATAATGTTCATAACTAATTTTAGTGAGCATTGAGGGAAGAGAGAGAGAGAGAGAGAGAGAGAGAGAGAGAGAGAGAGAGAGAAATGAAGAGAGAAAGTTTTATGGATGAAATAAAAGTCAACCCAAGCCTCAAAGATTGGGGGAGATACCAACATGCAAAGCAAGGGCAAAAAGTCCTGTGAGCAGAAAGTAAATCTTAGACCACATACTAGGGTATTAGTGGTAAACCTATGGTACATGCATGAACAAAAAACATAAAAGGTTCACCATTACTGGTATAGGTGATGTACCAAGTAAATCATCTTGGTATATACTTGTTATGCAACTTACACTTGCAAGTATAGCAAGTTATGGAGAGGATCACAAGTCATGTCTGAGGATATAGGAAAGCTGGAAAAGCATGGGGGAGCCAGACGGCCTGAGAGATCAGGAGGACTGGATTTTAGGAAATCTAGTGACTTCTAACCTTGCAACACATTAGCATCTCTTGAAGGGATGATTGAAGTTCATATCCTTATACTATAACCATTGACAATTGAATTATTTACTAATATATAATTTCTATATTAAGAAGAAAACTAGAGACCCTAGGTGTTTCCGATAGGACAAATCTCAAGATAATCATGCAGAAAATACTAATGTCCATCAGGGTAGCCAAATTTCACAATTATTTTGGATATTATATGGTGGTGGAATCATACAGCATTTGTCTTTTTGAATCTGGCTTAAGTTACCAGACTCATACATAAAATATTCTCCAGGTTCATTCATGTTCCCCCAGGTTCATTCATGTTGTAGCGTGTACCAAAATTTTAGCAGGAGTCTCTAAATTTGATTTACTGTGGTTTTCAGTGCAAAATTTCCTTGCTTTTTAAGGATGAATAATTTTTCACCTTGTGCATATACATGCACAATTTGTTTAACCACTCATTCATCAAAAGGACAGCTTTTGGAAAAAAAATTCTGTTCGCACATGGGTTCACTTGCCCTTTTAAGCAACCTGACATTTAGGTTGTACCTTAGACCATTCAAATCTAGTGGGATCCAGGCATCAGCATTTTTAAAAATTACCAGGTAATTTCAATGTGTATATAAAAAGAAAGATCGCCACATAAATAAAAAGAGGATGTTCACAGTAGAAGCAGCGAAAAGAAAGATTAAAATGCCTATTTCTTAGTTCCTTTTCCCTTCTTTTGCCAACCCCCTCTTCCTGACCTATTTCTACACAAGACAAAAGACAGCATCTCTGAGGAAGACGTGAAGGATAAGGTAAATTGCAGTGCACGGTTGGTGATTCTTTAATGTTCTTCGTCCCTTAAGTGAACTTAATGTCAGGCCCTGAAGCTGTGTTTTCAGGGCGACTTCCTAGTGATTTGATTTACTGTGGTTTTCAGTGCATTCAAGATGAAAAGAGTGAAACACTTCCTATACTGTGCCATGGAACCTGGCTCCACAGCACCTGCCTTCTCAGAGCAGCCAGACGGGTTCCAGAGAGCAGAAGTGCGAGGCCCAGATGGAGAAGCAGGCGTCTCTAAAGAAGTGCTATCCCCAGGTGCTCCAGAGAGCATTCTGACTGTGGCTACCGGGAAGGAGAGCAGACGCCTATGTGCAGTGGAAATGGAAGGAAGCTAGAAGCTTTGCAAACCGAGAGGGGAGAGAGGAGAGTACATGTCAGCTGTCGCACAGCCTGCTTAAGGCTTCCTAGACAGATAACCATTGCCCACCAGGCTCTCTCGCATTATGACAGTTAGCACCACTTCAGTGGAAGATTAGAATGCCACTGACTATGAGGGCATAGACACATCTTCCTCATATCCAGAGAACTGACTTTTGAATTCTTCAGTCTTTTCAAAGTAATAATTTCACTTGAGAGAAATTAGTCTTTTCCAGGTAGTTCTGCAAAAGTCCACTTTTATTCCATAAGGAGATTAAAAATCAAGTAACCTTACATTACCCTCAATATGTTATGCTGAGTTAACCCCTCATATATAATTGAGAATATAATAAATTTTCCCCAGTTGCTTTTTTATTATTATTGCACAGTACGATGCTCCAACTTCTATATTTATATGAAGGGGAGGGAGAAAACTGGTCAATGTTTATAATTTGTTACAAACACGGTGGCTTTTATCAAGACACAGCAGAAAAGGGTAAAGAGCCAAGAGAGGTGACTGCCTGAGAACAAACTCGCTGCATCTCAAAATACTACAAGGAAAAGCAATGAACCACAGCTATATTAAAGAAAAAATACGTCCTTCCACACTAGCCACAGAGTTAGAAGACGAGTAAGGCCAAGGAGAAGGACATAAATTCTATGGGAGAAGAACAGCATACGAATGACCTAATTCAACCTCTGAATAAATGCAACAATCTAAAAGGCAGTGTGGGTTAGTGGTTGCAATCTAGGGTCATGGAATTCTCCAAACCTAGCTTCAGGTCTGCGCTGTGTCACTTAACCAAATCTTTAGAAGATCGTCTTTCAACCTCAGCATCACAATCTGTACAGAAAGGATACCAGTTCATAACATTCAAGTGTGTCTGAATTGGAGTAGGCTAACCCATGTGAAGTGCTTGCACTGAGGGCTATTCCTCTCAGCTGAGGCCGAAGTCTCCTCCTGGCAACCAGCCATGTGCTGGGTTTCAGTTTGGGTAACAGAAGCAAACCATATTTTAGTTTGAGCCCGTAGTTCTATTTTCTAGCATCTCTGAGATTCTTAACTTCATTACTAACACAAACGAAAATTAAACTTCCCTAAAGTAGCGTTTTCACCCCTCAGCTTAGTGAATAACCTAGAGTTTAATAAAACTGATGTGGAAGCTACAAAGAATCAGATACTCTCAGACTGCAAACTTGAATGTCAACCAATTGAGCCATAAGGAGGGTAGCTGGCAACATGTCAAAACCGCAAACATGAAATCTTTGGAGTGTATATCACATTAGTCATTAAAGGAATTTTCTAACTTGAAAAGATTAGGAATCATCTAAAACTGATCAATCAGAAACCATTTAATTAAATTGCATTGCATTCATCCAATAGAATAATTTAAAGTGAAGTAAAGATATTCTTTTGGTATTAATATGAGGGTTCTCTAAGACATATTTTAAGTTTAAAAAAAAAGAACAAGGGAGATAGATCTTTCTCCAATGGGAAGGGGATCAAAAGATGGGGAGAGGGAGGGAAAGAGGATGGAAAAGGAATTAACTTGTTGTGTGCCTATACTAACAACTCCCCACAAGGAATGTAACCACTGTATACTGCAAACATGTGCTAATAAAAGAAGACCCAGGAAGAGATCTGCATTTTAATATGCTAGTCCTTGTATAATAAATCAGAATACTTATCCACATTTAGCTTGTATAACCATATAGAAATTGTAAGATACACAAGAAAATAAGAAGTAGGCATACCTACAGTGCAGGTAGAAACTGGTCTGGGTGGAGCCAGAAAAAGGAGGGAAGACCACTTCCCACATTGTCTCTGTGTACACTTTTACTCTCTTAAGGTTCTGGACTATATAATTGGATATAAAAATGTAAACAAATAATTGTTTTTAAAATTCCATTTTCCGGAACCATTCTCATGATAGTTAATTGTGATGTCAACTTGAATGGATTAAGAAATGCCTAGTGAGAGACTGGGCGTGGTGGTACATGCCTGTAATCCCAGGGCTTGGGAGGCTGAAAACGGGATGATCACTACGAGTCCAATCTATGTAGTGAGACCCTGTAGACCCTATACTTACTAAATGCATAAAAAGAAAAAAAAGAGAGAAATGCCTAGTGAATCACTGGTGTACAATTCTGGGTCTGTTGGTGGATGATTGACATGTAGGTCACAAACTGAGGGGGAAAGGCCCCTCCCCCAAATGTGGGTGGCATAAACTAACAGGTTTGTAGCCTGGACAGAATAAAGAGAGAAATCTGCCCTTGCTTCGGTCTTAATCGTCATGTTTGGACTCCAGTTCCTCAGGCTTTCAGCACAGATTCTTCAGCCTTCTAGCACAGACACTTCAGCTTTCCAACAAAGGCTCGTACCACACTTTACAGACGGCACCAGGCCCTGGACTCTAAGCTGTGTTCCCTGGCTCTCCAGTGCAAAGAGGACTACTTTGCATTCTTTCACATTGACTCTGTAGGCAGCTATTTCAAGTTTACTTTGGACATTTTTTACATTTCATATATACGTTGTTATATATTAAATCTGTTCCTCTGGTGAACCTTAAGTGATACACAAGCAGTGTGTTCTTTGGTCAGTTTTATTGGTTTCAACCTAGGCCCGTTAGAGCCATAATAGACCACTGTCTGTTTATTAAAAGATATTTTTCATTTAGTTATTTCTTTGTGTCCCTGACCTTGTTCAATAAAATAGATGCTGAGCACCTTGAAGAAGATAGAACTGCTCACCGAGTTGGAAGTGAACAGGGGGTGTCATGGGCTTAGTTTCTGACTCTACCTCTGCCTCCAACTGCCTGACCTTGATGGTGGTTGGGCAAGATGTTTCCTTTGCCTCGGTGCCTCAGTTTACCATTCTGTAAATTAAAAAAGTTCTAGAATCTGTTGCTTTCAGCTATTTAGTTTGAAGATGAATAACAAATGACTAATCCCCATTGTGACTCACTCTGTCATTTTATTTGCTTCCCTCATCATGTTCTTCCTCTTTCAAATATTTAGCACTAACCTATTTTGTGCCTGCCATGGTACTAAGTCCTTTAGAAATACAAAGATGAAAGACACAGAGCCTTCTGTCAATGAGTCCATGGTGGAGGAGAGAGGATACCAAAGGCAATTATAACACAAAGGGAGAGGTCTATGATCAACTAAATCCCACCTACAATGCCTCCTGAAACAAAGAATGATGTGTGATCCTATAAGAAGGAATATGGAATCACTTAGATAGATGCTCAGTATAAATAAGCATTGCTTATACCTGAAGGATTCTTGACAGCTTTCCCTTGCTCTTTGACTTTTTCTTTGTCAACTTTCATCACTTCCCTTTCAGCTCTCTGTTGCTTGGCTTCATCAAGACCCATTTCACTTGCAGCCTGAATTTGTCCTAGAACTTTATAACTGGTCTTCACATTTCTTCATATAGTTTATCAAGTATATATTTGGTGACAAAATGTAACTAAAACACTTCATCTACTCCTGAACAGTCAGTCTCTGAAAGCGAAAATGACAATAAGCAAATGCAAGGCAAATTGTGACTTTCAATAATTGGCCATGCAGAGTCGCTGTCCACTATGTGGTATTCCCATGTGTCTTTTGAGATTTTAAGATTCTGTGACACTTCCTCAACATCAAAGAATCCCTGTTTGATCTTCAGTCAGTGACATTCACTCTGTTCTATCTTATGTATATTGGATTCATAGTGACTTGTTCCTAACCAGTATGTTTGACTTAGACAGAAAACCCAGTTCCATGACTTGAAAGCAGTGTATCACTATCTAAGTAATATTTTTTGTTGTGAAATGAATTTCCAAGATTGAAAATTTGTGTAACATGTCAATGGAGAAAAAATTAACATAATTTTAAAATTTAGAGGGGCTGTAATAATAACTCATTTATAACTTGAGTTACCATGCACTTAAAAATCAGGTAAATAACAACCATAAATAATTACCAAATGGAAATCCACACAGACTAGAATAAATATCACTGTAATCAACTGTTCAAGAAGAAATACAAAACAGTTAGGTAAATTGCTTAGCAGATTACATCATTGGTGTTTGGGAATTTTAAATGTGTCTCAATGGAAGCACAAAAAATTATCTTTTCTATTTCTCAGTATAATATACAGTTAATAAACATTTGCCTCTAATGTACAAGGTACCTATAATATCACCACTGGAATTTAATTTATAAGCAAATCTTTTGCCATTGTCTTGGAATGATTTGCTTCTATCCTGACTAGTGGGGTTCAAATGTGATCAAAGCTGTTTTGTTTCATGGTACATTGGAAAGTGTCCAAGTTACCTCTGTGTCCTGCTGGGTTCTCAACAGATTTGCTCAATACAGAGAGAAAAGTGGCTGTTTTATCCATAAAGTTAGGGGAATCTCAAAATTTAGAAGATAAATAGTACTGTAGCTCTACCACCATTTGCCAGAATTTCTTTTGGCAAAAGGTACAAACATTTCTGAAATTTTCTGACCTATTCTTGAGGGAAAAACACTTCTTTTATTTATCTTTTATTTTTAAAAGAGAGTACAAATTAGAATTAAAACAAAAAATTAAAAAACATACAGAATTTTACTTAACAAAGTAATATGTATTTCACAACATTTGTTTTAATACATGATGTTGTCTTCCAATCAGTTATTCATATTACCAGATATATGCATGTAAAATTGGAAGAAGAAAGAAAAAAAGAAGAAATGTACAAGAAGTTAAGAAGAAAAAAAATACAAATTATTGGAAAAAATGTGACAAAACAAATTAAAACATTAACTGCTCCTTTCCATAAACCAGCAGAAATGCATAGTACAGTTGTCCAAATCATCCTGCTACATACATAGATAAACCTCTTTCCCCATTCTCTCTCCTGTCCTTCTCTCAACTCAGTAACTCTTTTCTTATGAATAAGCTCATTCCCTTTTCTCAGTATCTATTGTACCCTTCAGATTCCATTTTTCTCTTTCAGGTTCTCCCATTAAGGAGACAATACAATGTTTGCACACATGGGTCTGATTTATTTTGCTTAAGAGTATATACAGTACTTTTAAATGTCAAATTCTGAATTATTATTTAGTTTCCACTTCCCCATGTTAGCTAGCCTTTTGATCCCTCTAACTGAAGTCAGAGCTGTTCTAGTTTTTTGGTCCATTAATGAATAGATCAGTGTACAATCTTCGGCCTTGAACTACAGTCAAACATAGCACCAGAAGCCTGTTAGGCTCTGGAGGTGCAGGGACAGCTCCTTTTCTGTGGCTTCTGTCCTTTGCCTGATGAAAGTGGTTGATGGAAGAGGACTTCTGTACTCTGGCAGAGATCAGCACTTTTGCCTCCCATGTACATGTTCTCTTTCCAAACACGTGATTCCAAAGACATGAGGAAATGTCCTAGTGGAGAAACATCTTTACCTCTGGTCTCTCATTTTCTGCTTTCATGAGTATACTAAGGGTGGCTGCTAATACTGCTGGTATTACAACTGCCACTACCAGCAGCCCTACATATCAGACTTCAGGTGAGGAGTATAACTGTATATTTTAAACAGCAGAGAATATCCTAAAAAGGTCACTCTCCAAGGACAAAACAAGACAAGGACCCAAGGCCTGGTGCTCCTGACTTGTCTGGCATGGGGATCCTATTTGGTTGGCAGGTCTCCCATCAATAGCTAGAATAGGGTCATTTCCAGTACCTTCTTGTGTGGCCTCAGGAAGGTGATCCTCTCTCTGCAGTCTGTGTCCTGTGCTAGGCCTGTATCCTGTCAGCCTCTGAGGTAGAAAGCCCTGGGGCTGGCAACCCTATTGCTTCTCTCTTACCCAGCGCACAATTTCACTTTTATGCTGGCTTTTATGTTCCCACTCTTCCATGTCTCATTCACCTTAACTGTGGACTTGCCTTTGTTCCTGGGGCATATGAATACAAAGCCATGTTACAAATGCTTCATGGGATACATCCCTATCTCAGTTACTCTTCTCTTGTTGCTGGGACAAATACCCAACACTCAAAATGAGGGAAGTAAAGGTTTATTTAGCTCACAGGTACTGGGGCTTTCAGTCCATACTCAGCTGGCTTCAAGGCAGAGCAGCACATGGCAGAGAGCAACCTTTCATGGCAGCAGCAAAGAACAAGAGCAAAAGGAGTGGCAGCAGCTCAGGCAGCTAGCTGACTTCTCTCCCTTCCTTATGTTGTAGTGCAAATTCCCTGCCCCAGGGCAGGTGCTGCATCCACAGTCATAATAATCAATCACAAACCCCAGAAGCTGCCTCTTGACTGTGTGAGGCTTTGGGGGAATAATTAGACACAAACTGTAACAATCCCTCTCTGACCAGTAGGGATAGCTGCTTGCTTTTATTCACCTGCCCGTGAGCTCTTTGCTAAAATCTATGCAGTGTTCAAGTATTTGTATAATACTGACACATTTCTGCTTTCTATGGTACTTTTTACTTCCAGCCCACCCTCCATAAAACTAGATAAATCAAGAAAATGAATATATCAGCATTGGGGTAATTATTCTTCTACAGACTCAATATCTTTGTCTTACAGTCCAAGTTCAACAATACCATGTGCTAGAAAAAGAGCCTCACTAAAAAGTAGTTTGAACTGCCTCATTTTGAACATACAAATAGTTTATCATATTTATAATTTACCACAAGTCCTGTTAAAATAGATCTACCCCGCACCTTTTTGACTTGAGTCATACCTGAGTTTGAATGTAGCCAGGCAGTTCAGAGAGAGCTTGTGACTCTGCCTGGAAAATAACTGATGATTCATTTTAAAGGGGTATGGATCAGGGACAACACTACTGTCTATACTGCAGCATCATCTGTCTTTACACCTTCCAAACAATGAGCTCCAGCTTCACTTTTATAGAATGTTCAGGTCTTTGCAAATGCTGCCACCCTAGATTAAATACTTTCTCTTTTTCACGTTGCAAGCTCTACCTTATCCTCTGTGGATTTCTCAGCATAGTCATTACTTCTGCCACCTAAGCTTCCCTAATCACATCCCCTAAAGTAGGTAGCATAAGATTTATCACATACTGTTATTGCTTGTTTTTGTTCCTGGACCAGAATCCCTAGAGGTCTCAGACTGTGCCTGTTGTGCTTAGCATTCTGTGCTTAGGATTAAGTGTATAGTCTGTCATGTACCAGTCACAGAACAAACATTTGAGAGACAAATGGATGAACAAAGGAATGAACGAACGAATGATCAATTATACTGTATACTGTGTAGTTATGATTTAGCCACTACCAAAGACAAATCACATCTATTAGCATTGTCAAAGATATATAGAACATAATGAGTGAAAAATGCTAGTTCTATAAAAAGAAGGCTTGTTATAGCCATTTATAGAGAATTATACTTTCTGTAAAAGGACAGAAGAAGAGAGAGGGGAGAGGGAAAAGACAACACTGGAAGAAGCATACTGAAAATATTAACATTAGGATTGAGAAAAAAGGGGAAATATATCTTGGTACAGTTTCTTTATACATTTCTATAATACTTGAGTATCTCAGATGATAAAAAATCATGTTTATATAAAACCTATCACTAAATAAGGCTAATTTTTAAAAAAATATCAAATGTTTGGTTTTGTTCTTCTGAAGCCTGAAGGACAAAATTAAAATTACTTGAGGTGGATCAATGAAAGTATAGAGCACCCTCAGAGCTCTGTGATAGGACTTCCTTTATCTGGGCACTCCACAGGAAGTAGCTCTGCATGGAACCTAGAAAGGATGAGGTCTCCACCTGCCTAACAAAGATCTTAATTAAGAGTTTGTTTTCCCTCTTCTCTACAGGCAATTTCTGCTGCTTTCTAATTAAAAACACAAGGAAACCAAAATAAAATGACAACTGTGTGTTTCCTATGGTTTGTTTGTCCTTTTAATTGTTTGCAAAGTATGTAACTGATCTCAGAGTTACTACCTTAAAGCTATCATTTGTTTTTTGACTTTTTTCACTCCCACTAGCCTCAAAAAGAATAAGCAGATAATTGTGACTGTAATTGTACACTAGAATTGAGATTTCAAAATCCTGTTTGTGTAACTTGCACCCCAGGCTTTGTTGATTTTGGCACCTGTAACGTTTGTCACTTGTAACATCCATCATTGTTAACATAGAGGTGAAGAAACACTAAGTTCTATCAAAACTATAAATTCTGTATCGCAAAAGAAAAAGAAAACAAGTAAACCTAAGTGTGTGCCAATAGGGTAATACCCAAATAAAATTTGGAAATACCCATTTACATAACCCAGAAACTTAAAATAGGAGCATAAATATGTGAACTATAACTATTACCACTATTCACATATTGCTGAGTGTGAAAGCAAATTGTAGCCTGAAGCACATAAAAAATGATTCTGTTTATAAAATGAATACATGCATACGAGCACTGTATTATATCTCTTCAACAGGAACATATATGTATAATAACACAAGGAATTCTGGAAGGATGCACCACACTGAAAACCTTTGTCTTAGTTACTATTCTGTCATTACTGAGACAAAATACGTGACACCCAAAATTAAGAGAGGAAAGGTTTCTATAGCTCACACTTTGTGGCGGTTTCCATCCATAATCTGCTGGCTCCAAGGCACAGTGATATGGCGGAGGGCAGCAGTCCATGGTGGCAGAAGATACCACAGATAATAAGAGCTGAGAGGGGTGACCAAGCCTCTTTCCAGCCCTTATACTGTGTGCAGACCACCTGCGCTAGGGCAGGTACGGCACTCACACAGCATTAGACAGTGAACCAATCACAAACTCTAGATTTAGCTGCCTTGGAAAAGCCTGCCCCGTGATCTCATGAGGCTTTGGGGGGACATCTAGACACAAACCATAACAAGGTAGAACAACAGTCTCTTTCTGGTAGAGCAGCAAAGTTGTAACTGAGGAAAGGCATTCAGATTAAGATTTGGCTTCAGTGTTATTTGAAGTATTTTCTATGAGTACAATATATTTATATGCTATTTTCTTTGGCAAAAGTTAGCTTCTAAAACTTTTTTTGAGACAAGGTCTCACTGTGTAGTTCCAGCTGGTTTTGAACTTCCAGCAACCCTCCTGTCTCAGCCTCCTGAGAGGTGAGATTGCAATTGTGTGTTGCCATGCTTTATATAGCAATTTTAAAGGGCCTAAATATTAGTTAACACAAAGTACAAGACCAACAAATGGCAGCTACTTTTATTATTTTTAACACTGATTTAATTAGCCTTTAAAAGTGCTAAAACATTGCCAAAATTAGCATATGTGTGTCAATATATATGCTAAAAGAGAAATCTCATTTGCTCATTTATAGTTTTTGGGCCAGTAGAAGCATAGAAGGACAAACAACACAAGATTTGGTGTAGATGCTATCAGTGCAACTGAGCTTCTTAAAGAACAAAGGACCCTATCACAGCCTGAGCAAAAAGTATCTTTCACTCTCATATCCCTCTTAATGGACCACATAGATTGAGTGAAAGTTTTAAATAATCTGTTCACTCTCCCCAAAAGCTAGTAGTACATTTCCACAGAAAAGATACACTGTATTACCTCTCAGAAGCATGTAGGCTCACGGCTGTACAATTTGATAATTGGGAAATCCAATTGGCTTTCTCTGAGGCAGGGAAAATGGATTTGAGAAGAGATGGGCTTGGACTGTGGCTTTCGGGCAGCCTGGTCAATAGCTTTAAAAGCCTAGATTGATTGCAGGCCAAGAGTGAGCTGGGAAGGACAGGGGTAGGAGTGGATGGAGAAATCGGGCTTCAGCTCAGCTGACCCTAGCTCCTGTACCATAAAGCCTGAGGAAACCTTTGGGTGCTGCTTCTTTCCTGGCAAGTGCTGGTATCTGAACATGGTTCATTTTCGTGGCCCCCAGGCAGATATTACTCAGGCCTAGATGCTTTCATCCTGAACAAGAGGGGCACAATATGATTAGGGTAGGGCACATAATATATTGTGAATAATAACACACTAAGATGTGTACATTGTTTAGTTTTTTCCTTGCCTTAAATATAAATTTTTGGCTAAGGTTTTTTAAGGAATTTTTTTGTTTTCACTTTCATTGTTTGAAATACTAGTCTACTTGTTTGTCTTTCAGTTTGCTTTCTTGAGAGGCCAATAATGATTCAGTATCTTAAGAGCTGGAAAAATTGAAGAATGTGAATACCAGGGAAAGGTTCGAACTTTCTGCCATACTTTACTGCCCAGTTTTCTCACTGTAGGCTGACCATGGCTTGCATTCTGACTTTGCTACTTCCTACCTGTAAAGCTTTGGGTAGGTGACAAAAGCCACTGAGGTTTAGCTTCCTGCTGTGTCTAAAGGGATGCAGTGAGGGTGGGGTGGGGAGGGGATCACGAAGCAGCCCTGGAAGCCCTAGAACTTGGTGAATTTTTAGTATCAGTTGTTCTTTCCCTGTGGAATGTATGTCCCAAGTGGGCTCAAGGGCAGCCCCTCTCTGCTCATATTTCATTCCTCTTATTTCCCAGGTGGTTCAGTGAGTCATTCCTTAATAAACTCCAGTGCTTTTTATGTTTCAATTTCTTAGTGTGAATTTTATGGTGGCCTCTTTTGGTCTTTCTAAAGCTTTCGGCTTCTCCTGATTAACTTGATGGCATCTTCACTCCACCACACCATAAGTATGTAAACTCTACCCACTAGGAAATATCCAGGACAAGGGTCTAGAGGGTGCCTTCTCATGGAATTTGAGTTTCTAATCACCATGCTTGACCCATGATCCATTAAACACACCTGAAACCCAATAATTTTCCAAATGTAATAGGTGTAGGTGAGTGCTTTGGACCTACTTTGAGGTTCCTGCTCAAAAGCCCAACATGTCTGGACACTGGCAGGAGAGGAAATCTGATCCTCTTGGTCATATCTTCATATTAGACAGAGGACATTTATTGATGAAACATTTATGGATTTGTGGAAAGGAGGGCAGTTGTCCAGTCTACATGCTGACCCACTGCCGTTAGATCCTTCCTTACTCTACCTTGGGCTCCTGTTGGAGGAAGCAAATATTAATCATGAACATGACACAAAACCCACTTGACTGAAGGTGCTGACAAGTGAACCTAGCACACATATTTGGCAGGGAGGGTGCTGCTATCCAGAAGCAGGGGACTATATTAATAAGGACTCCTTTCCAAGGTTTTCACTTGTAGGTTAAACTATTAGAGGAAGGTCATAGTTGCATTAAAATACCTGATTCCTTCTAGTCTGGTGTATCAAGAAAGTGAAACCAGCTGGCTGGTGGAGAGAGTGAGGGCCCCTGAAATGGGAAAAGGGTCAGATGGAAATTCTCTATACTATATTTGTCTCTATTTCTGTGTAACTATGAAACTATCTAGATATAGATTATAAATAGAGCAACCAAGCTACACAGACAAAAGATCTGCATACAGACCAAAGCTGTTGCCAAGAAATAGAATTTGCAGTTCAGGCCCAGCAAAAAGAACTATGTGCTAAAACAAAGAAAGTGATACTCATTGGGTGAAAATAATGGATCCCAAAACCCTCCATAGCACTGACAACATGTAGGATATAATCTAAAGTTACGTGACTGTAAAGAGCCAAGAGAAAAGTATCAACCAAATGCAATCATGGATGAACCAATGTTGAAACCAATGTGAAAGACTTTTAAAGCAGCTATAAGCACCACTGTCAGCAAAATTAAAATCCAAACAAACATACAAACAAACAAAACTGTTTAATATAAGGAATAAAGCTCAGCAGAGAAATAAAAATAAAGAAATTCTAGAACTCAAAATATATAATTCTGACAATTTCAAAAGTTCTTAAATAAACTTATCCCAATGGAGGTAAGAGAAGAAAGCATAAGCGATCTTAAATATACATCATCTAAAATTACTTAAGATAAAGAAGAGAGAAAAGAAAGATCGAAAAGAGTAAACCACACCTTTTGCAACTGTTAGATATAAAGAGCAAACATTCAGGTTTTTGAAATGCCATAGTAGAAAATGTGAAGGTATAGAAAAAATATGTGAATTAAATATTGCTGAAAATGACCAAGAAAATCCTTAGTATTTGGAAAAAAAACAACACAACTCCAAATAATCTTCTGAAAATAGTAATCACTTGAGAAAATAGAAAATATTTGAACTGTATTATATGAAATAAAGAACATAAAAAATTGGAGTTATAGCTGAAATAATATTCAGAGGGCATATTATAACTATAAAATATTATATTAGAAAAGAGAGGGCCTCCCCCACCCC
>NW_004524624.1:2240350-2244366 GCF_000260255.1 Octodon degus
AAAAAAAAAAAAAGAAAAGTTAAAAAAAAAAAGAAAAAAAGAAAAGAGAGAACTTCAGTTACTGATCTAAACTTCTATCTTAAAAATAAGCAAATTAAATATCAAGCAATCAAAATGATGGAATGACAAGAGCAACTAATAAAATAGAATCAAGGGAAAATTACATCAAAATTTTATTCTTTGAGATCAATAAAATTGATACATTTCTAGCTAGAAACAAGAAATAAAGATGAATAAAATGGAGCTATAACTACAGGCACTTCACATATTAAAAGAATGGGAGCATACTACAGGCAACTTTATGACAATAAGTTCAACAATCTAGACAAAAGTGCAAAATTGTCTGAAAGACAAAACTGCCAAATCTGAGGTAAGAAGAAGAAAAGCCCAACATCATTCATTATTTTCTTGAACTATGTTAACATATCATTCAGTATATTGGAGGAAATATATTTCCTCAAAATTATACTAATATAAAAATATAAGATATAAATGTAATTAAGTATATTCATTATATCAGTTATGTCAATAGATTCAGCTCCTCACCATTTAATGCCATTAAGGGCACCTATGAAAACACTGAGGGTTAGCCAAATAGTTCAGCAGATTAAAGCGGCTGCAAGCAGGCACAGGGGCAGGGGTTCGATCCCATGGCCTGCTGTGCCAGCCCCGCCCCCAGGGCACAGAGACAGCAATTGAGACTGGGCGTGGTGACATGTGCCTGTAATTCCAGCCTTTGGGAGGCTGTGAGCAGGCAGATCACTAGGAGTCCGATCTAGTAGTGAGTCTGAATACCCTGTAGACCCTTCCCTAAAATACAAAAAGAAAACTCCGAAGCTAAGGGTGTAAGGCTGAATGATGCATTTCAAGGTGACAAACAAGTAGAGGACACCATGTATCAGTGCTTCTGTTTGACCCTGCACTGGAGGCTCTGGCCAGGGCAACACTGCAAGGAAATTAAATGAAGGAAAAACTGAAGAAGAAATAAAGTAAAATTCTTCTGATGTGTGGATGATACAGTTAAGTATGAGTACAGCCAAGAGAAAAGAATCGAAACAAAAACTGAGCTTCATGAGCTGGCATATACAAGAATATATGCAGCCCAAATCCAAAAATGAATATATGAAAGCAGTTACATCTACCTATGCTAGCAGTAAAATATTGGAAAAATTAATGAGCAACTCCATTCACAGTAACATAATAATTGAAAATAACTTCAGTAAAAATTGTGTACTTGTACGCTGAACCTTCACAATATTGCAAAAGGAAGAGAAAGTAGGCCTAAATAAATGAGACATATGTTCCTTATGGCAAAAATTAATCTTCCTAAACTGTTGCTCTCCTTAAATTCAACATGTTAGTGTAGCAGATTTCAATCAAAATTCTAGAAATATTTTGAAGAAATTGAGAAATTAATTGAAAAATTTTATCTGGAAAAGGAAAAGGCCTAGAATTGTCAATGCAATTTTGAAAAATAAAATAATGTAATTGGAAGAATTACACTATGTAATTTCAAGCAACAAGTACTCAACAGTGTGGTGTTAGTGCGAGCATAGGAATATAGAGCAATGGAACAAAACCCTGGATTAGCCCATTCATTTTGTTAGCTGATTTTTGATTAAGGTAATCAAGTAGAGAAAGAAGAATGGTTCATTTTGTCTTCTTTGTAGTACTTGAGGCCAAGGATTGAAGCAAAGACCTTTGTACTGGGCTACCTTCCCAGTTTGTTCTTCTTTTAATTATTCTGTGGCAAGTTCTTGCTAAATTACTAAATTTTCTGAAGGAGATTAAATTTGCAATCCTCCTACCTCAACCTCCCAGAGGGCTTAGGTTATAAGGAGGTACCAACATGCCCAGTAAAGATAGCTTTCTTAAAAACAAAACTTGTAGGGCTGGAGGTATAGCACAGGGGCCAATGTTCAATCCTTGGTACCACATGCCACACTGGCCTTGCCCCTGGGCACTCTGAGCTGGTGATGGAGTCTGGGTGTGGTCATGCATGCCTGTAATCCCAGCCCTAGAGAGGCAAAAATCAGGAGGATCACTGTGAGTCTGAGCTGCTTAGAGAGATGCCGCACCAAAACAAACAAACAAACAAAAAAAAAAAAAACCTTAAAAAAATTGTAAGCAGCTGCATACTTTTATGAAAAAGAATTTTAAAACTCAGCCCTTAATAACTACAAGATAAAATGTGAATCTATTTTAAGAAATAAAATTGTTATACCTTGAAAGGAAATCATACGAAAAATTCCTTTTGATATCAACTTGGGCAAAGACAACTCAACTAATTAAACATAACTATGAAGTAAAAATTGATAAAAATAGTCAGCACTAAGATTAAAAACTTATGCTCTTCACAAAATGTTTGTCTACCATATTGTGATGGTTAATCTTACATGTCAACTAGACCAGGCTAACAGATGCTAGATACCTGGTAAAATATTCTTTCTAAATGTACCTATGAAGGTGTTTCTAGGTACGTTTAGCATTTGAAGCATCACTGGTGCAGGTAGGCACTATCTAGTCTATCAAAGGCTCTTCTGGAGCAAAAGGTGAAGGAAGGACCAACCTGCCCTGTCTGAGCTGGGCCTTTTGTCCATATTGTTTTTCTTGAGTATATAGATAGGCAACTCAATCAGAAGAGATCATTGGATATAAGCAAAGGTAAGAATCACAGTTTTTCTCACAGATGTAGTGCAAAGAGTATTCTAAAAGTAATTTCATTTACTTACATTTCATTAGGAATACTTCAGTCACAAGGTCACACTGCCAGTAGAGGAAGCTGGGAAATGGAGTATTTGTTTTGGGAGGAATAAGAGAGCTCAGATGCACCCCTACATGTGCAGACACTCGATTAATGAAAAAGGTAAAACTGCAAAGGATCAGGGAATGATAGATATTTTATAAATGGTACCAGAAAAGGAACGCTTGACCTCAGTTTATACATTTATAAAAGTCAGTCCTAGGAGGATGGTAGATCTAAATGTAAAAGACAAAATAATA
The DNA here is from genome assembly GCF_000260255.1 of Octodon degus. Classification (NCBI taxonomy): domain Eukaryota; kingdom Metazoa; phylum Chordata; class Mammalia; order Rodentia; family Octodontidae; genus Octodon; species Octodon degus. The sequence goes on from NW_004524624.1 coordinate 2,243,354, forward strand.
ACCCCCCACTGCTTTTTTTGTTTTATATTTTTTAGGACAGGGTCTACAGAGTCTACAGGTTCTCACCATGTAGATCGGACTTGTAATCTTCTTGTTTACAGCCTTCCAAGTGCTGGAGTTACAGGCGCGCACCACCATGCCCAGTCTCAGTTGCCAACTCTGCACGTCCCAGGGGTGGAGCCGGTATGGCAGGCCCTGAATGGAACTCTTGGCCCCTGAGTTTGCCTAAGCAGGCACTTTAATCTCCTGAACTATTTGGCCAGCCCTAATAACCCCTTTAGAAAGGGACAGAGCAATTATTTTGTGACCTTAGTTTACAGAAAAATTTTTAAAAGATTGACAATATTGTATATGTTATGCTTTGTGTCTAGCTGTCCCCCCAAAGGTTTATGCAGTCATGGGGCAGACTTCTGGAGTTTGTGATTTACTGATGATCCACTGGGATTATGGGTGTGAGTGCTTCTGGGATTACAGGTGTGAATGCTGCTGGGATTATGGGTGTAAGTGCTACACACAGCCTGGGGCAGACAGCATGAACACAACACAAGGGAGAGACTTGCTCTATTGCCATTGTTGCTGCTATGCCCCTTTTGCTCTCTGTTCTTTGCTGTCACTATGGAAGGCTGCTCTCTGCCATGTGCCACTCTGCCTTGGAGCCAGCTGAGTATGAACTGAAACCTGTACTGACTGTGAGCTAAATAAACCTTTTCTTCCTTCAGTTTAGGTGTTGGGTATTTGTCCCAATAACAAGAGAAGAGTAACTGAGATAATATGTAAGGATTTCTAGCATCAAAAGAGGCTCTTGGTGGGCTGGCCAGACAGCTCAGCAGATTAAAGAGCCTGCTTGAGCAGATTCAGGAACAGGGTTTCAATCCCTAGTGTGCCTTGCCGGCCCCGCCCACATTGACTGGGCATGGTGATGCACACCTATAATCCAGTGCTTGGGAGGCTGAAACAGGAGGATCACTAGGAGTCTGATCTGTGTATTGAGACCCTGTAGGGACTTTGTTAAA
>NW_004524624.1:2244466-2249668 GCF_000260255.1 Octodon degus
GTTACTTCCAACATCTATAAAGAGTTCTAACAAATCAATAAGACTAAAAGTATAAATGGAAAAATAGATGAGAGAGGGCTGGCTGAATAGCTCAGTGGACTAAATGCCTGCTTAGGTAGGTACAGGGACCACGGTTTGATCCCCAGCACTACATGCTGTGCCAGTCCCAGCCACAGGTATGCTGAGCTGGTCATAGAGAGCTGGTGTGGTGGTGCATGCCTGTAATCCTGTTGTAACTCAAAAATGAGGCAGGCTCGAAAAGAAAACAAGTGCTTTATTTTAGCTGGTACCCAGCAGCAGACAACTGGCAAGATGCTGAGGTGCATGCCGGGAGTATGAGGGGAGTGGGTATTTAAGCCAATAAACCACAAAAGCTGACTTCAAGGGTGTTATACCCTGACAAATTGACTTCATTTTGTTGCCCTTCTAACCTCGCTGAGTTCCTGTTCTGTATGCGCCGACCCCTCCCAATTCCTCCTCCAATTCCTCACCCCTGTGACTCAAGTCTTATGATATCTGTTCCCCAAACCTTATCTTGTCCTGCAGAACTCCTCGTGATTTCAGCATCCCCGCCCAATGCGCCCACTCGATGTACTCATGACTGCCAATTCAGCACCTCCACCCAACAGAACCACCCCATAAACTAATGACTCGCTGTACCCCGTGATTGCTGATTTCAGCACCCCACCCAATAAGGACCACCTAATGAACTAATGACCCTGCCACTTCTTCCTCTCCATCCCTTCCCTGTTTTTGCGGTTTTCAAGCTTAAATACTGACCCCTTGTCAATGCCCGGCGCACCTCTTTGCACCTTGCATAGAGACCGCCGCTGGGTACCAGCTAAAATAAAGCGCTTCTTTTTAACTTTTGGACTTGCCTCGTTGTCATCTGATTTTTGAGCTACAACAAAGGGTTCATCTAGGGACTACAGTTGAAAAATTACCTGTTTCTAATGAACAATAACAGGTGCAGTGGTGGATACAGTTTGTAGCTGGGAACAAGCGCAAGACCAGGGCATTGGGCCGGAACTAGATTCAGGTGTGCACAAAGGACAGTGTGAGAAAGGCCCAACTGCAGGTTCTCAAGTAGAGGACGGGGCACAGTGGAAAGTTACAGCATTTAGAATGGCGCATATAGAACAAGATGACGGCGCATATGTCAGGTTATAACAGTTAATAAAGTTACAGTGGAAGCATACAGAGTTACAAAATTGGAATCAATTGCACAGGTTATAACAATCCCAGCACTGGGGGGAGGGGCTGAAAACAGGAGAATCATTATGAGTCCGAGCTGTGTAGTGAGACACTGTACCAAATATATTAAAAAAAAAAAAAAAAAAAAGATGAGAGACCTGAGCGGGAAATTTACAAAGAGAAGTTATCCAAATGGCTAAAATCCATATGAAAAAACACTTACCTACATTAGTAATCAGAAAAATTCAAATATGAATCGCAGTGAGATCCACTTTTTATTCATTAGAATCTTGCACAATGATGAATGCAACTATTTCTTTACACAGTAATGTGTGAATCTTATAATGCTTGAGAAAAAGAAATCAGAAATCTATATCATTCTATTTATAAAAATGTTAAATACAGGTAGTACTAAACTATAACCTATGGGAATAAAATTTATTTGATCAATTTACAAGAAGGCAATAATGGACAACAGTAAAAGTTACTACTTGGAGGTGTGGAGGCAGTGAGGAGAAAGACTAGGTAAGAATCTAAAGGCAAAAATTCTGGACTCATGCTAATACTCTGGTCATGTTTGTTTTCTAATAGGGAATGAATCTTGTCTTTTTATATCTTTTCTCTATGTGTATAATATTTTAAAGTAAGTTGAGAAATGAAAAAAATAAAGAGCACCCCCACCTCATTTTGTAGATGAGACTAAGGGGCCAATTCAGATGGCAGGAGGACAGCTCCTTTCAGGATATTGCAGGGAAGCCAGGTCAGCAAGGGTCCACCTCCCTCATACCTTTGTCTACACTAAAGAGAAACCAACTTCAGTCTCATTTAGGTCAAACTTTGAAGAATTTCTTTTCCTTGTAGCCAAGTCAAATCTCAATTTCTACAAAGTAAGAACTGGATTCTCTGTACCTCATACTTAGCAAGTCACTATTACATATTAAGCCTAGTGATTCAGCAATTTGTTTCAGAACAGCAGGGAGAAACATGCTTAAAAAAAATTGGGACTGTCTGAAAAAAGTCACAAACTACAAGATTGTAGAAAACCTAGCTAGGAGACCATGACTAGTTAGAGTTAGACAAAATCAATTTTGGCTTTCCTACAAGAAGTTAGAACAGCTGCCAAATATAGGAGGAAGGTTTTGATAGATCTTGGCCCTAGTATGAGTTGTTGAATCATCATGGTGGTCATCTAATATGGCTGAAGCCCCTAAAACAAAAGCCCATCTCCCCCAAGACCACCTCCCTGCTTCTCCAACTCAGCCCGGGATACAATTTTATCCTTCCAGCGGCCTCAGGGCAGACCCCCAATCTGCTCTCCCAAGTATATCTAAACATCCCCTTCAAACTCCACCCCTGGTAAAAGGTCATAAAAGCCTCAGCCTTCCTTTGTTCCAATTGAGAGAATTCTTCATCTTCCCCAAATCCCTCAAGGATAATAAAGCCTCTTTCCCTTTTTCCTTCTGTCTGTTTCTCTTGTGTTCCAGGTGCCTGAAAAACCTGTCAGGTTTGACTCCTCTGGGTTTCCCTCATTGTACTGGAGGCTAACATTGTGGATACAACCAAAAGAAAAAGAAGTTTTCATTAAAGTTTGCTGAGGATCAACTTGACTCAAAGTGACCTCCTCAAATGTCTTTGGAATCCTAGCACAGAAAAACAAGGACCTGAAAAATATATTTTTCAGAACTGACTTTATTTAGATTTATATGGTGGATACCGAGTCTTGAACTAAGCTCAAAGTAGCATCAGGGACAGGTCACACTAATTTCCAGAATCAGATTGAGCTCAGGCTACTTTGAAATGAGTAATGAAGCAAATCAGAGTTGTTTTTAAATGTATAAATCCATTAAAACAATTGGACTCAGGGTTAAAGTTGTATATTCCCTAGATTTATTCAGCTAGAAAAATCAAAATGTTCCCTAACCTGAATCTGAAATGAATTGTATCATTATGCAGTTGGTTCAAGTTCTTGGATGATGGTGAGTGGGAGGAATGGCACGGGGGAGCTGAAGTGGGGGAGCCTCTGTGGGTGGCAGGAGCCTCTACGTGCCTGCTTGTGTTTGGAATGTAACACAAAACCTTGTTAGGGATCTGACATGCCTCAGCTCCCCTGCACAATAGCAGTTCAGCCATCAAAGATGAAGATGACCTATATTTGTCTGTATAGACTCTGCATTTGCTGTTTAATCAGTCCTGGGAACATCAGCCTGGGTTCAGGGAAGACTGCCCAATTTGGCCTTGTGCTTAATTCTCCCTAAGATGGGCAGCCTTTCTGACAGGAATAATTTGTTTCGCAGAGAATACGATGCTTTCTTCTTGAAGCGTACTCCTCAGGCATAGCAAAGCCACCCGGTGTCTTTCCAAACAGTCTACAGGAGACGTGAAGTTTGATCAAGGGATGGTTTCACCAACACAGACACCTTGGTTCTGAATATAATACATTGTAATGCAAATGGCTTCACTCCTTCCCAGGGAATCAGGAGCTTTTCAAAGAGGTACAAGAGGTGGAAACAAATGGCTGCTCAAAGTGAAATAGAGAAATAAAGCAAAACACTGTCACTGTGCCTTGTCTCTGGGAACCGCAGAGCTGTCTAACAGCAGGAATGACTTTGACTCTTGCTGTGCCAGAGAGAAGGAGGCCAAGAGGCAAGTCCCTGCTCCTACCTGTCAAACCATAGACAGAAGAGAGAGAAAGTGATATGGGTTTGGTGTATTGATGTTTTAGAGATATCAGTATTGGTGATGTACTGAACATCAGGGATGGATTGACTTAACCCACACTTTACATTGTATTAAGCACTGAAGGTTTGGTTAGAGTACAAATATTAACGTTATTACTTTCCTCTAGAAGGGTGCCCTATTGTGGGAATGGCAGGCAGGAATGGTTGGGGCTCGAGTTGCTCAGCCCCTAGAGCAGCAGAGATGGACACATGTGCACAGCAGGCTACTTGTTACCACTGAAAGCTCAAAAAGCTTTGCCATCCCTGCCCTAGGGCGATTCATATTTGAGGATGCTTTGAGGCTGCTGGGCTAGCTTAGTTAGGGAAGATAGGAAGGACAACAGGATGAATCAGTGACCAAAGGACCATATAAAGCTCATTGTGTAGCTCCAAAGACAGAATGAGGCAGTGAGGGAAAGTTGCCATAATTTCTCCCTGCCACTCTCAGTTTGTCCAGATGGAGCCTGTTGTTCTTTGAATCAAGAGAGAGCCCTTACCTCACCTCAAAGACTCTGTACTGCCTAGTGCCTGCTGTATCTCAGCCTGCGCAGGCTTTTCTACCTCTCCATGCCATCAGCCTTGTCTCTCGGTTTCCAGTTTGCAATGCTTGTTCTACCCCAGGGCCTTTATACTTGCCACTTAGCTTTATCTGGTATTGGGTTTGTGCTGCAATACCAAGTTCTAACCTCTGTTTTTATACTTGTCTTGCAAATATTAGCTTAAGAGACTATAAAAGCTAAGTAATTTGCCCAAAGTGCCACAGCTAAGAATTTGAATGTAGAGAGTGGGGCTCCAGTATCTGAAGCACTACAACAGATCAAGAAATATTGGTTGAAGAAATTCACTTATGAATTAGATTGACCAAGGAGAGGCATGGGTGTGGGCTGTTCTTTCTGCTTAAGACAGATGCTAACATGTTAAGTGTTTATTACAAGCCCCACCTTTTCTTTTGCTGATAAAGAATCTTGAGACTGACAGTGTTTAGTAACAGATAAAATAGCTAACAAATGGAAGGATTTGGATTTCAAATCCTTTTAAATCTGGTATTGTATTATCCCCCACATAAAACTGGGACTAGAAAATGCTGATATAAAAAGGAAGAGGCTTCTGCACATTTGTGGATTTTAATCATGCGCACCCAAGCACACAGACAAAGCCCTTTCAAATGAAAGAGCAAAGTGTTTTGGATTTAGATTCTTTTCTCTCTCTCCTTTGTGAATTCAGCTCAGCTAAGGTACAGAAAATGATGGTGGGCCAGGGGCCATAGCTCATCAACATAGTGCCTGGCCTG
>NW_004524624.1:2249848-2271675 GCF_000260255.1 Octodon degus
AGAGAGAGAGAGAGAGAGAGAGAGAGAGAGAGAGAGAGAGAGAGAGAGAGAGAGAGAGAGGAAAATAGAAAGAGAAAATGGCTATGGAAGGCAACTGGATTATTGCATGCCATGAACACTTAGACACTTGGCATGTCAGAGCAGAAGAGTTCAGATGAACACATAGTCCACCTTCTTCTTATGCTAACTAGGTCAAAGTAGTGTACTTCTCTTGCTCCAGTTGCCCTGAAGACTCATTTATTGCCCAGTTGCCCTGAAGTATCATTTATTTTTGTATTAGGAACTGAACTCATGACTTTGTGCTTGCTAGGCAGTTGCTGTGCTGCTGAGCTGTAGCCCCAGTTTAGGATCTATTCTGGTCCTTGGATGAGGACTTAAGAAGATCAGTCAGCCCTCATGAAGATGACAGAACTAAGCTTTGTAGGCAATTAGAATCTGACCTTGGGCTCTGCCTTGATGGCTCGTTCATTCAAGCAGGAAATAAATGTAAATGAGCACCTATGACATGCCTGATCATGTATAGAGTGCTGAAAATGCAATAGTGAACAGCAAAATCTTCACTCCATAAAGCCTACTGCCTCTTCTCATATATAAGAAACTTACATAAAGCAATGACTCATGTAATTAAGTGAGTGAAGTCACCAAAAGATGCCTTCTCTGTTTTTTTCTGGTTCTTCAGTGGCCTTTAGGACCATCAGCAGCTAGCTGTGGAAGACAGATCACAACTGACAGCCTGTTCTAGAGACCCTCATTTGCCCCAACCTGGAATCAACTTCATCTGTCCCCCTGGACTCTGGCCTGTGCTACTACACGTCTAATGCAGGCCACTGGGGGGGGGGGGGGGACTCACCACTGGAAAGCAAGATGGGCCATGACTTTAGGTTTCTACCCTTAAAAATGATCTTAGTTCTTGCATGTTCCAGAGGCAGGGGCTATGAGAAGAAGCTGGTGAACTAAACCCACAGAAACCACTTGTATATCTTAGCCTGTAGATCCACAAATTTAGTTGATAAGAATTGTAAAAAAAAAAAAAAAAATGCCCAGTACTGCTTCTCTAGAGTGAAATAAGAGCTCTCTTCTGCTTAAGGGAATGCTTATGTTTCTGATTTTCCTGGAGAGGTGAGTGGAATACAAAAGTACCATTAGTGATGGGACAGCAGGTCCATGGAGCAAGTATAGCACATCCTGGTACTTCATTTATGTAAGTCCGTTAACTCAGGGATTGCAAAGACCTCTTACAGCTAATACTTTGTCATAAAAATGACTACAGAATCCCCGAAGCCTACATAGATCTGGTAAAATGCTGAAATAAAAACAAACCTGCAGTGCATCTGTTTCCAAGTATATCAGGGCTGGGAAGAGCAGCTGTACAGAGAGTATAGGAAGAGGGATAGAAGGGGAAGAAAGAAGGGAGTTGGTGAGGAGGAAATATATTGCAGAAGATGGGACACAACAATAGATTCTGGGTATCTGTTCTTGTTTTATTAGAAAAGTTCTCCTTATGTGGTTCAGGGTGGTCTTGAACTCACCTGTTAGGCCTGGATGACTTCAAACAATCCTCCTGCTTCATCCTCTCAAGTACAAGGATTGCAAGTATGTGCAATGATATTAGAGGATGCCTAGTTCTATGATGGCTCTTGAGATACCACTGCTACTACTACCACTATTACCACCACTGCTGCTGAAAACATTTACATCAGTGTAACAAAAGCATAAGTAATATGTGGGTCAGCTTTTTGTTACTATGATCAAAATATCTGACAGATACAGTTGAAGAGAGGAGAGATTTATTTAGCGCATGGGTTCAAAGGACTCAGTCCATCATCAACTGGCTCCAAGGAAAGAACAGCATAGCAAAAGGGCAGCAAAGCAAAGCTGCTCAGTTCCTGGTAGCTCGGGAACATAACAACTGGGAAGCACCATGGGGGTGGGGGGCAGATACAATGCCCCAAATCACATCTCCGCGGCCCACACAGACACACCTCTCAGGGTTCTTCACTAATTCACTAGGCATCTCCAAAGCCAATCCAGTGTCTATTCCAGCTTAGCTGTCAAACATAGCTTGACATTTTATCAATGGGAGGCTGATTAAGTCAACAATGTATTTATGTATGTACTTTCTTTATCAATAATTTTGATTAGCTTATCATGTAGCTCTTCAAAAAACTGTGCCACTGAATCTAGAACTGGAGAGATGTTTATGAAAAGAGATTAAATTTAGGAATAGTATATTCTAATTCTGTAGAACAGTGTCAAAAGCTTATATGTATGCATGCATTAGTATAAGGAAAGAGAAAGGCATGGGAGACACTCATAAAGTTTATCACTAGATCCTTCTGGGACATGGACAATGTGCTGGAAGGGAGAAAGGAAAAATAAGGTTTCTTTGCACTTATCTATATTGTTAAATTTGTCACAATAAGCACAGAGTACTGGAATCGGAGAAAAGATTAGCAGTTATAAATATTGTTTCTTAGCCTATAACATAGCAAACAGTGCTGGGTGACAGTCGCAAGCGCTGTCAGCTCAGCCTGCTCTCCTCATGCCAACTCAGTGCTTTCTTCACACACTCTTTTTTGCATTGCAAAACAAAGTCTGCATTCCCATTTTATAGGTAAGTGGCCTAAAATTACATCACCAGATACCAACACAGCTGAGATGTGAAGCCAATTCTGACCTACTACAGGAGCCTTGGGGTGACAATAGAGGGTTTCTGGGCACAAAGAGATCAGGCAGGAGGCTGCAGGGGCATCAGATGATGGTGAGCAGTTTCCTTTGGGGCTCAGGGACAATAACAGCCATAAGCCAGACTCGGTATGGAGTGCCTTCCCTAACGTATCAAACTTTAATATCTCAATTCAAACCACTAGGTTTTGCCAAGTGAGCTGCTATTACCCATCAGCTTCTGCACAGCATTTCCTGGGGAACAAACTGTTCAGAACATTCTGTGTCTGGAAGCATTTTATCACCGAGATGCATTAACATCACACAGCCCACATTCCCGCGCCCACAGGCAGGGCAATTAAGGGCATTCAGGTCCAGCCTGCACATAGTGGTAGGCAGTCAGGTCTTATTAATTTGCACTTTTGTGACAACTTAACATAAACCTGGCTGAAGTTTGCTTCTGCAGTATCTCCAGATAAAAGCGTTCTTGATGAATATAGAAAATAGACAAGTGAGAATGGACACTATTAGACCTCATTGAGAGATTGCAGTGGTTTTCTGTTTTATTCATAAAGAACATGAGCACAGTGTCTGCCTGAAAATGCCAACTCCAGTAGTTATTATTAATGGCAGAAGCAGATTCAGCAAGATTTCTGGGTCATGACTTTTTATAAGTAACCCACTAACTACACCTATTTTAAAATAATAGTCTATTTCTTCAACAGTACTGTTTCCCTAAAGTAACTAGACAGCCTCCAAACAGAATTGCTGCTGTCCCAACACTCTGCCTTTGAGACAGAAAACTCTAAATAGTAGGTATCCCAGTCCTATTTTGCAGTTTATTTATTTCATGTCCTCTCAGATGTCTATGTTTAACAGGCTTAAGTTTAAGTTCGAACATTTAGATTTCTCTGTCTCTGTAGGTCAGTTTATGCAAGATGTGTATTATCTCAAAAAGAAATATCAGCCCTTTCCAAGGGAAAACTCTGCTGTAGCTCATCCTTTAATCCCTTTGGTGTCTAAAACCAAATTTTGTCTTTCCTTTCCTCTCTTCATGGCCCCTGGGTCCTTCTCTCCAGGATCACTCCCACCTTTTCTTCAAATTATCACCTCTTAATCTCCCAAAATTTACAGATGGGAGGACAGTCCATATCCACATCCACTTCCTAAGAAACTACTCAGTATTTCTTTTATCCTTCGTCCCCACCATCCATAGAAATTGTTCTTCCAAAGGTCACCAGTGATATTCTATCAACAAATACAATGATCTTTTATTGGTTTTCATCCTCTTTGACCTTTCTCTGAGTGTCTCACACCATAGACCGTTTCCCTGTTACCTTTTTGGAAAATTTTCTTTGGTATCCATTGTCCTCTCCTTTGTGTATTTTTATCTACTTCTGATTGTGGTTTCTTTCCTTCCTTTCACTCTTTTAAAATAAACATGTTTCAAGATCTTCTGGAGAAGGTAGAGGCAGCTTATGTCTCATCCTCTCCTATGACTATAAATACATCTTCATGGGTGACTTCCAAATCTATAGCTGAAGTCAAGGCTGTCTTTCTATCTAAAATCCAACATGCCAAGTGTGAACATTTTTCTCATAGTCTATTATTCCTAGTAGCATTTCCACCCTCCTTGTCAAAGAGACTCAACATTTTGGGATTGTCTGTGAAATCTGCTTCCTTTGCCACTCATCCCACAATAAAAGGGAAGTAGTGCTCAGCATTTCCTTCAGGGTGCCTTACGATCATCTCAAGAACTCCAAGACAGAGTTTCCTAATCTATTGTTTTCCGTGTAGCTTCTAATAGACACACTGGCAGTATTGTAAGGGTGAATAGTCCTGCCATTAAAGCACAGAGGTACTGAATAGAATCTTCCAGGTGGTTCTCATGCATGGTACTCTAAAGTTGGTAGGCACTGAATTAATGAACACTGAATGTTCATTCCTAGAGAAATACAGGAATACAACCATTTTGCACTTAGGAACTAGACAGCACACTTTTTAGCAGTGTGCTTGAAGGCCATCATATACAATAACGTACCAACAGAATGCAAAACTATGTACATCAGCATATCAACAGCAAAGAGCCTGCAACAGAGACACTTGCTTGCAGTGCAACAGCCTCAATAATAAGCACAGCATTGTCTTACTCCTTCTTACTAGGAACATGAGAGTTGGGCAGATCAAATTGTTTGTTTGTTTGTTTGTTTTAATGTATTTAGTACAGGGTCTAAGGGCCTCCCTACACAAATCGGACTTATAGTGATCATTCTGTTTTCAACTTCCCAAGTGCTAGGATTACAGGCACATGCCACCATGCGCAGTCTGAATCGCTGACTCAGTGTACCCCCTGGGGCTGGCAAGACACACTGGGGATTGAACCCCAGTGTCTGAGTCTGCCTAAGCAGATGCTTTCATCCACCAAGCTATCTTGGCCAAATTCTTTGAAAGTGAGTGCATATTTGTGAGTATAAGTGAAAGCAACTTGAGTAGGGATTTTAGGGCCATAAGCAAATTTAATGAGGAGGTGAACTGGAGACTATGGAATCTGTGAATAGTGAAAATTGACTGTGTTTTCTCCTTCTTATGCTTAATAACTCTTTCTTTGCTGAATCCATTGCTCTCCTTTGCCTAGGGATTACAAGAACTCTCCTGAACTACCCACCTCCCCACTCTGTATTTCTGTTCTCTGTGCTTGAGTTCACAGGCTCTAGCTGGCAGGAATTCTCTGTGTACTGCTCCCTCCCTGTGTAGCTCCCTATCTCTGGATAATAAATGCCCTTATCAGCTGCCATGTTATATCATCTTAACAAAACCACTTATGTTTCTTTTTCTAATTTCTCTGATGACCTCAAGTTGTTTGTGCTCTTTTGTTTACAGGACTTTGGTGGGGATTTTATGTTATCCTAATTCTCAAAACTTAGGTGCATAAGAATCACCAGAGATGTGAACCAGAAAGGAATGAGAGAGAAACTTAGGTTTCTCCAGCCTTATCTCAGAGATTGAGACTCAGTAGACACGATCAGTCTTAGAATCTCTGTTCAGCAGAGTAAGTGTTTCTTGGACCTGACCTTGATAAATATCACTATCAGTAATAGATGCAAAAATGTTTGGCAAACTGGTACACATGCCATCTCCAGCCATCATCAAACAGCAATATAAGACCCACAACTTGTTGTCAGTAGCAAGCTGAAAATGTAGTAGTGTAAAAGACAGACATAAAAATAAGAGTGGTATAGTGTGACTGGTGTGTTTTGTTGATGCCTTTACATAAGGACAACACAAAGATCGGGGGCTGGGGCGATATCTCAGCAGAATAAGCGCTTGCCTGGCAAGTGCAGGGTCCTTAGTTCAATCACCGGTACCACAAAAACAAACAAACAAACAAAAAACTATGAAGCAAGATTTCTGTAAATAAATGTAGGTAAGCAAAGGGATGCCAAAATGTGTATGCAGGGAGAGATTGGTGGTTCGATGGTACATTTCTTGCCTCCCAAAATATGTGTGCAACCACACCCAAAATCAAGCTCAAAGGCTCCTTCCAGTGCTCACCCTCTGAGAAGATTCTCTGTGTACACCTCTTGTTTCTCCTGATTCGGGATTCTCCAGGAGGACACAGGCATCTGTGTGCACCTCCAAGGACACACCCTGAGCCTTGTCGCTGATGTGTGCCCAGCAGATGTTTGAATGGATCACTCATTTAGGCATACTTCAGTAAGAAATAGACTCATTAAATAAAAAGATGGCCATTTTACAAGTAGCCAATAAGCAATGTATTATATTTTAAATGGCTGTTGGCAGTGGATCTTATTGGCCACCTCTAAAGCAGGAAAGGAAAGAGAAAAGAGAGGCTACCAGAAACACAAACACGTCAACTGTGTGCAGGTACTGTGCTCACCCTCTTGCAAAGGGGTCATGAATATGTCAGCTCAGGACCAGAAGTCAAATTGAGGAATTGACATATATTTCAATTTCCTACAATTGTCTAAGTCACAGATCTTGGATCAGAGCCCCTAAGGACACTGTGACATTCTGGTATAATCTACTGACCCATTCTACAGCCACATACTTAAAACACATACAATTAAGATATACTGGATTCTAGAGTATCTAATGATAATGAGAGATAGTTGACAAAATATTTTTAAAAGATGCAATATGACAGCAAACGTGCTTTAGCATTACATTAAAAAGTAAGCCCAAAGTACTAATCTAATAATTGCTATAATTTCAAGTAATAATAAACACAAATACATATAACACTTGTAATATATTAATATATTTGGATTTTCTGTTGATTACAGTTACAGGTGCTACTAATGGTAGTTCATTGTTTACATTTGCATATGGAGGAAATTCTTACTTGCAGCCAGACATTAGTGAAAATAAACTCATAGCTTCCTTCTACTCTAGTTCACGTGACCCCTGAATCTTGTCCATATACACACCGCACCTAAAATTTAGAATCTCTGTTCCAGATGGAGGTAAATGACACTCAGCTACAGAGATCCTTCTTTTCATTGTTTATAAAGCTACACAGCCCTGACAAGCTGCCTGTGCTGTTCAGTTCGATTTTCCCTCACAGGTGGACAAGTAAATATTTAGAAAGTGCAGATGAGACCTGTTTCTCCTGGGCTTCCTTTGTAAAGGAAAGGAATTGTAATTCTTAACCATTGAGTGTATTGCTTTAGAATCTTCTCTTTTCAACTTGAGATAAGAATAAATAACTGCTAACTTATTTTGTTCTATTTTGAAGAAAGATTTCAGAGGGTAAGATTGAGAGAGAACCATTAATCTTAAGTAACATCTATACCACACAGAAAAGCGGAGAAACAAAAAGAAGGGAGAAAGTGCCATGCATAATGTTATTTTCAGCATAATTCTAACTCATATTTTGATATATAAGCTTGCAGACAGAAAATGTGCAATATATACACAGGGAAATATGCAAATACCTATTTTTTAAAACAAAAATGAGATGACATTGTATACTCCCTCATCACCCTATTTTCTCACATTAGGTACATCACATATATCTTTGTATGGCAGAACTATTCTACATCATTATTTTTAATGTCAAGATGGTTTAATTCCATAGTATAACTGTGAGACCATTTAACGAATTCCTCTCTCAGTCTTTTAAGATATTTTCATATTTTTAAATTCTAATTAGAAGTTAGTAATCTATTTTCTAACTTTCCACAAAAATAGGTGATCTTGTCTTTATTTAAACAAACAAACAAACAAACAAAAAATAGAACATACAGTACATGTATCTTGAGATTGTTGGGACTAGTAAGTGAAATAAAGAGAGCAAATTGCTTTGTGTAGAATGTTATACACATTAAATGTGCATTAAGCTTTAGACGATGACATTTTTGTTGTCATTCTTCCATAGGATACATTCCTAACTATGAAATTCTACATCAAATGATGTACCAATAATGTAATAGATTTGAGACATGCTGCCCAATTTTGACCCAGGAAGACTTGTTCTCAGGAGCAGTGGCTCTTAGTCTACACGCATTTGCATTATTTTAACAGCGCTTGCCATTTTGCTATATCTTTGACTTGACCAGTTAAGCCAAAGATAATTTTGTATATTTATTGATTGTTTGAATTTCTTTTTAAAGTTAGTTCCCCCAAAATTGAACCTTTGTCATATGTTGAATTTTTTTTCGAGTTTATACAATTGTCATTTTAGATTTGTTTACAAATTCTTCTTTATGGAGAAGTTTTATAAATAATTTAATGTTCATAGTTCCACTCCCCACCACCACCTGTTTTGTGGGTTTACTCTTGGAAGACACACTTGGAAACCCTAGTCTTATCCCAAGTTAATATCAGTGTATTTTTAAAAGTGCTTTTTGGCATAAATAATTATATGTGAACTTTCAGCTCCTCTGGAAATCATTTTGATTATTATAAATCAAATAAGAAATAACTTTAAAAGTGTTTAATAGTTGTACCACAAAATAAATACTAAATATGTACATCCTTTTCTACAAAGGAATGGCTAAAGAATTTGTACCAATACTATATGAAGTACTTTTCAAATAAATAGTTTTGAACATATTCTATTAACATTTTGACTTCCTAGTTCAAAGCAGTAGGAAGAATTGATTGCATTAGATAGGAAAACATTGATTAATCCTGCCTTTTCCCTAACTCGTATTTCCTACCTATTCTTAACAAGTACTTCATTTTTCTTTTCCTCCTTCTATCTCTTAATCACTTTCATATTTCTAGCTTTGTTCTAAGACACCACTGATTTCATCAGTGAATATAGAAGAGAAATAGCACAATAGCTAAAATTGAAAGCTTAGCCATTTTTATTAATAATGTTGAGGTTTTTGCTAACATATCTAAGTGTAGTCCAGATGAACATTTGGTAGAGATAATTAGCTCTCCAAAATCATAATGGTAGCATTGACTTCCTTTATTACTTATGATGTCTTAGATACAAGTAAATATTTTATAATCTTGGGAAAAGGAAAGCATAAATTTGCTCAAATGAAAGAGATATCTTATTTTTTGTCTCTGCTATACCTATGGGAATATTCTGTTTAGTTCAATCAGAATTTGACACACTTGCCATGGGTTGGGCACTAACTCAACAGACACAGTGCTTGAGAATTATCACAATAGTAGCTCCTCTTGTTATAAGTGGAGTGAAAATTACACCTGTAAAGAGCTGTGAAACTGATGGCAGTGGCCCGAATGGCAGCAAGGCCAAAAGAAAACCTATATAGAATGACAAGGTATCTCAAAAAGAAATTATGGTGCCCAAGAGGCACCTAAGCTATGGAAGATGTTAGAGAAATAAAGCATAGATTCCCACCCACAAAACTCCAGACTAAATGAAGTTAGTTTCCTCATTATATCAGAATTGAGGTGGAGGATGAAAGAAATGTTTTGCTTCATCAAGGTCCTTGAAGCTATTCATGAACTTGTAAGAATGCATTTTATTTGTCTATGGTGAAATACATCAATACATCTTCTACTTTGTCTTAGTCATCTTCCCATTACTAAGACAAAATACCCAACAACTGCAAATAAAAAATATTATTACTTTTGCTAATGGTTTTCAGTCTATGGATGGCTACCTCCGAGACAGAAACAGTAATGACAGAAGGGCATGGCAGAAGAAAACTGTTCACCTCATGGCAGCCAGAAAGCAGAGAAGGGAGAAGGCAGGAACAAATTATACTCTTTCAGTTCCCACCCCTAGTGACCTACCTCTAACCAACTACTATAGCCACCCACCTCATCAGTGGACCAATATACCCATTACTATAGTAGCCTTAAGGTCCAACCATCTTCCAAGTACACAAGACTTTGAGGGGACATTTTAGATCTAAACTACAGCAAGGATCAACAGTTCTTTCTAGCCATAAATGTTAGGGCTATGTCAACTGAGCGACTGCCATCCCTGACAGAGCTGAGATCTTTAGACTTGATGGTATTTATTGGACATGTAGTACTGACATCCACATGAAGTGTAATAGATCCAATTCAGGTGGAGAAAGAGAGAGTTACTAGAACACTCCACTGTTGCCTTGCTATGGCTTGTTTCCATTGAAACTCAGGATGAGGTTTGGTCTCAGAGTGTCAGTGTTACGAGGAGAGGCCTAGTGGGAGGTGATGGTCTTGGCAGTGGAGTCTTCAGGATTGGATTAATGCATCTTTCTTGGGCTTTACGTTTTGACGATCAAACTAGATAATGGTGAATAGCAGAATTGTATAAAGCAAGGCCACCCCTCATTTTTTGATTCTTCTTCATGTACCTGTTCACCTTGCCATTTCTACCATAAACTGAAACAGCACAAGTCCCTCACTAGAAGACAACAGATGCTGGTGCTAAACTCTTAAGACTTATAGATGTCAGAGTTGTGAGTTAAAATAAAAATATAGCCTATATGAATTACCCACACTCGTGTGTTCTTTATAGCAACAGCAAACAAGCTGTACAGTACTCTTCTCTCTGGTCACGCTTTTCTGATCTGTGTGGGACATTACCATGACCCTGACTCCAACATGCTTTCCTGCAAGGAACAGGAGAAAACTTGTGCTTTGTCAGTGGTCATAAAATGAATTTGTTCCTGCGACTTAGCTATGCTTGAACCCAAATTTCACAATGCATATACAGTCTCCAAATCCTACATTCTACCTTTAACTGTTGACTGTCCCACCCTTAACCAGGTTCAGACAGACCTTAGATTTCTGATACTGAATGCATTTAATGGTATGCTCAACCACTAGTGGAAGGAAAACTACAATTCATGTAAAGAAATCTACAACATAGGAGAACACAGTGCCAGCTAGAGAACAAATGATATTCTCTAGTTTTACCTACTCTGCTCCTTTTGAGTTACCCTTTTCTAAAGTGGCAGCTCCAATAGGGACTTCACAGATACCTTGTGATTGGAAGTTGGGGTGGGTTAGAAATCAATATAGAGGTTTCTCAGAAAACTAAAAATAGAATTTCCAGTTTATCTGCTTGTATTGCTATAGCTGGCGCAACTGGTAATTTAATTTTATATTGTGCCACAGTAGACACGGATGGGCATACAGGTAGAGTGTGCACGTTTACTGTGCCACAACAGTCAAGATGCCAAACCAGCTTAGGTACTCATCAACAGATGAATAAAGAAGATACGAATATATATAATTTTATATATTATATTTTTATATATCATATGTATAATTTTTTACATTATACACATTGAAACCCCCTTAAAACATGTGAAACTAGGTGAAGGGAGGTAGTGGGGAGGAGGAGGTGGGGACATGAATAAAATATACTATACATATGTAAAAATCATCCAGTATGAGCTCCATCAAACTATATAACCTACATGTACTAATAATCTTTAAAGCTGTGTTTGTCAAAAGTAAGAAAATCTCCACTGTGCATATTCTAAAAGTGTGGACACTCCAGGGCACCTAAGGGAACAGGCAGCTCAGCCTTTCCTTGCCTACCAGCGACCGCTTCTCTAGACCACAAGGCCTGAACTCCCACAGCACACACCACCTCTGGTGTGCAGCCTGCAGAGTGTTAACACATGGCATCCTTAGCTCAAGCTAGACTCTGGTACAGAGGTCATGGTGCAGTTCTCCTGCATGGCAACAGCATTAGCCTTCCCGTAGAAGCCAGGTTGGTTGTTCTTGCTAATCAGTTCTCTGCCTTCATAGGTTTTCCTTGTTCTTCTGTTGCCTCTTGTTCTACTTTCTAAGGTTGTGGAAAGTTCTGCCTCCTTCAAGAAACCTTCCCTGGCAGGGTGAGATCTCAATTCTGAAATCTCAGAGCCTCTTTATCTGAATTTCTCGTCGTGTTCCATACCAGAAGAGTCAATACCTCATCATCTCCATGCTTCTTAGCCTCTGCCTTAGAATGTGAAGAACACAGTTTGAATTCTTGAAATTACAAGTGCATGTGATAATGACTCCTTGCCTTGGCAAAGCCTGCAGAATTCTAAATCCTTTCTCACTTCTCACTGCTAACACCTCAACGTTAAAGGAGAGTGGGAGTAAAATGAGATGCCTGAAGTTCAATAGGTTTCACAGAGATTTCTTTGGCACCAGGTCAGTAAAGTCTTCAATTTTTCTAAGTCTTAATTCTGCTTAGTTAAAATCTGAGTAATAATATACTACGTCATGAAATCTTTTAGGATATAGCACATAAACACTAATATTATAGTTAGTCCAGTAAAATGCTAACCAGCTGATTTTTCTTCCCCTTCCTTTCTAATCCACCTGCAGGCTGGAAGTAACCTTCCAATGGGCATGGCCCACGTCAAGTTTTCCAGGCCCCTATCCTTGGACCCTTGGCTTTGCATAGTGTATATTGGCATGACTAAATATGCACATGAGTGAATGGATAAATACATCATTATTAATTGCTTGTAAAAACTGGTACTGATTTAATATATGTTTGTATCAAAATTGGTTCTTTCTCTGCCTATATCAGTAGACTTGGTGTTTTGAGGACTGGGACTGTTGAGATAATTGGTTTTGTACCACAAAGTATGTGAAAGAGTACTAACTGATGATAACTTTTCAGTAGCCTACGACTCCTGAAGTCAGAGGATTTTTTTAGCATCATCTTTATGTTTAATGAAACATTCAATCCTCCTCTTTACGATTTTTATTTTCTAATTTCCTCCAAGCAGCATTTCTATTTTCTACACCATATTCGTCTCATGGCGACAGTTTCAGACATTTTCCCAAATGCTAATGATACAAAGAATGACTGATAGTATGAGTAAATTGCTATGGAGCCAAGCTTTTTAAGAGATAAAAAAACAACAAGAAATGAAACTTCTCTAGTTTCTGTACAATTTCAGTGACACATTTCTTATTAGCTCTCTTTGTTTTTGCTCTTTGGGTATTTAAATTTTAGCAAACTGAGTAGTTTCTCCCAGATAACTACCAATTGAGCACTTTTCAACTACAGCAAACAGCATTTTTCTTATATGAAGTAGGTTACATTTTTGCTCGGAATAACTGAAAACATCCTCTGAAGTAGCCATTCCTTGCAGGGAACACGGAAAACCAAAATGACCGGAGGAGGCCCTATTCTTATCTCTACATTACTTTTCAGCATATTTCTGTGTTTGCCTTGGCTCCTTAAATCAATACTTTACATTGCTGCCACCGTATGCTTCCTAAAATTGGGCATCTGATATCACCACGGCCCTCCTACTACCCTCTAATGGGTTTCTTTACCCTCTGCATAAAATACAAACTTTTTCCTTCTGTGACCTTAGCTACTATTCTCTAAATGTTCTGTGACCTTTATGACATTAGGAACTTCTCACCCAAGTTTCTATTGGTAGAACCTAGAATAAACTCTCTCTGTGCCTTTTCCTGCCCTCATACCACTCATTTCATTCTCTCAACTCCTATTCATCTCTCAGAACTGCACCTGGATGTCACTTCCTCCACAAAGTCTTCCCCAATTTCCTGTTGTTCTAAGTGCACCTGTTTGTAACCACATACAGAGCATCCATATACCATACAATAGCTCTTTATTGGCATTCCCTATTCAATATCCTTGATAGACCGCTCTGGGGAAGTAGAAACCTCATTCACTATTGTTCTAAAGGATCTGGCATAATGAACACCTCATATTTTCAGTGAATGTTGTTTCAGTGGTGGCATTTTAGTGATTATGAAGTAAGGCCTAAGAAACATTTAGGTTACTAAGCTCATTTTGCTGAGGGTAGATCCAGACAATGAACTTAACCTCTATTTGCCCTTGGTTAATTCATTATTTCTAGATGCCTCCCAAACAAAATTTACAGGGCTGCTGATTGGTCCCTTAAGATGTCTCTTTCAGGAAACTTGACCATAATTATCAATTTATGCTTACCTTTACTTATGTGAAACATACTGTTCCATAGATAGTCTCTCAATGGTATTGTCTTCTCATGATCAACAGAGCTTGGGCATATAGTTCTTGAATATTTTGCAACTGAAGATAAATCATAATTAAAACAAGTCTAACACATAAAGGAAGACTCTCATCATGAGGATTATGAATGTTAGAAAAATGTGTATATGGAGGTAACCAATTATTGCCTTAGGTTATCGCCTTTTAGCCATGGCCTTGCAGACAAAGAAAGCGTCAGTCAGTACTTGGTTCCTGGATAGAACACCTCCTTGAGACAGATCCAATTTAAAGCCGTGGTAATACCAAGCACAAAGTTTAAACAAACCTAAGGATTTATGCAACAGGTTCTAACATGATCTTAATATTTGTAAATTTAGCCTTGCTGCTTAAGATTTCTAAAGCAGCAGCTGGACCAAAAGAAACTATTAGAAAGGTAAGGATCAGATCACAGCAATTATCCACTTACTGTGGAATTTATCTGAAATGCTAATTCTGAGCAAGGTTGTTTGGACTAATCACCATTTATTCTATGAGAATTTCCTTGATACTAGCAATAGTCATAAAGACAAAAATTTATTGCAAACATAATCAATTCAAAGAAGATAATTAGCATGAGCAATTATTGTACAAAAATATTATCTGCCCATAAAACATACGCCAAAATCTATTTCTTGCTCCCCTTGAAAGAAATTAGTTACATATGTGAGTGATCTACAACATCTCTTACAGATGTTGGTACTTTAAAAAATATGAACTAGCATTATTAATCTTTGTGTGGAGAATGAAAGAATTGAGGGATTCATTATCATAGATGATTGAGGTTTCAGATGATAATGGCATTTTATTTCAAAAGTTCATCAAACAGGATTTTAATTGTGAGGCTTGACTAATCATGACCACTCTGACTTTTGATAATTATGTATCAAAATGGAAGTTTTTAATGAGTGTTCTTGAAATTAAGGTACATTCTGCCATTATATGTTTGATACATGAAAAATGCTTTGAATTCTAATATTTGAAAATGTCAAAACCTACTTCTAAGCATACTTGTCCTACAAATATGTTCTAAGAATTTAGATTAGATATAGAATAGCTGAGAAGCACTATTGTTAGAGTGGTCTTTGGAACTTGAGGGGGCATGATCATGAGGCCAACTTAACTAATTAGTTAACAAAATAAACACCCCCTTTGTGTAAGGAATGGCCTTCTAACTCAAAGCAAAGTGATGAGGTGCTGGTGCCAAGTGTCCACCCACCAGGTAGCCTCTCTAAGAAATGTTCTGCTTCATGTTCCTCTGCTCTTCAAATGCCCAGTAACTGGGTCTGGAGAGATAGCTCAAGGGGAATAAGTACCTACCTCACAAGCACAAGGACCAGATTTGATCCTCGGCCCCACATCCTGTGCGGCCTTGGCCCCAGATGAGGGCACCCACTGTGAGGCCTGAGAACCGGGCATGGTGGTGCATGCTTGTAATCCCAGCAGTCAGGAGGTTGAGCCAGGAGGATCTCTGCCAGTTTGAGACAAGCCTGGGGGCTACAAAAAGTGAGCACAAGGCCAGCCCAAAATGCATAGTGAGTCTCTCTCTCTCTCTCTCTCTCTCTCTCTCTCTCTCACACACACACACACACACACACACACACACACAGCCCTGTGAATGATGACTTAAAATAGTGAGTTCATTCCCATTTCAGAATAGGTGGCATTAATTGCTCCATGACTCATATCTAACATCTATGATGGGAGCACACACATGTTTCCCCATAGCCTCTATGGCAACTTCTTTAGAGCTGAATCCAGCTGAGGAAAACACTGATTCCCTTCAAACTCATGACTACTGTTTCCCATGGTATTCACTTTGGTTCAGATGGAAGTGTGGTGTATTGGGGAAATGGTCTGTTTTCTTTTATGTGTGGTATTTCTAAAATGGGACTCCAGGAAAGAAACTGCCATTTATGTCAGGAAATAGAAGCTCAAAAGGAATATGTGAAATTAGAAAGCCTTAGAGCTTCTCTTAAGCTTTCCATAAGGTCCCACCAGCTTCCTGAATACAATCATATTTAGGACCTAAGATATAAAAATATTAGGCAAGTAAAACAGGATCTGTTGGGTAACATGAAGAAAATCTACCCAAGGTCTAACACCTCCCCAGATCATCAACTGATAATAAAAAAAATGGGTTAAAAATGCATGAATGCAACAGATCCTTGCCAGAGCTATGTTTATATAAGAAAATAATTATCAATTCTCATTTAAAACCAGCCAGGTCAGATGCGGAGTCTCCTACATTGTATTAATCTAAGTTCTCCAGTAAACAAAACCCATAAGACTGATGCAGACATGTGAAAAGAAGTTAATTCCAAGGGATTGATTTACAGATTATGGAAGCTGAGGAGTTGCATGAGCTGCTGTCTGCCAGCCAGTCAGAGACCAAGGAAAGCCAATGATGTGCATGTTATTCTCATTCAAACCCAAAGGTCTGAGAACCAGAGGTGAAAGACCTGCTCAGAGTCTGAAGGCCTAAAGGGATGCCTACTACATGGGTGACAGGCACCTTCTTTATTCAGGGTATTCATTCAAATGTTAAGAAAATCTTTTCCAGAAGACACTCCCAGAAATAATGTTTTCTACCTGTCTGGGCAACCCTTAGCCCAGTGAAGTGAACACAAAATTAACCCTCACACGTCCCAGCTCTATTTTACCCAGAGCAGATAGAAGTCATGATTCAGTAAAGTTAAAAACCATTTTTACTAAGAAAAGGGCAATGACTTTGATTGGAAATGGACAACAAATTGGGATTTTTATTGGTCTGTGTAGTTCTTTTCTGCAAATTGGAAATGGCTCTAAAGCAGTACTCAGTAGGAAATCCTACTCTGGCAAGCTGAGAAAGTATGTGAGATAGTCCTGTTCAGAAAATGTGGCATGTGATAAATTTAGACAACATGGGTTCAGTGCTGAGATCACAGCTAAATTCAAGGAAAATAGACACTTACTTGCTTGTCTGTGCAGTTAGCTAACTCTCAGCAGGGAGGACAGAGAACAGCTATAAAGCTAACAGTCACATTTGAGTGCAGAAAGTAGTGGCTATATTGATTTCAACACATCTATAGTTTGTGTGGTCTCTAAATTATGTTAATTTGCCCAAGCCCCAAGCCTGCATCAATTCACCTTTCTCCAGCAAGGCTAGGGGAGAAGTGGGAATGTTCCCTCTGCTCCTGCATAACCCCTGCCCTCACTCCCACCACTCACATATGCCTGATCACTCTTGGATCTGCGCGTGCTTCTCCCTTCCTGCGCTATTTCCAACCTCTGTTAGTGATAACCCTCTGGCCATTATGGTGTGAGATTCTGTTGATTCTTTGGGGCTGCTTGCTTTCCTTTCTGCTCCCTTTTTGTGTTTGGCTTTATCACTGCCTTACTGCAAACCTGTTACTCTACTGCTCACTCCACAGTTGTCATTCTTCTTGGTGACAGCTGATTTGGTATTCATTTTATGGTCAAGTTCAGAAATGAATGACAGTGCCTTCCTGGTAAGAACAAGGTTCTGAGTTTGACTCCTGGTACAAAAAATAAATTATAGTCCAGCCCTACCATGAACAATATTTATATAATAGGTGTTTGTTGGACAATTGCTAAATAAATTAGGTAACTAGATTTTGCCACTGTTCATTTCTGGTTGGTTTCATAAACTTCAGAGTTTGTCTCATTTATTTGTCCTTAATTAAGGTTTTGTTAATCAATCTATCTCAAAACCAAATTAACTGCATGGTTAGGCCTATGATGAGGACAATTTATCTATTGGTAGATGAGAACTGATTGAGTTAGCTAAAGATGACTGTACTAAATTAGCTGCAAAAACACAGAGAAGAGTTTTAGTCACTGGCAGTTGTTTGCTAACCCTTGAACAGTTCATTGGCTCTCCTAGCCCAGCTCTTATCAGAGCCTACCTATTGAATGAATGCAGAATGGCTGCTCTCTGTGAGTAGGCCGTAATGCTACATGCACTTTAGTAAAGATGTGAGTCTTATTTCACTCATTTTATAGATCAGAAACTAAGGCAAAGATGCTAGAAGCTAAATTCAAACTCAGGCCTGGATAATTCCAAAGATCATTTTGTCTTATATTTCTCTGTACCTTTTGCACAGGGTAGAGACCCAGAATTCAAAGCCTATGATGTCAGAGTTAGGTCCTAAGGAACTATCAGCTCAGGAGGAATGCAGAGTCCATCTGGTATAGTCACGTGACCACAAAGAGGCTGACAGTCCATGAAGAGTGAATTGGGTACAAAGGATGGCTCCAGCACACACACAGCCCAGCCAGCTCCCTCAAAAGGACATGCTTTAACACTACCCATCTTTTTCTAGCTCATTCTGCCTTTTCCTGCTTTCTCCTGTGCCAGCCAACATCCTAGGATGCCCTTCAGGACAGCCACCCAAGTCCTCACCTCTCCCTCCTGTCTGACTCCCCTGTACTCACTCCTGGTGAGCTCTGTGCCTTCTACTCAGTCATAGCTGTGGGTAAGATTCATTTTCCTCCCTCTGAATCCTTCCTGCCAGTCTGCCTGGTCTGAAATAGCAGACAGCTTCAAAACTTGTATACTTCATCTCTCATACATGGGCTTCCTTCCTATTCATCAGCATGGATAATGAAGTCCAAGATATCAAATTTGCTTTAGAGTTTTTCTTTTTATTTAAGTGTTACATCATGGGAAGCATTCTATACTCATCTCTCACAATCCTGAATGACTTGGAGTGACCCCAATACTTGCATTAATGTGGTTGTTAATGTTCTGTCCAGGAAGGTGGGTGGAGGTCTCTCAACCAAGAGGAAAATTTGATTACCATGCAAGAACTGGAAGGGGTGAGAGAACAATAGTAGAATTCAAAGAAGTCAGCCAAGCCCAGATGTTGAAGGTAGGACATCAGAAAATAATTCAAGAAGGACTCAAACAGAATGAAATGAAGTGTTAGAGTGGTAGGAAGTCATCAGGTGAGGCTTCTTAACAGTGTGTACCAACACTGCATCATCTCCAGTCCTCTTGCTAAAAACATATAATACTTTACATGTCTTCTTATTTTGTGGATGAAAAAAATCAAACAACCTTAAATATTAATCAGCCTACAGTACACAGCTTGCATGTGTTGAAGTCAGCTTTCAAATATATGGCCATCAAAATCTTGTTGAGGTTGGTCTTATACCTGCACATCCAGGTGGGATTTCAGAAGGGAGACAGAAATAGCACAAAGCTGAAATATGCAGTTGTACTTGAGAGGCCATGCTGAGAAGGCATGTGAGCTGTGGAACAAGGGGTGTAAGCTGTGGCAGAGCTGTGCCTTAGGGTCTGATACACCCTCCTCCTTGAAAGACCCAGATCCTGTTCTCCCTCTGCACAGAAGACAAAAGGACACGCAGGCCTGAATCTCCTGGTGGCACAAGGCTGTCTACACAGAGCTCATGCCAAGGCCCAGGAAAGACCAACGGCTTTGGATGCAACAGTAGAGCACTGAGTAAAATGCTGTTCAATCCATCCATGGAAACCCAGACCTAATCAAACATCTACAACAATTTTAAAGAGAACGTTAGTTAAAACCCAAGAGCTAATTAAAACTT
This sequence comes from Octodon degus, assembly GCF_000260255.1. Taxonomy (NCBI): domain Eukaryota; kingdom Metazoa; phylum Chordata; class Mammalia; order Rodentia; family Octodontidae; genus Octodon; species Octodon degus. The sequence goes on from NW_004524624.1 coordinate 2,269,515, forward strand.
TCCATAAAAGGACTCTTTAAAATTTAAGTGGCCTTGAATGCTAACAGCCCAGGCTTGTTTCTAATGGCAGAATTATTATTAACACATTAGCACTGCAATACCAGGCATTGAATTTCCTCAGCAATTTCAAAATAATGGTGTTTTGAATGTTTCCAGCTGAAGTAGTGTGTCCCTTTCAATTCTGACACAGTGGGCCATCAACCTCTTCCCTCCTCCACACCCTGCCCTCCCCAGGAGTCCTGCCGAGCTGCCTGCACCTGCCTCAGGCTCCTAGGTGTCTTTGCCCTGGCACCACCTGCTTGTGTGGACTCTTTATCTTTATGTTCCCTTAAAAAGAGAGGCTGTGATTACATGGTACACAGTAGCACAGGGTTAGCATAAAGCACTGGCCAAGCACATCCAGTCCTGCTGTTGTCCCTCAGTGGCTTTGGGACTTTAGAACAAGATATTAGGGCATTATGGCCACTAATGATAATAATGGCTAACATTTGTTGAGCACTTCATATGGTGCCAAGCATGATTTGCATAAATTACCTAATTCCCCCAACAACCTCTACTCTCATTTTTTTCTGTTTAACAAACAGCTAGAATGCATTCTCTGCAATGCTCAGGATGTGCCAGGCACTCATGTGCTATGTATATTGATAACTCAATCCTCATAGCAATGGCAGAGAAGTAGGTACAAATATTAATGTGCTCTTTGGATGAGAGAGCTCAGATTTGGACAGGTTAAATAATGGAGATTAGGTTACCAAGGTTACACAACTGAAAGGCTGAGTACTGCCAGGATCACACCCAGGGAGTTGGGTCCCAGAATCCTTTTCTTAACTACTGCACTATGATTTCCCTGGCTATGCTTTCCTTAGAATCATCAGGAGGGCTTGTGAAAACCCAAATCTCAGGTTCTAGGACCCCATTTCTCCCTACCACATTCTAAGTCTGAGATTGTGCCTAAGAATACGCATTTCTGAAATGTTCACGGGTGGCACTCCTTCTGTCGGAGGGTGGGCTGGACTGCAGCCAATACTCCCAGCATCTCCTTTGTTACAGATGAGAAGGCTGCATCTCGGGTTGGCTGAATTACCCACAATTACACAGTGAGGGAGCAACCAGACTTCACCTGGAAAGAAGACTGAGCTCAGAAACACAAGAGCCCTTGGGTCGTATTCCCCTTCCCTTTTCAGTGTAGACTTCAATGCTTACAACTGTGTGAATTCCAACTGAAGCAATGACCGTGACAATCGATGGCATAGAGGAAACACTCTCTCTGGGTTGGCAGCTCTGCATGCTGAAAGACCTTATATACGATCAGTGCTTAATAAATGTAAACCCTGTAGATTCAACTTTTAGAGAATTTTGCTTAAGAATTTTTCTCCAATACCTCTGCCTTGACAATTATTTTTCACATCTTTTCTCATTTTTCTTAGCACATGCTTGCAGTATAGAATGTTTACATTACTTGCATGGAGTTGGAGTTGGGGCACGCACATAACACATCTTAACTCTTTTTATTCCCTTTCCCACCTTTCATTCCCTTTCCTGAGCCACTTACCATTTGAGAAAGACCTATCTTCTTATTTCCTGTTATCTCTTATTTTATTCTTTATTTATATTCTGTGTTGTTCATTCTATAAAAGAAATTTTGCAATATTTTTACCTTGATAATTTTGCATGATAAAATAATCTATCTCATTGCTCCATTTCCAATATAAAATAAGCTTTATTCAAACAAAAATGACAAAATCTTTTGCTTTCAAAGTACATAAAATATTAGTGGCACAGAGTAGTCATGTGCATCTGGAAAAATCAACCAGGAAGACGTTTATTTGATGACTTGAAGTGATTTCCTTAGAAGAAACCCAAATGCTATTGAGCCAAGGAATGGACAAAAATATGTGGTTTTTTTTCCAATACAATGGAGTACTATTCAGCAATAAAGAAGGATAAGATTGAGACATTTCTAGGTAAATAAATGCACCTTGAAACCATACTCACAAACAAAGTAAATCAGATTCTCTCTGTCTGGTGTGAGAAACTGAGAGAATAAACACAAACCAAAATGTACAATAGATTTTGTAAAATAGGAAGAAATTGTCAAAAGGAAAAAGGAGCCAAGGAGGAAGAACAAGGAAAGAGAAGGAAGAATGATAAAGCAAAAAAA
>NW_004524624.1:2271775-2297038 GCF_000260255.1 Octodon degus
AAAAAAAAAAAAGTTAAACGATATAATTGGAAACAGAGCTTTGTAAAAAAGGAGGAGGAGGAGTGGGAGGGAGAGGAGGGGATTGGGGAAAAAAGAAGGGAATCAAAATATCATATTTGGGTACAAATTCCCTGTGATGACTATGACTTTTGTGTATATCCAAATTGTACCAATAAACTTAATTTTTAAAAAGTAAATTAGATTTAAAAAATTTCAGAACAAATGCTATCCGTGTCCCTGAAAGTTATTATTTTTAAAAGTAGTTAAATATAGTTATTTTTTTTTTATTTTAAGACTAAAGGGGGAAAAAAGCAAGGTGCCAAACACTGCATATACTATTCAAGTTATAGAAACAAAACAGAAACATCAAAACCAAACAAAGCTCCTTGATATTTACCAAAGAAACTAAAAACATATGCCCACGTAAAACTCTCCAAATAGTTCTTCATAGAAACTTTACTTATGATTGCTGAAATTTGGAAATAACTGAGGTGTGGGGAGTGGGTGATATGCTACGGCACATCCCAATGGACAGAGGGGAGAAGGTGAAGCACAGCAGATAATTTTTTTTTTTAATGAATTTAGGGCAGAGTTTACAGGGCGTACAGGGTCTCACTTCATAGATCAGACTCTCAGCGATTCTCCTGTTTCCAGCCTCCCACGTGCTGGGATTACAGGCTCGCACCACTAAAGCCCAGTCAGTCCCTTCTCAGTGCATCCTGGGGCTCAGGCCAGCACCGTAGGCCCGGGATTGAACTGTGACTGCTGCGCTCTGCTGAAGCAGGTACTTTAGTCAGCTGAGCTATCTGGCTGACTCTAGTGGCAGATAATTAAATGCTAGAAAGAAACAATCTAACAAGTCAGGAGAAGGTGAGAGAGAAATGTGAGCTCCCATTACGAAGCTAAGGAAGTTGCTGCATGTGGGTTTGACTATATATGGTCTCCATCAGAACTCCTGCGGGGGTCTCACTCTCCAGGTGGCGATGTCAGGAGGCGCTGTAGAGGACCACCTGAGCAGCTCTCCCTGAAAGAAGAGCGATTGTCTCCATTTTGACTGAGACTGACCCTATTTTCTTATATTTTTATGTAAAGAGCTGTCCAGGACTTCTCTTTATCTTTTCAATCGGCCTTAAGCGATGTATATTGGTCTAGCTGAGGTGCTGGTGATACTCTTTGAAGGTGGCATGGGTGTTTTCCTGGTAAGCTATACCTGCTGCTCTTTAATGTGAGCAGGGCTGAGACAGGACAGAGAATCAATGTGCTGCACTGCCAGCTGGCATTGAGCCTCGAGATAGAGGCTATGACTTCCTGGGGCTTGAAAGATTGCATCAGAACTGAAGCATCAGACCCCAAAACATTAGATACTATGTCAGTAGTATAATGAAAATTACTTTCTCTGCATATCCTCTCTACATATGGCAGAGGTAAATGTAGGCCACTTACTTCACTCAGCTCACAGTACTCATGTACTTCCCACAATTCTCAGTCATTCCTCCTCAAGCCACTCCTCTACTGAATAAAACCTTGGTGGGCCATGGGTCAGCCTCTTTGTTTGGGAAAACCATCTTCATGGCTGGACTTAGGGCCACTTGGCTTCCTAATAATTATAAATATGTTTTAGTGTCTTTACTTATGGCATGGATTGCACTGGGAGTGATAGATTGGAATTAACTTGGTGGGATTCCAATAGCATATCTTTTCGGATTACAAATATTGACTTCTTGGACCAAGAGGAGAACCTGGAAGGGACTCCTACAGGTGGAATGTTTAGGTTGTAGTTAGGTTCCCGGAACACTACCTTTCTGAAGATATACCTTAGTTAGCTACCGAGTCAGTTAGCTATCTGGATCTCAATGTTAAAAAGAAGCTTAGCCCTGGCCCTCCACTCTTGCACAGGCCTGTACTCCACTCTTGCTTTCTTTCCTACCAAAGGGTCTCTTCTGAACTCACCCTTTGTCCTTACACCCTGCACTATAAATTGACACAACACAGGAGCTTCACCAGTCACTGCACAGGTGTCAGCACCTTCCCAGCCTTTGGAACAATGAACCAAAGTAGACCCCTTTTCTCTCTCTATTGCCCAACATCAGGCATTCTAGTTGGTGTGAAACAGAAGTCAACCTGAAAAAGCTACACACCACATGATTCTAGCAGTATGACACTCTAGAAAAGACAAAACTACTAAGACAACAGAAATAGAAGCTGCTACAGGTTGGAGGTGGAGGACAGGAACAGGTCAAACACAAAGGATATTTAGAGGAGTGAATATATTCTGCATGCTACTGTAACAATAGGTATGAATCATTGTGTATTTGTCCAAACCAACAAAGAGCGCACCACCAAGAGTGGAGCCTACTGTACACTATGCACTTGGAATGCTAATGGTTTGTCATTGGGGGTTCATCAGTTGCAACGAATGAACTACTCTGATGAGGAATGTTAGTATGAGGGAAGGTATGAAAGTGCAGGGGCAGAGGATGTATACTAAAGCCATGTACCTGTTCCTCAGGTGTAAATCTGAATGTGCTGTAAAAATGCACTTAAAAGGAAAACTTTAAACAGAAATTACAAAAGTATGTGAGTGTTATTTTTTCTCAAAGAAAGAAATATATAAAGGATAAAACAGAAACTAATGAAATTAGATACCTAGTTAATAATCTAGAAGGACAGGTAGGAGTAAAATATAGAAACTAGGGAAGATTTAGACTCATGTGGAGTGTAAATGTATCCTTTTACAGTTTTGCCTTTGATTCTAAATTGGTGATTTACATGTTTCAATCAAAACAAATTAACAGAGATGGAGGAAAACTACAATAGACAAATGATCTTTTCTTAATATCAAATAGAAATCAAGATTGTACAAAAATAAAGTTTTATTCAAGTTAAGTTTTAAACATGTCATTCTAGTTTTTGGGAGATGACTTATCAGTAATGGCATTGATAGGCCAACTCTGCAACTACTAGGACATGTATTGCAGATTTGAATAGCGAACACCTATATGGATTTTGGGAATCAGTTCTCACTATAAATATTTATAGAACATTTTTTTAACTATAGGAAGAGGGAGACCTAAAGAATGAAAAGTTCTTGGGTTAGAATTGGAGATAGTCATATGAACTCATAATTTAAGAAGTAGTCTAAGTTTTTCCACAGAAATGCTATAAGACTAATGGCATCCCAAAAACAATGAGTATACCTGGTACATAGATATGATTTTTAAATACTATTTCCCACAAAAAGAAGCAGAAATTATTTAATAGAAAAAATAACAAAGCATTTTGTTAAGACAGAAAATAAGAATTTGCCCAAAAAAAAGGCAGCTTTAAAGTGCTCTTAGCTGACAAAATTAAGGTGATTTAAATATAAATATGAAAAATAGGAATAGGTTATACATTTAATTGTAAAAGAAACCCATGAATCTATATTGACAATGTCTATGTCTATAAGGGATAGGGGCTTTAAATTCCCATAGTATCTAGTTCATACATGTACATGCATACATATCTATGTGCATGTATAATTATATATATATATATATATATATATATATATATATGGATTCAAAGCTCCATTATGAAAATATTAGGTAATGAATGCAGAAGAAAAACTGCCACCATTTTATAGATGGAGAATAAGAACTGATGCAGGTGTGAGTATTAGTGGATGTCAAGCATACTGAAAGATTGTCTCCCCAGCATTTTATTCTTAATGCAAATTTGAAACTTTTCTTCATAAGGAAACTCCTAGTGGACACCACCTTAAGAGAGCACATTTAAGGTCAGCAATGGAGGGAAACACTGGCTCACTGAGTGCCCTGGAGTGTTTCTTTGAAGGATGCGATATAATCACCACGTTATGGCTTAACATATCCTAAATTGTTGGGAAATAATTAGGCAAACCCCCACTTAGCCACACTCTCAGAAGAGCAATGGTCTGCATTCATAAAAAAAAAGTTTTTGTCATAAAAACCAACCTTACCCACAGTCAAAAGTTCAGGTAACTATTCTAGACTAGAGAAAACAGAGGTGACAATAAAATGCAATCCATAATCTTTGTTTGGATAATGGATCAAAACAAAAAAGTGAACTTTTAGAGACAATTGTGAAGTTTGAAATGAATTGAAGATTAGCAATTATATTGACTCTACAGTGAATTTTCTGATAATTATATTGTTATCCTACAGTAGAATGTCCTATTTGAATATACATACAGAAGGAGTTAGGTGTCTGCAACTAAAATGCTTTAAAGGTTGGAGGAAAAATATATCTTTATAGAGAGAAACATACAGCAAATGCTATGAGCATTAACAACTATTGAATAAAATTTTCTGGCTTACCTAAAGAAAGAAGAAAAACATAAACCAATGGAAACAATATGTTTTCCAGCTTTGTACCACCTGCTGGGGCCCCCGTGCATAATAAAACATAGATAGCAGAGCAATTCCCTCTCTCCTTTGAGGCCATATTTGCACAAAGCCACAAAATCTGCATTTGCTCACTTTTATTACTTCCACTTAGGTAAATAGAGGTGTAACTAGCTCTGGGGTGGAATGAACCCCTTCAGGAGCATACTCACAGCCGCCCTCATTTGATGAGAGAAAAATAGGAAACAGCTGAAAATCCTTTTTGAGACTCGGAATCAGAGCTCTGAATACACATCACAGTTGTGATTACCTTCTTTTCTCCGTTTCCCGAAGGTCTTCAGCTCTGACCTGTAAAGAGCTTGAAAGTCCTCACTCCCAGCCCTGCAATAACGAAAAGCTGAACAAGTTGAGAAGCAACACCTTTTTTTGACTCATGAAATCACTAAGGTTGCAGGATGAATCACCATCCCCAAACCTGGGAGAAAAACAGGTGAATACAGAAAATTACAGCTAGAATGCTTACCTGGAGCAGGAGCTCCTGGAGATATAAACCAATAGGAACACAGAAATATAATTTTGATGAGGGCGAATATGACTAGTTTGAGATTAAGAGCACCCTGGGGGTGCACTATGGGGTAGACTCTATTTTTGTGGGTTCTGACATGATACTCACCAGCATCTTAAGGTAAATATCCAAATTGACATCTTCCAGTAGTAGGGTGGAATAATTTACTCTTCTGAAATATATATGAAACATAATACAGTATTTTCTATAACAAGATGCTTCACTTTGAAAAGAACTTCATTAGAGCCCCGTCTTTCCTAGGCAGTGTTTTGTTTTTTTTACCTAAGGGTATAAAAAAGGAGGAAGGTAAGAAACATCTGAAGAGTTTTTAAATTCAAAACACAGATCATTTTTAGTAGAAAAAAAATAAATTTCTGAGTATAAGTCTAACATACAGGGTCATGTCACATAAAAATCATATGGCCCACAGAGTGGTCAAAAAGAGAGCAAGAATCTTTTCCTGAGGTTTAGGGACACGCTGATGGGTAAATTGTTACACATACATTAAAATGGTGAGTGAACCCTCTATTTTTATTTTATTTATTTATTTGTTTAATTATTTATTTATTTATTTATTTATTTTTATGGAACTGGGGATTGAACTCAGGCCCTTGTGCTTGCCAGGGAAGCGCTTGTTCCACTGAGCCATCTCCCCAGCCCCTTTTTATTTTTTATTTATTTATTTTTGAGTGAACCTTCTAGAAGGAAGATGTTTTTGGAATCTAACAATACCTTGAAAGGTCTGATAAAAACTGCAGTAGTTTAGGTCCTGAACTGACATTCCAATAGACTTAACAGTATTGGCCACCACCCTGATTTACATGTTTTTAGCTGTTCCACTGGCTTCAACCCTGCTTATCATCCCCAAGCAGCACAAAGTTCCTTGTACTAACTTCTTGCTATAAAAGCCCAAAGGCCAGATGTGATGGGGTAGACCGGTACTCCTCGTTACTCAGGAGAGTGAGGCGGCAGGATCACTTAAACTTGCAAGTTCAAGACCAACCTGGGTAACACAGAGAGATGCCTCCTTAAAAAGAGAAAAAGTGGAAATAAAAGCTCAAGCCCACCTTCCCATGGATCACTTGTCCAATCCAAATGAACCTGCACTTCCTGAATTACAAAATCTACTCCTGAGTCAATCCACCTTTGCTTTTACTTTAATCTCACTCATGATGTCCTGGTTTACAGACTATATATTGTATATGAAAAACAGTAAGACTCTGGTGGAAAAGTAGAAACTAAAAATAAGTAGAGATTTTCTCTGCTCAATAAAGGAAGATTCAATGTTTTGGGGATATCAGATATTCCCAACTTGTGCTAAAGCTTCAACATCATACTAATCAAAATCCCAGCAAGCCATTTTATAGGTTTCAATAAGCTGATTTCAAAATCTGTATGGAAAGTGAGAAGACCCAGTATAGTGACATAATAGCACTAAAGAAAAATAAACTCAGGGGACAAATTGTACATGGCTTCAAGATTTACTATGAACTGACTATAATCAAGAATACAGGGTGTTGATGAAAGAAAAGATACACAGACCAATGAAACTGAATAGAAGCCCAGAGATGGACTCATGCGTATTTAATCAACTGATCTTTTATGAATTGATCAAAACAAATCAATGGAGAAAATATGCCCTTTCAGCAAATGAAGCTGGAATAATGGAATATTAAAATACAAAAACAAACAAACACATCTAGACATGACGTTACTATCCAGAAAAATTAACTCAAATGGAGTATAGGCCTAGGTGTAAAATTTTCATATGGTTATAGTATGCTCCCCCAACAGGATGTGTACAGATGTGGAGCTTTTGTAAGGTGCTGGATCATGAGGGCTCTAACCTCATCAGTGGATTAAACTGTTGATTAGATCATAATTTGTTGGTATTACTTGGAGATAATTGAAATTGAGGAGGTAGATCTAATTGAAATGAGTGGGTTATGGAACACATGATGTTGGGGACTACATTTTATCCTTGAGTCCTTCTCTGCCCTTCCCTTCCCTTTCCCCTTTCCCCCTTCCATTCTGTTATGTTCTCCCCCTTCCCCTTTCCTCTGCTCTCCTCCTCTTCCCTCCTTTCCCCTCCCCTCCCTTCCCTTCCCTTCTTTTTCTTACTTCCCCTCTCACTTTGTCCTGCCCCACACCACCAGCCTGCCTACCTGCCTGGCATGAAATGAGCAGCCAACCTCTGTTATCCATGATGTTTTTGCCTTACCATCCACCTTAGAAAGGTTGGACCCAGCTGACTATGAATTGAAACTTTTTAAACCATGAGCTAAGTTAAACCTTTCCTCTTTTAAGTTGATTTATGTCTGACATTTTGCCACAGAAATGGAAATTTAACACCAAAGCTTCTAAAGTAAACTGTATGATAAAATATAGATGACTTTGTGTTTGGTAATGAGTATTCAAATTCAACACAGAAAAACATGATCCATGAAAAAAAAATGCTAAGTTGTACTTAAAACTTAAGTTAAATTTAAAGTGTTAAAATTAATCTGTCTTGTGAAATACACTATTAAAAGAACAACAAAAAAACCCCACAGGCTAGACGAAAATATTTGTAAAATGTGTATATAATAAAAAAATTTGGAGTCCACATTCAAATAGTACCCATAGAGCTCATTAAGATGAAAACAACCAAATTTAAAAATAGGTAAAAGATCTGAATACACATGCCATGAAAGAAAATAGAGATTTTTCAACACTGTTTATCATTGAGGAAGTTGAAATTAAATACATATTGTACTGTCACACATCCTCAAAAAGGGCTAAAATTCCCCCAAGCCTGACAATAATAAATATTGATGAGAAATCCAATGAGTGCTCTCATGTATTCCTGATGGAAGTCAAAAATGTCATGTTGGAAGACAGTTACAAAGCTAATTATGGCCTTACCACATAACTCAGAAACTGTACTTTCAGGTACTTAACCAACTTACTTGAAAAATTTAGTAGAAAAAACTTATATGGGAATGGTGACGACAGCTTTATTCATAATCAACCAAAACTAAAAACCACCAAGGTATCATTCGATAGATGAATGAGTGGACAGTTATTCAGCGATAAGAGATGAGCTATAAAGCTACAAAATATACACATGAACTCCAAGTGCATGTTGTGAAGGAAAATATGTCAATGTGAAAAGGCTGCATGCTGTATCATTTCAGTTATACGACATTCAGAAAAAACAAAACTGTAACAATGGTAAGGAGACCTGTGTTTTCCTGAGTTTCAGGAAGAAAGTTAAACAGGTGAAGGATAAAGGATCTTTAGGGCAAGACAATTATTGTATACACAAAAAATGTAAAGATATGACATTACTTTCAAAATCCATGCAATTTCATAGCACAAAGAATAAACCTTAATGAAAGCAAATTAAAACAAAACAAAACAAAACAAAAACAGCTAAGGGATTCCAGGAAGAAATTCAAACAGTGGGAAGAAACAAATGCATCACAAATGTATGAAACTACCTTATTCAAAGGGCCAAAAGGAGGCCGGTCAAATAGCTCAGTGGATTAAAGCACCAGCAAGCAGGGGCAGGGGCAGGGGCAGGGGCAGGGGCAGGGGCAGGGGCAGGGGCAGGGGCAGGGGCAGTGGCCGGGTTTCGGTTCCGGTTCAGATTCGGGTTCGATTCCCAGGCCTGCTGTGCCGGGCCCACCCCGGGGTGTGCTGAGATGGCGATTGAGACTGGGTGTGGTGGCAAGCACCTGTAATCCCAGTTCTTGAAAGGCTGTAAACAGACGAATCAGATCTAGTAGTGTTTCCCTGAACACCCTGTAGAACCTTCCCCGCCCCCCCCCAAAAAAAAAAGAAAGAAAATACAATAAGGTGTCAGGGAGATGGTTCATTACAATAAGCGCTTCCCTGGCAAGCACAAGGGCTTGAGTTCAGTCAAAATAATAATAATAATAATAATAAATAAATAAATAAACAAAGGGCTAAAAGGAAAAGGCGCTGACCTATGCAGATCTAGAATTTCTACGTCTAAGGCAAACTGCGCTTAAGCACTGTAAGCACCAGAATTTCTTGGTAAAGTTGTTTTCCATGAGTAACTCAGACACTTTTTTCATGTACTGCAGTGAAAAATTCAGTAAAAGAATAGTAGAATGAGGTCCACATTTAAGAAATGTAGCTGGTTGTAGATAATGTAGATGGCAGCTATTGTAGATAAACAAAAGGAGGAAGCTAGAATTCTCCATGAACACATGTAGCAACTGCATCTTATTGTATATAATACCAATTTCCATTTAAAAGAACCAAGACCTGGAGAATCAAATGGCCAGTAGAAAGTCAGGAAGCATATAAGATTATTCTGGTGCATATCAGAAAATAAGAAAGTACTTAAAAGTTTAAATACCACACCATACAATACTGATGAGGTTTTATCAAAGAGACATAGAAGCCAGCTTAATGGCTAAAGCTGGAGTAAGTTGACTGTGACGCAGTAGTGTTTGAGTGTAGCCCATAGCATAACATAAATATTCATTAACTCATGGTGGTACAAATAATTATTGAATAAATCAATAATTTCCTGGAGAAGAGAGAAATTACATTGCCGAATAACTTCTGAATAAATTGTGTAAGAACTCTACTCTCAAGTAAGTGAGAACATAAATCCTCACTCTTTTCATGTAATCCATAGTGATTTTTTTCCAAAAAGAAGAGCAGAAAAAAGGAAGGAAAAGAACTATTGTACAGTGAGCTCATCTGACAAGCATGAGGAGCTCAGCCATGTAATCAACAGGGATAAACTACATTGACATGATATACTAAAAATGATGTCTTCTCTTTATGGTGTGCTTCTTCTAACCCACAATCTCAGTCCACTATGAGGATGACATCAGAGAAATCCCATTGAAGAGCATACTACAAAATATGCAACTGATATTCCTCATGACTGTTCAAATTATCAAAAACAAGGAAAACATGAGAAACTGTTGCAGATCAGAGGAGCTGAAGGAGACATGTGCAAAGGAACAGAAAAAGGCATTAAGTATAACTAAGGAAATCTGGATAAAGGATAGATTTGTAACTAATTAGTAATATTGTATCCAGTGTTGGTTCACTGATCATAAAAATGTAAAACAATAATGGAAGCGTCTAGTAATAACGGCAACTATGTGTGCATTATACAGGAAGTCTGTGTTATCTTTTTATTTTTTAAAGTGAGTACAAATTAGAATTAAAACAGACAGAAATTGCAAGTGATACAGAATTTCATTTAACAAAGCAATATGAATTTCATACTATTTGTTGTTAATACATAGTGTTGTCTTCCAGTCAGTTACTTGTATTACCAGATATATGCATGTAAAATTGGAAGAAGAAAGAAAAAAGTAAAGAAATGCATAAGAAATTAAGAAGAGGAAAAAGCACAAACAATTGAAAAAAGGAGACAAAAAATTGTTATCTGCTTCTTTCCATAGACCAGCAGAAATGCACAGTACAGTGTTATCCTTTCAATTTTTTGGAGCATCTGTAACTATACTTAAGAATAAAGTCTATTGGGAAAAAAAAGCCTCTGGTTCTTATGCCTTTTGTGTAAAAATTTGGGCCAAGTCTGTAATATCTTCTTCACTCAGTTTTCACTCTGTGACCTACTTCCCTTTTCCTTTTGTTGTTTCATCTTTATCTCTTTCTATTGCCCTGATTCAATCACTGGGCAAGTCCAATAGCTTGAAAATCCTATCATGTACTCATATCTTCATAGCTTCTGGCCTCCTGAAACAACACAGAATGAGTTTTCCCTCACGAAGTCATTCTTCAGTCATTCAAAGGCAATTTCCTGAAGATTTTCTCCCAGGACTAAAATGAGGTAAACCTCCTCTGTCATTGTAAGATGATGCCGTGTCACAATACTTTACTTTCCTGGACACATTCCTGTATTTGCTTCCTAAAAGGAAGAATATAGATCTAAATATGTTCTTTCTATTGTATTCTGATCAAAATTTGCGGAATATTTTTGTTATAGTAGTTTTTATTTACTGCTTAAATTATAGATCATATTGTATTGGTTTTAGATATCCATTTTCCACTTCAAGAAACCAAGCTAAATGTATTCCAGGCTCCTTTGTGACCGTCCTACTGCTCATTATATCTATCCCATTGTCAAAATTTCAAACAATGCATTAAATTCCATACTTCATCCAGATGTTCTCCCCATGTAAAATCAACAACTACTCTGATTGACTGACTTTCAGAATGAACTAACAGTTTTCATGTTGCATTGAGAAGCTTAGACTATGCCAAATATGCATAATAAACACACTCAAATACATATCTTTTGTTCTGCACTAGGACTTATGCAAATTAATAAAATCATAACTCTCTCACATAGGAGTACATCTCAATAATACTTCTCCCAGAGGGGTTAGCTAAGGTATAAAAAAATTCAATCAGTATCACAGAATTTGGTGGCAAAAGTCTTATATTTTCATGCCGAGAATAAAACCAAACACAGTAATAAAATAAAACAGTGGTAGAAAATTCCCAGGAGAAAATAGAAATTATAGTACTCAGATATGAAAGCTGGAATTAGTTGCTACTTTTCTGCATTCCTAAGTAAATCTTTCTGAACAGTGCAAAATAGCTTCTTAGGGTTTCTGATGTCTAGAATGAAGATATCTTTACCTTCTTTCAGGTCTGACCAGCCTGGCCCATTCTTGCTCCTTTCCATGGACAGGGTGCGCTAAATGTAAGAGTTCAGTGGCAGCTAAAACATCCTCTAAATCTCAACAAAGCTACATGCATAGCTATTGCATGATATGCTCAACAATTCAAAATTTTCCACACTCAATATTCATCCTACTTTCTCTTGCTCCTCTGAACCTGTAGCCCCCATTTCTTATTTTTCTTTTTTTTTTTTTTGAGGGGGGGTTCTTTCTCAGTCCAAGAACATGTTTTTTGTTGTTTCATATCCATTAGTATCTCTCCTTTTTAAAGTGAGCTATATATTTGTTTCTGCTGATGTCATACCAACAAATAAAACATCACTGTTATGGTTTGTACAAGATGTCTCCCAAAGCCTTATGCACTCACGGTGGGGGGGGGGGCTATGGAGGATGATTGAATCATGGTGTGCTGTACCTAAATGTGGTGCTAAGAAACAGGGCCTGGAGGAGGTCGGTCACTAGAGGAAATAATCTGGAAGGATGTGTCTCCCTCCCTGACCCCTCCCTCTTGCTTCCTGGCTACCATGAAGTGAACAGTGTTTCTCCAAATGGGCCTTGCACGCTACTGCTTCTGCTTGGAGCCATGCAACCATGCAAAAACAACTTTTAAAACATGAGCTAAAATAAACTTTTTTTTGCTTTAAGTGTGGGTGTCAGGTGTTGTCTCCCAGCAGTGAGGAAGCAACTAGAATAGTCTTTTATTTACGTGGCAATGGTTTTTAGGACAGAGCTATAAGCTGAGTTTCTTATTTGTTTCTCAACCACTAGAACTCAAAGGATATTCAGGTACAGAATTTTCAGTGTTCCCTCAAATTTATAAGTGAATACAACTTGACCTAGATGAAGTCCGCATAACCTTAAAATAATGAAGTTCATTCCAAAACACAACTGACTTCATTTGGTTACCCTATGTAACTAGAGATCCAAAAAAGTTATAATACATGAAAGAAATGACCAAATGTTGCAGCTGTTGCAATTGATGGCAAATCATTTTATCATTCGCTCCCATGCATGTGTTGGGGGAGAGAAAGATTCATCTTTTTGTACACAATTTGAGGAAAAAGCAAGGTTGGGTATTCATGCTGCTTGGAAACTTACTTGGTTCAGAGATTTAGAATTAGTTTTGTGGCATTGGCAGCTTATCCCCCTCTGTCTAAACCATGGTAGCTGAAGGTGCCCAGTGGGAGGAAGGCTAAGTCGTCTTTCTGAACAGCTTCCAATCATCCTTTGCAGCCCCACAGGCAGTTCTGGTGTTTCAAAAAGAACAAATAATTTCTTCTCCCTGGAGAAAGCACTGCTTGAAAGCTATAACAGCATTTTCAGGCCAGAATTCCTCTATACACTTGGGACAGTGCTGAGTACCTCTAGCATGCTCTGTAGTCACTGCATGACCCAAGAAGAACACAGTTCCTTCCTGAGCCATTACTGGTGCCTCTAAAGGAAGTAAACAGCACACTGAATTTATCACTCATCCCTAAGCATCCCTGCCTCTGTATCCTGGTTCTAAGGGGTGTGTCTCTTCTTCCTTGTCAGAAATTTATTTCCAGAAATAAGGTTCTTCAGCCTGAAAGATTCTAAGAAAAATATATTTGAAATTTCAATTGTTGTTGATATTTGTTTCCAAGCCTTACTCAAAGAAATTTGGGATGGAAAATTGATTTCATCTTGTGTCTGTTCAGATCAACTTGCATGAGCTGAGGAACTGTGTGAGAGAATCTCAGGCATGTCTAAACTCTAGAGTTTAGTCCAAAAAAATCCTTGATTGAGTAGAGACCTTGTCCAGGAATGGGGGCCAGCCCCACTGAGGCACTGAGTCCAAGCAGCTGTGAATTGTCATTATGGTAGGGATTTCTTTGAGCCATGTGATGGTTATGGAGCATGCTGAATACACTCAGTTCTATGTTGACTGTTTAGAAGAACTTTGATGCAATAATGTTTATGTTTGTATTAGATATCCCCCCAAAGCCTTCTGTGGTCATGTGACACTTGTCCATAGGTGGGTAGAATTACAAGAGTGTCATTAGTAAATCAGTTTGCTGATGAGTATGGCATAGCTCTGAATAGGATTAAGGGCATGGGTCCTACTCACCCTAAAAATTGCTTGGATAAGATATAAGGGACAGAGGCTTGCCTTGCTGCAGTCTGGCTTTTCCTGCTCTTGCTGTCTGTGGACTATCTCCCCACTGTGATGCCCCTCTGCCATGCCATCCTGCTTGGATCCACCCAATTATGGACTGAAACCTCTACACATTGAGAGAGAAAAATACACCTGTCCTCCTTTAATGTTGGCAGTTTGGTATTTTGTTTTAGCAAAAAGAAAAGTAACTGGGACCAATAGGAAATGCAATGATTGCTCTCAAGGACTGTGTATGTGGAACAACATGATGTTTGGTGCCAATGACCATCATTTTGTGATGGAATTTGTTATTATCCTTCCAGAATACATGCACACATATACCCAGAACTTAATGACATGGGTGTTTTAAATTGTTGTTCCACATTTGAGAATCCCTCCACTTCCTGAAAATATTCTAAACCTGTGCTCCTCAAATTTGAATATGCTATGAACACAAATGGCCTGGAAATAGATTCTGTTTCAGGAAGTGTGAGATTGGGCCTGAGATTCTGCCTTCCTAACATGTTCTTGGCAATGCCCCTGCTGCTTGTAATATCCTGCCTGCAGAGGAAACATAAACTCACAAAAAACATCCTATTTCTCTTTGGGTAAAGACCAAACAATGTGCCTTACAATAGTGTTGTCATCAAACTCAGCAGGCTCATCTCTCCATAGCTTCCTTTAGTCTTTCCAAAATACTGATATTAGCCTTTGTTCAATTTCTACTAGTCCAACTCTGCTCATCACAAGGCCTTTGTACACACTGTCCATTCTGTTTAAAATGCTCTTTTCACTCCCATTTTTCTAGAAAAATAATATTCATCCTGAAGTTCTCACCTCAAACATCATACCTACCCAGGACAACTTCCATGACCTCCCTAATTAGAACAATCATCTTTCTATCATCAATCATAGCACAAGCATTTTCACTTTGACTGGTAGATGATCAATGATATCTATACCTTTTAGAATCTGAGCTCTATCAGGACAAAAATCCTGTCTGGTTTATCAGCATAACCGTAGCACTTAACGCATCTATTTTTGTGGAAAATAGCAATACTCAGAGTGGAAGGTTTTCTTTGCTTGTTTGTTTTTAAAGTATCCCTTCACCTCCAAAGTTCCCTGAATGGAACAGGAGACGACATAATGTTTTGTGTGGCCACCCCCTTGTGAGAAATGTGTTTCATGACTGTGGTGGAAAAAGTCTGGGTTGCTGTTGTTTTGGAATATTTTTGCAATGATTTGTTTACTCTTTCAAGCTTTATAGGACTAAGGTCACCACCTTTTTCTGTTTACATCAGTTCCCTATAGGCTTATAGACTGCCCACCAAATCCTATCTTTCTTCTAGACAGTCATTTCTGGGCATAACTATGATCTTTCCTTATTTCTCCCACTGTAATACTTGTACACAGCAGAAATTTAATGATATATGGGCCAAAATCAAGTCAAGAAGCATATATAGGAACACATTAGGCCCTTTGGAGGATACATCTTGGGCCCCTAATGTATCCTCTAGGATTGCTAGGATAAAATAGTGATAATTTGCCCTATGGCTATGTCAGTCACGTAAATGTCATGTTTCCCCTCTGGTATTATATATTGATTGGAAAGTTTGCCTTCAAATTCTGTCCAGTTGTATTGTGCTTTCTGGGAACAATTTGTTAAGCCATCTTAGCTTCTTTCCATATCAAAGCAGGGTACAGAGACAGGTATCAATACCTGGTGAGATGCTTATCATAACTTTCTAATAGTTTATTGGTTTTTAACTCCAACTCTCCCATTTAAGTTTAAAATGCTAAGTAAAATTAGTGTTATTTTAAGATGAGAAAATAGAGCGTCATGCAATTTACCCAAATTCACAGGCCTACGTTTTACTTTAGATAAAGAAACTGATCAGAGAAGACAAATAGTTATTTTAAGTTTACTAAGCTGAGTAGTGACTATAGTAATATCCTATGGCTGCCAGTACTATGACCACAAAGCTGGTGGCTTAAAGCAACAAAAGTTTATTTTTCCTAAGTCCCAGATGCTGGAAGTTACTCTGAAGTCTTGAGGAAGAATTTTTCTTTGACTCCTCTAGCTCCTGGTGGCTTCAGATAATTATTGCCCCTTATTGTTGTGTAACTACATCATTCCAAGATCTGCTTTCATCTCCGTACGATTATCCTTCCTCTGTATATCCCCATACTTCATTTTCTGATAAAGATATAATTCAATCACTTGACCTTATTTTAATTTAACTAGTTATATTTGCAGACACTGTATTTCCACAAAAGGTCATATTTTGAGGAGTTGATAGATATGAAATTTTGTTGCAAACTATTCAACTCACTACAATGATTGAACTAGGACTATAAAAACTAACTTGACAGTATTTTATATTATTCCAAACTCACTATTTCTGCAGATTCTTTGCTTTAGTGATATTTCTCATCATGTCCCACAGTTGATTGATCTTCTGTTTGGGAAAGATGACGTTGGAATTCTTCAAAGACAACTACTTCTCTTAAAATGGACTAGTGGCTGATTATAATGAATTAAAAAATCAATTTAAATAAGAAGTGACTGGTAGATTTAGGTTTGAAAAGGAATTATACCAGGCATGGTGGTGCATGCCTATAATCCCCATACTCAGGAGGTAGGGGCAAGAAGATTGCTTCAAGTTGACTGTTAGCAAGACTGTATGAAAAATGAATGAAGGGAGATAATAGATAGATAGATAGATAGATAGATAGATAGATAGATAGATAGATAGATAGCATAATAAGAAGTCAAATACTGAGAGAGTAGGAGTGAATTGCATTGAGACAAGCCAACATGAAGTTTCTCACCTTCAAATAGCATCAGCCTCATATCTACACTCTGTTCCCTCCTCCCAGCCCCCAAGTCCCATGCTGACAAAAGTCCTTACTTTGCAAAGTGACTCCGTATTTGCAAGGCTGGTATGAAGCTGTTTCCCAACTGTTTGCTTGATGTTAACCTTATTCTAAGAATCACATATCATCCAACATGATATTTTCATAATCCCTTGCTTACTCTAGTTAAGTAAGTTGGGGCTGGGCTAAAAAAACTGCAGAAATGGAAAGAGATGGTCCTCAGGATATCAACTGTCTCTGTAACTCTGTAGCATGGAAAGGACATTTCCTCATTTGCACTCCTCTCTCAGTAGTGAGACATTGCAAATTCTGAGAATAGTTCTTGGAAGGTGTGATTTCTTGGGGTGGAAAAGTGGGCAAGGAAAAATAGAGGCTGTTTCTAAAATACTTTATCCAGGGCCTGGATTAACACATCAAGTTACTGGATGAGCATGACTTGTTATGTGATAGGAACCGGGATTAGCTAGACAAGGATGACAAGCAGAGGAGAAAGGAAGAAGCCACCTGAATATTACCTTAGCTGAAGGAAGGCAGCTTGGGATAAGGAAGAGTGTCAGAAGTTGGGGGGTTAAAAGGAACAAACGAGGCCCATACACACAGACCATTAATCACCCCCCACCCTAACTCACTCAATAGAAAAATCTTCTTTGCTTTCACTTGACGATGCTCTTAATAATTCTTGGTGACTAACTCCTTTTATTGATGACTTAGTTTCAGTTTTTCTCCTCTGATTTCTTTTGGACTCCTTGGCCTCTAAATAAAGTTTCTCTAGTGACAATTCTTGGCACTACCTTTGTAGTTTCATCAAACATTAGCCTTTTCTATTTTCAATGTTAGATCCTTAACAGAAAATTCTGATAAAGAAAAAAAATGGAAATTACCAAAGGAACCAAAGTAGTGTGCCCTTTGCTACCAAAGTTTATGCACAGGACACAGAATACCAACAATATTTTTAGGGGTAACAGAAAGCTTTGTATGAGGCATAGATAGAAGGTGAAAATAGAAAGGAGAAAGAAGAAATGGAAGGAGATAAGGAATGAGGAAAGGAAGAACTAAAAGGTCTGGCTGTATGGGTTACTTTGGCTGTGAGAGAGCATAATAACCAAGAGAGTCAACAATTCCTTATGGAACTGGCGTACTGCAAGAGATGACGAGCATGATGACTTAGGATCTGAGTTTTGCGGTCAGAGAAACCTTCATTTAAATTTAGGCTTTTGGTTGATAGCAGAAAAATTAAAGTGTTAAACTTTGCTGAGTTCTGCTTCTCCATTTGGAAAATGGGGAGAATAATAACCTATCTAATAGGCTTTAGGGAAGATTAAATGAATGCTAATTTATGTAAAGAGTATTTAGCTCTGTACCAAGTAACAGAACCAGGCCAGGCACGGTGTGGGAGTGAGATTTTCCGCCATGCTCTCTGGACCCCTCCAGACCCTGTCCAGGCCTGGCATGCGAGTGAGACCTCCTGCCGTGCTCTCGGGACTCCTCAGACCCAGCCCAGGCCTAGGGGCCCAGAAGCACCCAGCTAATCCAGGAGCACAACATCTTGCCAGAAGGGCACAACAGGTTCACTACCAAGGGCTGCAGCAGGAAGAAGCTGAGCACAGCAGCCAGACCCAAGCCAGGAGCATCGGGATGAATTCGAACTTCGTGGATCCACACCTGGTAAACTCAGACAATTTGCTAGACCCAGATCTATAAAAGCCTCCTCCCTCTTTCTCTCTTGACTGAGAGAGGGGGCAAAAGATAACAGGGGTAAACTAGTCTGCCTGGAAGACAATCAAGGGGAGGTGATCAGACAGAACTTAGAGGAACTAGCTTATATACAAATTCACAATTTAATATCTGCTTAGCTATACAGACACAATGCTTGCTCTTACTATCTAAAAATGAACCCATTAGTTACAAAAGTTTGTCAACTGCCAAACATCACTACCCACTATTAGTGGTCCTAATTGTAGTTTTGTAAATACAAACCTATAACTGCCTTAACCATATAATCTCTCTTAGGTAAGAATTTCAATATGTGCTAACATTTTAATTGCACCAAAGCTCTACACCAGAGGTCAGAGGAAAGTGTTATACAAAATGAGAAAGAGAAGGAGAAAATGTAATCTCAGGCCCTGAGCACACCCAAAACAAATACAGGAGACACTAGCATAGAACAAACTGGGAATCACACAGCTGAAATCTCAGAATTAATAGCATCTGAATTAAAGAAACAACTGCAGAAATGTACAGAGGACATCAGTTGAGAAATAATCTCTGAAATAAAAAGAAAGGATAACTATAATGAAAGAATTAATAATTGCTTCTAAATAAGACACTGATAAAAAAATTAGAGGGTAATAGAAAAATAATGGAATCCTTGAATGAGCAATATAGAAAAGAAGTAGATCACATGAAGCAGAGGCAAAGAGATATAGAGGAACTTAAAATCATAATCACAAGGTTTTACAGGTTAACTGCTAATATCATTGTGGCTTTTGCTACTTGCACAAGCAGTGTGCAGGCAAAAAGGGTGGGGTGATCTATGGGGTGACACATGCAGGTAGTGTCTGCCTCCCCAAGGAGGATGGAGCACAGGCTTACAGGCTGCATGGTAGGCTGGCTTCTCTTTCTAAAGCCTTCCAAAACGATTTACAACTTTAATTCAATGATTTTAGTTCCTTGTTCTTGGTCCTTTCAGTTGTCACCAATCTGGCAAAGCTACATGCAGAATACTAGGAACTTGGCTAGGAAATAAGGTTTCCTGACTCTCTTGAACTTCTCACCTTGTACTTCTTCCTCTGCCACCGAGTCTCTCTCCCTTACTCACTGGCTTTTCCCATCGGTTAATTCTCTGTTGCAGTTGTACCTTCCACCTCTGCACAGTCTTATTCCTCAGATAAGAAGCACCCCAGGATTTGAAATGATAAACCAGTGGAAGTTGAATGGACTGGGTTTGTTGAAGGCTTTGCAGGACAAAGACATTTAGGATAGATAAAGTATAGATTTGAGATGTGGCAGCCTTTCTCTTCTTCTAAAACTACTTGCATTTCTTAAGCCAGGACTCCAAAGAGCAGGGAAAATCCCTCTTTACAGACCAAGTAAGGGACTAGTGAGAGCATTTGTCCTAGATTTACTTAGCTCTGCTGCTGAAAAGTGGAGCAGGTGGAAAGCCAACTGTGGAACGGTTGGAGGGCTTGCCCCCTGACACCAGCATACATTTTTTTTCCTAGCTGAGGACCAATTATATAAAAGACCATATGGAAAAATTTCACTGGAAAAGAAATAAAGTGTATCTAAGTTTAGATTCAGTCAGCCAAGCGGGGCCTGTTGAAGTCAGGGAATGAATTAAATGTTGGTAAGAGAAAAAGTCTGCTCAAGAAAAGGAGAGTCCTTAGTGTTGGTATTCAGGATGCCTAAATTCTGGTCTAACTCTGTCCCAGACAACTTGAGGCCTTGGTTAAGTAGGTTACTCAACCTTCATGAGTAACCTCTATTTCTTCCTCTGTGAAGAGGCAGAGTACATCTTACAGTCTAAGTTCCTTACACAGCATAAGCAACGATACAGCTGGCCACATAGACAGAAAAGACTTAGATGTATGCTTATATTAATAAGTAATTTCTTACAATTTGTACATCAATAAATCATATTTATCATATACCTAGGAATCTCAATTTTTAAAGAACTAGCCCTTAAATTCAAAACTACTATTTTGGCACAAGTATCTGGTAATGGCACAAGTCTTCTCTGGTGCAGAAATACAGAAGCCTAGAACAGAAGTCTTAGAGCAACATGTGTGTGCATGAAAACATGCACACATGCACACTCACACACACACACACTCCACACCAAAAAGTACCAATGGAAAAGTGGTTTACTTACTAACACAAGCATCTTAATTAAAGGTTAATGATAAAAAAGTATCACTCATATCAATATCCATTTAAGAGCACGCACTGTGAAGATGTAATACCACAGATATTTAGTAGCAAGTCCCTCAGTGCATATAGCCATGGAGCCTGTCTAGCTGAGTTTTGGGAAATTTTTTCCTTATACTCATGCTGCCTGTGGACTGTCAATGAACTCCGATTCCACTGGAGCTCATCTTTGCCTGGAAGCCCAGCTGTCTTGCTCACTTGGATTCCCTCTAACCGAGGCTGGTGTGGAGCTTTGAGTTTGCTAACACTGAGCCTTGCCCTGACTTACTACAGGACCTTTCCACCCAGAGCCCTACGAGATGGCTTTGGTTCCTCTGGCAGCTGAAGTTCTTAGGAGAAAGAATTTGATTCATTCCTGTTCAAGTGAGGAACTAAAAGATGGTTGATAGAACACTATCATAAAAGCTACTGTTATAAAAACCACAGAGCTAATCTCAGAGTGAAACTCATATACTCAATAAAAACAATTCCAAAATATAAAAGGTTTCTAAGCTTTTTGTCCATTTCTCCCCTCTAAAACCACTAATGATTTTCAAATAGAGGATCATTGCTTTATTTCCATGTTAACCAAAGCATTTGATATTAGCAATTCTATGACAATTTGTCAATTATGTACTACATGTCCACCCCGGTGGGCACTGGAGAACTAGACCAGGAATAATTCTGCATGGATGGAGGAGTCAAGTGCACAAGGAAGTCCAACTCAAGAAGTGATCATGACATGCATCTGTGTGGTGATGTCACTGTGTTCTTCCCACCGAGCTGTCCTAAAATGCTCTGTCCTAAAATGTCTACCCACAGAATCTGTTCTAAAATGCAGTCCACTGTGACCACAGGTGGCTTGAAAATTAAGACAATGACAGGGCGATTATTTGGCAGGAAATGAGTGGAGCTGGAGATCCTGTTCAGCAAAATAAGCCAGACTCAGAAAGACAAATTTCACATTCTCCCCTGAGATGACATGAAAGCAGAAAGGAGATAGGAGAAGCAGAAGGAAATAAGGGGAAAGGGAGGGAAGGGAAAGGGGATATTAGTAGGAGAGTAAAAATGATCAAATATATTATATGTATGTATGAATGTGACAGAAATGAAACCTATTATTCTGCATAACTAACATGCACTAACAAAAGGTGAGTGCACCCCATTTTCCTCACAAGCCACATCTGCTGACTACATGATATTCTTTCTCCTGATGCCCATGTACAATTTTATCCCCTTCTGAACATCCACCTACACTGATAAGGTATCTATTGCATGCTTATGTGATGTAACAAAAATAGTTTCACAGGGACAGATGACCTCTCAGATCCATTTCCCCCCTGAGATACTGAGGGAAAATACATTATCTGGAAACTGTATTTCCTCAACTGTTTATCTATTCTGTGAAGCCAAAACTCTGCATTATCTTTGTTGGCTTATTTTTTTCTTTTTAAATAAAAATTGAAGTGCCAGTGTTTGCCCTAATAAGCTAATAGAATCCTGCATTCTTTCCTGTGTCAGCCTCACAGAAAAGGCATCAAATGAAGCCTGTGCTCGTGTTCAGAAAATGAGTCACTGATCTAGTCTCACTTAAAATTAGGAGAAATATAATGATACATGAATTATCTCCAGGGAGGCATACTGTGAATTAACACCCACAGCTAGTCCTATATAAACTTATTTTCCAGCTAGCCATGTGATATGGGGAACATTTATTTATTTGTTCATTTATTAATAATATTAATTTATTTCACTGCTGCTTTCTTTTGAAATTGGCAAGTTAGGGCCAGCCAAATAGCTTAGTGGATTAAAGCACCTGCAAATAGGGTCAGCAGTCAGGGGTTTGATCCCCAGGCCTGTCGTGCCAGCCCCACGCTGAGATGGCAATTGAGACTGGGCGTGGTGGCATGTGCCTGTAATCCTAGCTCTTGGGAGGCTGTAAACAGGAGGATCACTATGAGTCTGACCTAGTAGTGAGACCCTGAACACCATGTAGACCCTTCCCTAAAATACAAAAATAAATAAATAAATAGGCAAGTTAGATTGCATGTTTTCATCTCATATAACATGATGCTTTGAACAGTTAAATCTAATATATATTACATAATATATATTATGTTTCTATAATTTATAAAATAGTAGCAGAATGGTTCAATCTAGTTATGAATGTTGCTTTTTTAAAAAAAAGTTATTTGTTCACTCAATAAATATTGACTATATGCCGTTATCTGCCAAGTAACATGCTAGGGCTTGAATTCATACCTATATATAAGATTTAATCCTTCCTACAGCTCAGCAGATTAAAGTGCCTGCTTAGGCAGATGCAGGGGCTGGGAGTTCGATTCTCAGGGCTGCCACACCGGCTCCACCTCCGGAGAGTGCTGAGATGTGATTGAGACTGGACGAGGTGGCATGCTTATAATCTCAGCATTTGGGAGGCTGTAAGCAGGAAGATCACTATGAGTCTGATCTGTGGAGTGAGACCCTGTAGACCCTGTCCTAAATACAAAATAATAATAGTAGTAATAGTAATAATAATACTTCCCTTCTAAAGGAGATAATAGAGGGGCTGTAGAGATAACTCAGCAGGCTAAGCACCTGCCTAAGTAAGTTCAAGGACTAGGATTCGATCCCTAGTACCGCATGCCATGCTGACTCTGTACTGAGCTGCCCCAAGACCAGGTGTGGTGGCACATGTTCATAACCCCAGTGCTGTGGAAGCTGAGAACAGGAGGATCACTACAAATCTGAGTTGCATAGTGAGACACTGTACCAAATACATAAAGGAGATAATAGAATAAACAGTTATGAGAAAGATGAGAAGAATGGTAATTCAAGGTGCTATGAGAACAAACATTAGGGAAAGATGTTCATAACTTATTTGGATATAATTTTGTAAACCGTGTGTGTGTATGTGTGTGTGTGTGTGTGTGTGTGTGTGTGTGTGTGTGTGTGTTAGAAGTTAGGGAGAGATGAGTAGTTCTCCATCTTGTCTGCTTTGGATATAATAAATTATATTAAATTATATAGAGGATAACAGTGCAGCTATGTGAATATCTCCTTGCTTAGGAGGGCTTCATTAACATTTGTATTGTCTGACAAAGATAAGATTGAATGAGAACGACTAAAATAAAAATCTACTGAAAGTGATCACACATATGGAGCAGTCAGATTTAGGTTCACCTAAGTTATGGTAAAAAGGACAAAAAATTGAAAATCTACAATTCTGGAAGTTTATACAAGACAGAGGTTTCCTTCTGTTTAAAAGACAAAGTCGGTGGTCCAGAGCTGGCGTAGCACTTCCTGGTATCAGTGATCAAAGCTGTCCTTGTCTCCTGGCTATTCTTGTCACTCTTTGCGCAGGAACCCTTGCTCATAGTCCACATGCTTGTGCTCCGACCACCCTGAGTCCACCCCAGGCTGCAAGCTGAATGAAGACAAAGATGGAACGGTGCCCATTCCCTCAAGAATGCCCCATGTCACATTTATGACCTAATGCTTGGTGGTGTGGCCATGTGAGTAGCAGAGGAATCTGAGAGATGCAGTCTTTATCCTAGAGGCGCATGTGTACAATTAAAGCATTGGAAGTTTTATTATTAAGAAGGATGAGAAAAACAGAGAGTAGAAAATAGCAATTTCTGTCACAGTCTTTAGTAAATGCTTAAGACCTTAAAGGTGCTTGACAACAAGAAGGTAAATGCAGTGATGTCTAAAGAAGCTCTATTAATTTTTATCTCCACTACTGTTCTCTGTGTAAAAAGTCATTACTACCTTAATCAGAGTACCCACGGGATTAATTCCTGCTGAGGGGTTGATCTTTCTGCATTTGCCCATCATTGATCTTGTTTGCACACACTAAGACCCCAATTTGCACTTTAGGGCCCTTGATACTGATCTTAGAAAAGTATTTGTAAAATATTCTTTAAAAAACTATACTATGCTCATGTGGGCATGATTTATTTCATTTAAGAGCACAGTCTCTAGTTGCATCCATTTACTGATAAAAAGCCTCAAATTTATCTTTTTTATGGCTGAATAATGCTCCTTATGTAAAAATATTACAGCTTCTTTATCTATTCCTCAGTTGATGGGCATCTCGGTTGTTTCCAGGATTTAGCTATGGCAAATTGCGCTGCTATAAGCATGGGTGCACATAGATCTCTGTGGTATGATGTTTTCAGTTCTTCTGGAAAAATCCCCAGGAAGGGAATAGCTGGGTTGAATAAGATATGCAATTATAGCTTTTTAAGGTATGTCCATTTTTATGTCTGTAGTGGTTGTACCAGTCTGGACTCCCACCAACAGTGGATAAGGGTTCCTTTTTCCCCACAACCCCTCCAGCATTTGTTTTTGGCTGACTTTTTGATGTTAGCCAAAACATCATATTGTCTCCTTAGTGTGAGAACCTGAAAGAGAAAATTAAATCTGAAGGGTACAATAGACACCGAGAAAAGGGAGTGAACTTTTTCAAAAGGAAAGAGTTACTAAGTTGAGGCAAAGGACAGAGAGGGAATGTGGGAAAGAAATTTATCTATGTATGTAACCAGGATGGTTTGGACAACTGCACTGTACATTTCAACTGGTCTGTGGAAAAAAGCAGTTAAGCTTTAATTTGCTTTGCCTCCATTTTTAATTGTTTGTCCTTTTTCTCTTCTTAATTTTTTATATGTTTCTTTCTTTTTAATCTTTCTTCTTCCCCTTTTGCATGCATATATCTGGTAATATGAATAACTGGTTTGAAGACAACACTAT
>NW_004524624.1:2298044-2299313 GCF_000260255.1 Octodon degus
TATATATAAATATATATTTCTCTTTTTTCACAACAAAATGGTCCTTTATTTACACTTTTGTGCAGTTACTAATGCATGACACTAGGTCGCCTGGCAACAGGTAGTTAACCTTCACCAGACAGGATGTTCATCTCAGGAGTGAGGCACCTTCTTTGCTTTAGGCACTGGGGCAAGTCCCACCTACATCAAGCATTGATTTCCTAGCTCTGTGGCTTGCAACATATCCCCATTTTTATATTTTATTTGGCACCAATGGGAGTTCCACTGCAGTTAAAGAAGCTGTATTTGGAGAAGTCTTCAAAGAACCTTTTCATAATTTAAGCCACTCTAAAGATTGTAGGTACTTGAAAAGAGCAAAATAATCCAAAATAGTCCAATAGTCCATAATAATAGGGGGCTATCAGCAGAACTTGCAATTTTCAGAAGTTGTTGACTTGAGCCCTTACAGCTCAGCATATTAATATGGCATTACATTTTATACCTTGTGGATATACATTGCTGCTGGATGGTTAAGACCAAGTTAGAGCAAGAGCTATATAACTAAAAATGTAACTTTTGTATCTGAGAACATCTGTAAAATCCCCTCAGGATTTACCCCGGAACCATGTAGAGGACTTTGTGGATCTTTCATCAGTGTCAGCCATCTGGATTAGTCACAGCCAGTGCTTGAACAATTTGTTTTCTGTGAAAGCCTGAAAGAATTTTTTCTCTCTAGATAACTCTCCTTAGGCACACTATGCATCATTAATCACTTTCCTCTGTGGCCCCATAATCTCCTTGATCAGAAAATTTGGGATACCACTGAATTACAGGATGTCACAGCACAGGTTCTCTTATATCCTGAGTCCTCACTGACCTTCAAGGGCCAGGGCCAAAATGTTGGCTATCCTTGCAAACCCTCTACTTCTCTAATTTTTGATCTGTAAACTTTAGTTGTTAAACATCCAGAAGGCAAGCTTTATGATATTATTACCCTATAATTGAAGCAGATGAGCTTAACATTATTATGTATCTGAATATCAAATGCCTTAGACATAACATGGAACAGCTATTTTCCAACAACCATGGATATTCTAAAATTAAAACCATATAGAATGTGAAAAAATAATTAAACATTTTTGCGCAGAGATTTAGAAATTAAACCATATACAAAATTGTAGCAGGAAAATCCTATGGCTTTTTTGTTATCTCTTGTTTTCTTTCATTGATTTTTAAATAAATATTTACTTTAAAGAGAGTACAGCAATAATTGACATGACATAAGAAGCA
>NW_004524624.1:2299959-2301092 GCF_000260255.1 Octodon degus
GTCTACATTCCCACCAGCAACAGAGAAGGGTTCCTTTTCCTCCACAGCCTCTGGAACATTTATTGTTGTTTGATTTCTTTATGATTGCCATTCTGTAGGGATGAGATTATATCTCAATCTTGTTTTAATTTTCATTTCATAAATGACTAGTAATGTGGATCATTTTTTCATATATTTGTTTACTTTTTGTATTTCTTCCTCTGAAAAGTGTGTGTTCATCTCAGATGTCCAGTTTTGAATTGGAATTTAAATTTTTATTTTATTTTTTTGCAGAACTAGGGATTGAACTCAGGCCCTTTCACTTGCCAGGGAAGCACTTATTCCACTGAGCCATCCACCCAGCCCCAAGGGACTTTAAATTTTTAGCCCCTAACTTTTTTTAGTTCTTTATAAATTCTAGATGGAAGATGTTTGTCTGAGTGCTTATTAATTAAGATTTGTTCCAAATTTGCAAGTTGTCTTTTCATTTTGTTGGTAATTTCTTTTTACATATAAACACTTCTCAATAAGAGGATGTGACATTTGTTAATTCTTTCAAGTATTTCCTGTGCAGTTTGATTTTTGTTCATGAACTGTTTGCCTACCTGTATATCTTCAAGATTTTCAACAACTTTCTCTTCCAGAAAATTTACTGTTTATGTTTTAATGTTTAGATCTTTACTCTGTTTTGACTTTAGTTTAGTGATAGACCTGGGTCCAGTTTTAGTTTTCAGCAAGTACAGAGCCAGTTTTTCCAACACCATTTGTTAAAGTGGCTGTCTTTCTTCCAGTAAGCATGTTTGGCACCTTTGTCAAAGACAAGATGGCTGCATTTGTAGTTGCACCTGCATCTTCCAATGTATTCCATTGACGCTCAGGTCTTTTTTTTTTTTGCCAATACCATGCTTATTTTATCACAGTAGCTTTATAGTATAATTTCAAGTCAGTGATCGTAATGCTTCCTGCTTTGTTTTTCTTGCCCAGATTTGTCATTGCTATTCTATGTTTATTCTGGATCCAAATAAATTTTAGGAATGATTTCTCTAGGTCTATGAGGTATCTCAGTGGAATTTTGAAGGGATTGCATTAATTTTGTATAACAATTTTGGGAGTATGGCCATCTTCACAAAGTTTGTTCTTGCTATCCAGGAGCA
>NW_004524624.1:2302039-2304924 GCF_000260255.1 Octodon degus
GCTACTTTCTCTTAATTGAATGCAAAGAATTGTACTAATAGTGTTTGGACACAATAGCATGTCTGCGACTTGTACTATGAGTAACCACTATGATGACAACGATATGCAATGTATTAATTATTGAAACTGTCCTACTAATCTGTTTTGAAACTGTCTCATTGATATTTGTTTCTCAATAAAATTAATTTTAAAAAATAAAAAAAATAAAATATTATATGAAGCTGAGGATGTAGCTCAGTGATAAAGGGCTTGCCTAATATGCATAAGGCTCTAGTTTTAATCTCCAGCACCACAAAAAATTGTATTGAGTGATTCTAATTTTGCACGTGCACATGCGTATGTGTGCAAATACACACACACATACACATGGAGAAACAGATATGCAGACAGAGACAGAGATAGAGAGAAAGTAAGTAAGAGAGACACACATGCTTACACACAGAGAGAGAGAGAGAGACAGACAGGAAGAGAGATAGAGAGATGGAAAGACACAAGGAGAGATCTCTCTGGAGAAAAAAACATCAAAATTTACTGGCAAATTTTATTTGTTTGTTTTGAGACATTGTCTCACTATGTAGTGCAGGCTGGCCTTGAACTGACTTATGTAGCTTAGTTGGCTTCACAGTCATGGTGATCCTCCTGCCTCAGCCTTCTGAGTGCTAGAATTGTAGGCATGTGCCACAATGCCTGACTACTGGTAAGTTTTTGTGGTGATTGAATTTTTATATGCTACTTAACTTTTCAGTGTTAAAAATTACCTACAATGAGCCTCTATTACTATTATGATAGAAATAAAAGATATGACAATTTTATTAAAGTGTACTTTGAAGGTGAAGAACAAATGGGTGCAACAATTTAATATTTTCTGTTTATTAACTACTACTTGAAGTTTTATGTGATCCATTGGTAATGTTCTTTTACGAAGCACATTCAATTATGCTGAATAGATGTAAGAGAAATGCTGAAGGACCAGGGTAGATGAGAATCTTTAGTAATTTGGCATTGGCCTCAGAAATGTCCCTTTAGATGAAATTTTGGTAAATAAACCCAAGGCCTTTAAACTTTAAGGGCTTCATTTTATCTTCATGCCAACATTTGTAGATAATACAATTTGGAAATTTGAAGTCTTATGGTTTGTCTGGCTGCTTATTTTCCATTTTCTCTCAGAATTTGGAATTGTGTTTTTTTCCCTATTTTACCCTATTTTACTCTAGCAGAGAGCATGAGGCAAAAATTTCAGTCTAAGTAGTTTATTTGAAAGTTGATCCTATAGGGCCTGCCAAATAGCTCAGCAGATTAAAGCACCTGCAAGCAGGCCCCTAGGGCTTCAATTTCTGGCCCTGCTGTGCTAGCCCTGCCCCTGGAGTGTGTTGAGACAGCAACTGAGACGGCATGGTGGCACGAGCCTGTAATCCCAGCTCTTGGGGGGCTGGAAAGAAGCAGATCATTATGAGTCTGATCCAGCAGTGAGACCCTGAACACCCTGTAGACCCTTCCCTAAGACACACACACACACACACACACACACACACACACACACACACACACAAGAAAGTTGATCCTAGGACACACTGGACTGGCGGAGAAGTGGGGAAGTGAGTTAGGGAGGGAAGGGGTTCTTACCAAGCAAATTAGTACCATATGTGTCTTAGTTACTGTTTCATTGCTAGGACAAAATATCTGACACCCAAAGTTAAAGGAGGAAAAGTTTATTTGGCTCACAGTTTGTAAAAGTTTCAGTCCAGAGTTATCTGGCTCAAAGGCCAGGTGATAGGGAAGAGAGGGCATCACAGAGGAGAAACAGTTCATGGAAGGTCAAGCTAGCATAGCAAGTGAGCAAGGGACCTTAGCAGATTTCTTCTTCCCCTTTTATATTCTATCTAGATTACCAAGGTTAGGGCAGTTCAAACCAATCAGTGGACTGATTTTTTTTAAAGAATATGAATATAAACATATATTTTTATGCAGAAATTTATGAATCTAACCATATAAAGCATGATAGTAGGACAGTCCTGTGACTCTTTTTCTTTTTCTTGTGTCTTTTTTTCCTTTATTATCCATTAAAAATTTTTTTACTTGTGAGACTGTATGTTATGATAAGAAGTACATATTTAGAAGACCAGAATGACAGGTATTCCAAGTGTATCTCTTTTATTACACATTGCTATCTTCAGTGTAGTTGATTGGTTCACAGGTATCAGCACATATAGTTAGTCAGGGTGAGAATCCTACCAATTAACTGCTACAGTTTCAAAAACATGCTGATGTTTCTCAAGATCATTGCCTTGCTTATAAATGTATGGCTTTGTCCCTGCCCTGTTTCCCAGCTTTTCTCCTTGACCTCTCCTCATTGTCCAATCCTCAAGTTCTTGCTTTCCCTTTAATTGTGTTATAACTTTCTATTTGTATTTCTTCTTTTGAGTTCTTATACTAGGGAGACTATATGATATTTACACATGTGGGTCTGGCTTATTTCACTTATGAGTATATTGTCAAGTGGCATCCACTTCAATATAAATGCTTCAAGTTTATCATTCTTTATAGCTGAATAATACTCCATTGTGTAAAAATACCACGTCTCTTTCAACCATTCCTCAGGTGATGGGCACCTTGGTTGTTTCCAAGATTAGGCTAACACAAATTTTGCTGCTATAAACATAGGTACACATATATCACTATGATACGATGTTTTCAGTTCTTCTGGGAATATTCCCTGTAGGTGGATAGTTGGTTTGAATGGGATTTCCAGTTCTCCTTTTGTAAAGAGTCTCCACACTGATTTCATAATGGTTGCACCAGTATAAATTCCCACCAGCAGTGGAGAAGGGTTCCTTTTTCCCCACAGTCTCTCATTTGCTATTGGTTGATTTCTTTATGATAGCTAT
>NW_004524624.1:2305416-2305930 GCF_000260255.1 Octodon degus
TTTCATTGAATTGCAGATATTGTGTAATTTCTTGTTTAATTTCATCTGTAACCCATTTGTTGCTGTAGAGGGTGTTATTTAATTTCTATGTATTTATGGGATTTTTGTGGTTTCATTTTTCATTTATTTCCTGTTTCATTGCACTGTGTTCAGATAATATGCATGGGAT
This sequence comes from Octodon degus, assembly GCF_000260255.1. Classification (NCBI taxonomy): domain Eukaryota; kingdom Metazoa; phylum Chordata; class Mammalia; order Rodentia; family Octodontidae; genus Octodon; species Octodon degus. Next base: position 2,305,586 of record NW_004524624.1, read on the forward strand.
AATTTGTTTTCTTGCATAGATGTAAGCATAACCTATGGACTAGTATGCAGTCTATTTTAGCAAATGTCACATGTGCAGCTAAAGAAAATGTATAATCAGGTGTGGTTGGGTGGAACACTTTGTATATGAGCACTAAATCCATTTGTTCCAAGTTCTGGTTCAGTTCTGCTACTTCTTTGCTTTTTTTTTTTTTTTCCGTCTGCTTGACCTATCTTTTTGGGATAAGAGGATGTTGAGGTCTCCTGTTAAGTTTGGATTATTAGATATTAGATTTTTCATGTCTATTAAGATTTGTCTTATATATGTGGGTGCTTCTGTGTTTAGTGCCTATGTATTTATGAGTTA
>NW_004524624.1:2306030-2308548 GCF_000260255.1 Octodon degus
CTTCGAGGAGCTAAAAGAAATTATTCAAAACATGAATGACAAATTTACCAAAGAAATAAAGTGAACATAATATTCTAAATAAAAAAGCATACAAAAAGTAGTTGATATAAAATAAACAGATTCACAAGTGTATCTTTCGCAAACAAAAGTCAGCTGAGGAAATTGACGCCTGGCCAAATGTCACTTGAGAGTCAGTATGTAAATAAACATACTACTTGACTGATACTTGGATGAACTACTAAGTGGTTAACAGGTTCACACAACTTCACAGATTCCATCAATCACTAATTACACTTTTCTCCCTCTGAATTCCTCATTCCTCCTCCAGATATACACTTTCAAACCATCTCAAAACTAGCCTTTTACTGCAGCTATAAAAGTTAATCCAACAGAACCTGGTTTCCTATCTATTGTCCACCTATTGTATTTCTTTTAACTTCTTTTCATATTAGTATCCCCTCTTCCTTTTCTCCTGTTTTACTTTTCCTCTTTCTCCACATCCTAGAACGACCACTAGTAGCAGTATAATATAGTACATAGAGAGCATGAAAATGTCAAGACAAGTTTTAATGTTCATAAATGATATACAGTTGGACTTCATAATACTGTTACGCTCAGTAAGAATTCTCTTCTTGCAATCCAGTGACTGAATCAAATCATATTAAAATGTATAGGAAATTTGGTAAACAAAACTTCTTTTTTAAGAGCTCTTGACAAATAAAATCAAGATCCAATCATTGGAAATCAGAATATAACTGAAGGGTGAAGAGAGCTTTATACAACAATAGGGTCTCTTCACCCTACTTTACTTAAATCCTCAACAATGTATATAGCTTCAAGATACCTGCAAAACTCCAAACTCTCTCAAAGACAATCCAAGGGGCATGAAAGGAGAGAAAAATTAGACATCAATTGTATGAAATGATCAAATAAAGCAGAGGAACACGATGAAGTTAAAGATGATACGACTAAAGTGATATTGGAATAATAACTGATCAAAATATTTAAAGAGTCAGATAAAAAATTTGAAGAGCTACATGAAACCATTGAAAACATGAATAACAAATTTACCAAAGAAATAAAGTTCAGGCCAATGTCCCTATTGAACACAGACACAAAGATCTTCAATAAGATACCAGCAAACAGAATGCAGCAAATCATCAAGATTATCATAAACAAGTGAAACTCAGCCCAGAAATGAAGGGATAGTACAATATATGCAAATCAACAAGTACAGCGTACCATTTTAACAAAGCAAAAGAGAAAAGTCACCTGAGTGTCTCAATAGATAAACAGCTTTTGACATGGTGACATCAACTCATGTAAAAACCCAGCAAAAAATTGAAAGAGATAGTCTCTATCTCAACTTGATAAAAGCCACCTATGATGCCAACATTATATTAAATGATCAAAGACTGAAAAACTTTCATTCTAAAATCAGGAACAAGATAAGAATGTTCACTATCACCACTCCTACTCAATAAAATTCTAGAAATTGTAAGCAATTAGACAAGAAAAAAAATTAAAAGGAATAATGATGGGAAAGGAAAAAGTTAAATTATTATCCCATTATTTGTAAATGACATGATACTCTACATAGAAGATAATAAAACCTGAAATAAATACTTCTATATTTAATAGCCAAATGCAGCAACATAGGTAGATAAAAAGTCAGCATTTAAAAGTCAATAGTAGGGCCGGGGAGATGGCTCAGAAGAATAAGCGTTTGCCCGGCAAATGCAAGGACCTGAGTTCAATCCCTGGATCTGAAAAAAAAAAAATCAATAGCATTCTTGTGTACAAATAACAACTCACTGAGGGATAAATTAGGAAAATGACAGTTTTTACAATAGTGCTGAAAAAGTGAAATACTTAGGAATCAATCTAACAAAAGAATTAAAAGTTCTCTACATTGAGCACCACATACTCTAAAAAGAAGACCAAAGAGGATATCAGAAAATGGAAAGATATCCCTTGCTCTTGGGTAGGGAGAACCAACATAATGAAAATGGCCATATTCTCAAAATTGTTGCACAGATTTAAAGCCATTGTAATCAAAATACTTTGAACATAGCTCACAGAATTAGGAAAAATTTTCTAAAATTCATTTGGAACTAAAAGAGACTTAAAATAGAAAAAAAAAAAAGTTCTAGACAACAAATGAAAGGCACAGAGAATCACAATCAATGATTTAAAGTTATATTACAGAACTACTGTAATAAAAATAGTATGATACTAGCAAAAAAGACCAGAGAATCAATGGAACAGATCAGAAGACACAGAAACAACTTCAAATGCACTCAGCCACCTTATGTTTGACAAAGAGATCAAACATGCTCACTGGAAGAAATATAGCCTCATTAATCAGTGTTGCTGATCAATTGGCTTTTCACCTGCTGGAGACTAAAGGAGAATCAAGTATGCTGCCATGCACTAAACTAAAACAAAACAGAGGGCCGGCCAAATAGCTCAGCAGATTAAAGTGCCTGCAAGTAGATGCAGTGGCTAGGGGTTCAAT
>NW_004524624.1:2308648-2309556 GCF_000260255.1 Octodon degus
TTTGTTATTCTAGGTCTTTTCTGGTTCCAAATGAATTTTAGGAATGATTTCTCTAGGTCTGGCAGGTATGTTAATGGTAGTTGGATAATGATTCAATTAAATCTGTACAACCATTTTGGGAGTACAGCCATCTTCACGATGTATGTTCTTCTGATCCAGAAGCAGGGAATATTTTTCCATTTTCTGAAATCTACGATCTCTTTTTTCAGAGTACTATAATTTTCCGTGAAAAGATCTTTGACTTCTTTAGTTAAGTGAATTCCAAGTTATTTCATTTTCCACTGTGCTATTGTAAAAGGTATTGTTTCTGTAATTTCCATTTCAGTGTGTTTGTTATCTGTGTAGAGGAATGCTATTGACTTTTGAGTATTGACTTTGTAAACTGCTATGCTACACAATTTGTGTATCAATTCTAGTAGCTTCTTGGTAGAGTTCTTTGGCTCTTCCAGGTAAAGTATCATGTCACCTGCAAGTAATGATAATTTAACTTCTTCTTTACCTATTCTTATTCCTTTTATTTTCTCTTTTGTCTAATGACTCTAGCTAATAATTCCAAAACTATATTGAATAAGAGGAATGATAGAGGACATCCTTTTCTTGCTTCAGATCTGAGAGTAAAAGATTTCAGTATTTCACAATTTAGAATTATATTAGCCATTGGGTTTTCATAGATATCTTTTATCAAATTGACGTAGAAGCCTTCTATTCCAATTTTCTGTAGGAATTTGACCATGATTGAGCGTTGCACTTTGCCAAAAGCCTTTTCTGTATCAATTGAGATGATCATGTGTTTTTTAGATTTTGCTCTATTGACGTAGTGTATTACATTTATAGATTTGTGAGTATTGAACCATCCTTGCATCCCTTGGATGAATCCTACCTGGTCATAGTATATGTTCTTCTTAATG
>NW_004524624.1:2310165-2310951 GCF_000260255.1 Octodon degus
CTTCAGAGATTATTTCTGATATGAGCTCTGTTATACCTTTCTTCAGTTGTTTCTTTATTTGAGACACTATTAATTCAGAAATTTCAGCTGTGTGATTCCCATTTTCTTTTATGCTAGGGCTGGGGAGATGGCTCAGTGGAATAAGTGCTTCCCTGGCAAGTGCAGGGACCTGGGTTCAATCCCCGGTTCTGACAAACAAACAAGCAAACAAAAAAGACTTTATAAACCCTTCTTCTATTCTAGTGTCTCCTTCATTTTGTCTGGCTGAGCTCGGGGCCTGAGATTACATTTTGCTCCTTCTCTTTGTCATTTTGTATAACACTGCCCTCTGACCTTTCATGTAGTTTTGGTGTGGTCTTTACCTTAGCACCTAACATTGTTCTTACCAAGAGAGATTATGTGTTTAAGGCAATTACAGTTTTGTATTTACAGAACTGCAATTAACAACACTAACAATGGGTAGTGATATTCAATATTTGACAAACTTTTGTAAGTAATGGGTTTGTATTTTAGGCCATAAGAGAAAACATTATGACTGTACAGCTAAGCAGATATTACAGTGGGAATTTGGATTTAAATTAGTTCCCCTAAGTTCTGTCTGATCACCTCTCCTTGATGTACATGGTTTTTTTCCCAGAAGACTACCTCACTCTAGTTACCTGTTGCACTCTCTCCATAAAGAGAGAAAGAAATATGATGCTCTCATAGATCTGGGTCTAGCAAAGTGTCTCAGCTTACTGGGTCTGGATCTACCAAGTTCTAATTCATCCAGGTGGGCCTGGCTTC
>NW_004524624.1:2311051-2313372 GCF_000260255.1 Octodon degus
TCCAACCCAAAAATGGGCACCTAAGATGTATACACACTTCTCAGATGAAGAAATACAAATGGAAAATAAATACATGAAAAATGTTCCACAGCACTGTTCATTCAAGAAATTCAAATTAAAACAACACTGAGATATTTTCTCACCCCAGATAGAATGGCTGACATAAAGAAATTAACTAAAAACAAATTCTGGAGAGGTTGTGGGGAAAAAGGAACCCTTCCCCACTGTTGGTGGAGTGTGGACTGGTACAACAACTATGGAAATCAGAGGCCCATTTAATCCAGCTATTAGCCTTCTTGGTATCTTTCTAAAGGAATTAAAAGTATACCACAGAGATATATGTGTTTCCATATCTATAACAGCACAATTTGTACTAGCTAAATCTTGAAAACAACCCAATTCTTCATCAAATGATACACTGAGAAAAGGATATGATTTTCTTATATAATGAAGTATCACTATGCCTTAAAGGATAGACTTGAGACACTTGTTGCTAGGTGGATGGACCTTGAGATCATACCTTTAAATGGAATAAATCAGAACCACATGTGCAAATATCACATGGTTTCACTGTTGTGGGCAACTGAAAGTATAAAAAAGAACAAAATTGTACAAGAGATATAGTGAAACGGGAGGGAATTGTTCAAAAAGAAAGGGGAGTTAGAAAGGAGGGAGGTATAAAGGAAGAAAATGAAAAGAAAAAATGACAGAAGGATAAAATGAAAACAAAACTTTGCCAAGAAATAAAATAGGAGGGGAAGAAATGTTGAAGGGAGAGGAGGGGGAAGAGAGGAGCAAAAAAGACAAATAAAGGTGAATCATATAATGGTATGAAGCCTAGAATTTTATGCATTCACTGCTTAATGCTGCAAGGACTTCAAAGGAGGTCTAATGCCAACATTTCTCAAGGTTGTTAATAAAATTAAAAGGGAAGCAGTACTGCCAAACTCATTCCTGGAAGCTAGTATTCCCTTGATTAAAAAATCAGAACAGGACTCAACTAAAAAGAAGGCCCATCTTGATAAACATAGATTCAAAAATCCCCATCAAGATTTTGGCTAATAGAAGGCAAAAAATCTTCAAAAAGTTCACGTAAATAGGCTTCATCCCAGGAATGCAAACATAGTTTAACATGTAGCAAGGATAAAAATCAGAGGATCACATCAATAGATGTGGAAAAAGCTTTTGAGAAATTCCAAGATCTACTCATGATTTTTAAAAGACCCTGAAGAAAATAGGTATAAAAGGATGTAATTCCAGCATGATAAACCCATTTAGGATAAACCTACTGCCAATATCATATTAAATGAGGAGAAATGGAAAGGTATTTCTCCAAAATCAGAAATAAGACAAGGATGACCTCTAGGAGCACTCCTGTTCAATATGGCACTTGAGATATTAAGCAGAACAATTAAGAATGATAAATAAACAAAAGAGATTTATAGCAAAAGGAGAAGTAAAGGAATCATTATTAGCAGATGACATGATCCTTCACATTGAGGATGAAAAATATCTACAGAAAGACTCGTGGAATAAATAGCAAAATTCATCATTGTACTAGGAAAAAGAAATAAGCACAGAAAATTTATAATATCCCTGAAGACCAATAATGAATCCCACCATGAAAAAATTAGGATTATAATTCTACTTATAATACCACAAAAATTAAGTACTTAAGAATTAACCCAATCAAGGGAATAAAAGACTTCCAGAATAAAAGCTACAATACTCTGAAAAATGAGATCAAAGAGAGCATCAGTAAACAAGCAAACTCAAATCCCTGTCCCTGGACAGGAACAATCAATACTGTCAAAGTGGCTTTACTACCATTTACCATCTAAGTAATGCATAGATATAGTGCAATACCAACCACAAAATACAAATCAGTAGTATTCTTCACAGAAGTAGAGAAAATGTCCTAAATTTTATATAGAAACAAGAGACTGAGAATAGCAAAAGCAATCCCTGGAAATAAGAGCAAAGCAAGCACATCAAAATCCTAGTTTAAGTATTAATGCAAAGCTACAATGATGTTTTTAAAAACCAGCATGTTACTCACACAAAAACAGACATGTAGATCAGTGGGACAAAAATAGAAGATGCGTTTCTACTGGATGGTTAAGACCAAGGTAAAGCAGGACCTATGCAACAAGAGTTGTAGCTTTTTGGTCTGAGAAGGTCAGTGAAATGCCCTCAGTAGAAAAGTATGAAGACGAAATATAGGAAATAAAGCCATGCTGCTATGTTGAGCTGTGGGGGACTCAGGTCAATAATTTCTGACATTGCCAGTTAAACAGAAGACCCAATGCTATTATGGGCTA
>NW_004524624.1:2313472-2316922 GCF_000260255.1 Octodon degus
GCGTGGTAGAGGGTCCACTCACGTAGGTGCCTGAGTTTTGATCTGGAGGAGTCCCCTGGGTGCATGGAACCCGGAAGCTCTCCCATACACTCACTGGGCCTACACTGGGCTGGATCTCTCTTTTTTTCAGTCTTCTTTCTATTTTTTAAATTTAATTTTGTTTTGAAAAGTAAAAGTAAATCAAGAACAAAAATCGGAAACAAAGGAAAAAACAGGGAAAATATTTAACTTCCTTTTATTTTGAAAAGTAAAAATAAAAGCAGAAACAAATAGTGAAAACAAAGACAGAAATAGGGTCATGTACAGCAATACATATGTTATGGATTTTAAAAACAAGAATAGCAAATTAGCAATGGCTTTTATATTACCTGTTTTTATGATCAAATCTGTTGCTGAGATTAACAGATGTAGTCATGCAAGATTAGACAAATTATTGACAGTTATCACTTGCTTCAAAACCCTTAATTTTTTTCTTGTGTTTTTTTAAATTTTTTAAAAAATTTAAACAGTATAATAATAATTGATGTCATTAGAAATGGTACAAATTTAGAACAAGATGAGAGGTATTCAACTATGGTTAACATATACATTGCTGTCCTTGATATAACTGCTTATCAAAGATAGTACTATACAGAGTTAATTAAGAATGAACATTCTAAATATTACATGCTATTTTCAAAAACTGAAGGAAATCATTAGTACCATCATCACAGCCATCCTGTATATATACTTGCATGATTTTTTCCCATCTTTTTTACTATCTTTTCTCCTTACCCTCATTTTCATTGTTTAATCCTTGTGTTCATTCTTTTCTGTTTTACTATATCTATTATACCTTTCAGATTTTATGTATTCTTTCAGGTTCTTACACTAGGGAGACAATATGATATTTACACATGTGTTTCTGATTTATTTCACTTATAAGTAAGACCTCTAGTTTTACCCACTTACCTATAAAGGACTCAATTTTGTCTTTCTTCATAGCTAAGTAATATTCCATTACATACCATTTGAATGAAAGAGAAGATAGACTTTCAGACCTTGAAGATACCATTGCAGCTAGTGATCAGAAGTAAAAACTCTCTTAAAAACAAAAAGATCCAGGAAATAATAATACAATAGCTTCAAGATGATGCTTGAAGATAAACAACATAAGATAAAAGAAGGAGCCAACACAAATGACATAAAAAGGATTTGGGCAGAAGTAATAGCAGAAAACTTCTCAAATAGGAGAAATAATCTGACATTCAAGTAACTGAGGCATATTGAACTCCAAATAATATCAACCCAACTAAAACTACACCTAGACATACAATAATCAAGATCCCAGAACTTAAGCACAAGAACAACATACTAAAAGCTGCTACATAAATGAAACAGATCACAAAGTCCTCCACATTAGTCCATCATGACCCTCTAATTCTTTGCTCTCTTGAACTTATTTTCTTGTTTTGGCCTGTTTGAAAACTAAGAATTTCATGGATTATGAGGCCAGCTGCTGAGAGATGGTGGCTCCAGTGGGACGATCGCTAGGGATGACAGAGCATGAGGATGAAGTTGGTGTCCAGGATGCTCTCCTGGATGCTGAGCAGAGTCCTGTGGCTCTCAGGCCTCTCTGAGCTGGGAGCTTCCCAGAAGCCCTGGATCATGGAAGAGAAAGTGTTAGAGTTTTATGATTTGATTCGAACCATCCAGGACCCAGAGAAGCCCAATACTTTGGAAGACCTGGAAATGGTAATGGAGAATTGGTGGATTAACCTGTGTGCAGGTTCAGGAGCTAGATGAAGCTGGCTATTGTCAGGTTTACACTGACAGTACCTCATTGCTCTTTTTTGACTCTTTTTGAGCTGTGCTAAGCATAAAACTTCAGTGGTGTTTGCCATTTAAACACAAGCTGAAAATCTACATTTCCAAAGGAACCCACTAAACAGAAGACATCAACAAGTAGAAAAATGACAAAGAGCGAGTGGTCGCTGCCATGGAGAACCCCAACCTGCAGGAAATCATGGAGCAGTGTGTCCTAGAGCCTGACTGACAGCTGCCAGTGGAGCCACTGTGAATCACTTGGTGGATTAAACTCTTTAAATGTAAAAGACTCATGTTTAATACATACATGCTTTGTACCTCAAAGCACTTTCTAAAGGATTACTTCCAAGCAAGTTTTAATTATAAGGCTTACCTGATTTGTTCAGTGAATAACATTCTCAGGATTTGTAACAAATTATCTAACACAAAAATATTTTCTAGCTATTATGAGTATGATTGGTTACTATTTTTCTGATGCCCATTCTAATACACCTACTTTACCTGTCAAATATCTGCTGTGCTCAAATGTATTCAATTTAAATCATTACTATAAAATAAATAAATCAGATGATTTCTAGAAAAAGAAACAGATCACACTTAAAGGAAAACCCATCACAATAACATTTTTCCACACAAGCCATCAACCCAAGAAGAGAATAGAGCAAAGTATTTCAAATCATACAAGAAAAGAAACTGTAACCCGGACTGATATACCCAGAAAAACTCAGTTTCATGTTTAATGGGGAAATAAAATACTTCCATGACAAAGAACAATGGAAGAATTCCATAACAACCAAACCAACACTACACAGTATTCTAAAAGACATTGTAAAGAGGGATCAAAATGACCACAATTCCAAGAATGATAACAAAAAGAACCCATCACATAGGATAAACAAACACAGGAAAAAGTAGGGAACCAACAATAGGAGAGTAATATAACAAACATAAGCCAATACATATTAATTATAACCACCAATGTAACTGAAATCAATTCACAAATTAAAAGAAACAGATTGGCAGAGTGGATCACAAAACAAAATCCAACAGTACACTGTATACAAGAAACACATTCAATTCATAAAGAGATGCATACGCTGAAAGTCAAAGGATGGAAAACAATACTACATGCTCCAGAAGCTCAGAAGAAAGCAGGGGTAGCTATCCTGTTCACAGAAAACCTGAGCTTCAAGCCAAGAATGATCAAATGAGATGAATAATGTCACTGCATACTGGTTAGGGGAAAAATTCAAGAGAAAGAAGATAATAGTCATAAACGTGTATGCATCAAATATGGGAGCACCTGATAATATGACAAATTTTCAAGGACATGAAAAATCTAATAACCAATATCAAAATCTTAATGGAGAACTTTAAAACTCCTTATCACAAAAAGATAGGTCAAGCAGACAAAGAATTAGCAAAGAGGTAGCAGAACTGAACCAAACCTTTAAACAGATAGACTTAGTAGACATATACAAAACATTCCACCAAACATTTGAATATGCATTCTTTTCAGCTACTCATGGGATGTTCTCTAAAATAGATGACAGATTAGTCCATAGATCATGCTTAAGTAAATGCAAGAAAAAAGAAATTATCCCATGCATATTTTCTGACCACAATGCAATGAAATGATTTTCT
>NW_004524624.1:2317022-2321027 GCF_000260255.1 Octodon degus
AACACTGTTTGGTTTGAACTGGTTATAACTCACTCTAGTAAGTGGACCTAGAATGGAATCTACCAATCTACAGTTCATAACTGTGGCCCAGTTATAAATGAAATAGAACAATTTTTTGTGGGGGTTAGGGGCAGTTGGCTGAATAATGATCACTAAAAGGCTAACTTGATACTTATGAGTGAGAAGGCACCTTGTTCAGATTTGAGTTCAGAGATCTTCTGGCATGATGAAAAAAGCTCATTGGGCCACAGTTCTTGGGCTGGGGATGAAAAAAGTGAGGGAGCAGAGAGACATTGGAATGGTCATCCTACCAGTCATACTTCTAGGCAAAACAAGTATTTTTGTTTTCTGTTTATATAATGAGAGTCATTTTTTATGAATTCTCTCTGAGAAAAGCACATTGGAAACATTTTCGTGTCAATCCGAATATATTTATCAGATTCATTTTAATTACCCTCCTGTATATACATCAAAATGTATTGCATTATTCCTCTAATGAGAGGCATTTTTCTAATTCCTTTAAATAAATTTTTATAAAATGCATTTTTAGGATGAATTCTGACCCAGAGATTATCTGAATCTCTGGATAAAGAGTTCTGTATATTTAAAGTGTTGATAATGCTTCCAATTGTCCTCCCAAAGTTTTCAAAATGAATATTCCAAACACGGTTGTATGAGAATGTGTGTTTCCTTAACAATGCTGAATACGATCAATATGCTTAATTATTTACCATCTAATGAATAAGAAATGTGAGATGATTGTTTATTTAATTTTCATTTCCCTGATTAGGACTCAAATTGAACAACTTTTCATATGTTTATAATCTGTTGTCATTTCTTTTTATGCTAATTGCCTATCTCTACTCTCACTTAATTTTATAATTTTTGGCATTTATGGGAGTATTTGACACATTCTGAATATTAATCTTGCCTATTTTTGTCATGAGCATTTTTTTTTAGTCTGTAGCTTTTTTTTTCAACATTTTATTATGAAAAAATTTAAATACCCAGCAATTTGAAAGAAACTTACCTTGGTAAACTTTCCTAATAATTTCTTTTGTATAGAGTTTAAAATTATTATGCATCATTGAAAAGTTTTAACTCCTGACATTTTGTATCATATCGGAAAATTTAATTGCTTATAAGGTCATTACAATAGCATTCATTGTCATCTTATATTATCACCATGTTGAATAGAAAGTTCTTTACCCCATCACAGCTATATTTTGATGCAGATGTAGAGGGCTGGGTCATGTGTTGCTTTATTAAATCTATAATATTGGGAAAGCAAGCTCTTCAACTAAGAGGCAACCAGACTATTCTTTTTTATGATATGAAATTTTCTTTCCTAAGCTAAATTTCTCTGTATACATTGAAACATTCCTATATTCTCTATTTTACTCTAATAACCTCTTCAGTAATACAACAAACCTCTTCACCAATATCACACTGCTTTAATGACTTTACCTTCATTACATATTTGATATACATTAGATCAAGTATGGCTCTTATTGTTATCTTTCAAGAGTATTTCTTTCTCTTTTTAAAAATTTGTTAAGTGGAGTAAATCAGACACAGTAGTTTAGATATTGCATTTTTTCTCCTAGATGGAAAACCCACAGTGTAAGTAATTTAAAGAGCACAAGAAAAGCTAATAGGAAACAGAGATACATATATTTTACAAATGGAAAAGGAACCAAAAGATGGAGGTGGGGGAGAGGAGAGACAGGAAGGGAAACTATAAGAAAATTAAGATATGTTATATACATGTACCAACTTCCCATGATGAATGGAATCATTATGCATTGCAAGTATATACTAATAAACATTTAAATGTTTTTAAATACAAAATACAAATTCCTCTGCCTTGTAGCCATTGTAATCAGCTCAACAGCCTTCAAGTAATACCCTGTTGATATTTGAATGTAGGATCCACCAAAGCTATTAGATGAAGTTAGGGAATGTAGCTTCTTAACAAAGCAAGTTCCTTGCATACATAAATTCTGTGTTTTATAGACTGACTATCCTGGAGGAAGGAGCAGCTCTGGATCTCTAAAATGTACTAGGGCTGCACTTTCAGATGACTACATTGTCTCTGAGGCTCTGAATTTTTCTGCTACTTACAAGGAAAGAAAACGCTTTTCTCATAATCTAAGGGAAATCACCACTTTGCTAGTAAATGAGACTGGAAAGAGCTGCCCTGCTAGGCTGAGCCTGGGTGCCTTGTCCTTGTTTTCTCAGTCTCAGTGGCTTGTTCGAGACAGTTAGAATTACCGAGATCATTGTAATATAATGTCTTCATGCCCAGTATCTTGGAGGGTCTCTGTTACTTTACAAGTCACAGAGACTTTCACTTCATTGATGCTTAAGTTAATTAAACACAAATCTTAAGGAGGGCCCAACATGGCCAACTAAACATGGATGTATATGAGAGAAACTCTACAAAGAAATGGCAGGTATTCCTAAATGGGAGAAGACAAAAATACAGAAAATCGACTTGAATGACAAATCCACTAGATTCAATGAAAATACTTGGGGTTGTTGAGAAAGGAAAGTGGGGTTATAGTGGTCCACTCACATTATTTACCCATCAAATAGCCATCTTGGGAGCAGTTATAACATCTTGAGAGGAAGCAGGTACTGAAAAGGGCAGACTCTTGGGTTGGCTACTAACCTATTCTCCCTCCTACCTGAAAAAGGAGAACCAACAGAGGAGTTAACTGTAGTTGGAACACGAGACTGAAACATGAGGGAGAAAGAAAGCTGGCAGTACTAAGCAGGTAATTCCTCCCCCTCTAATATCCACCCAAATTCTGGAGACCTCTATGTCTCTGTGGCATTCTGACCATTCTTTACCATTCAGAGATGGCAAAGCAAGCTCTTACACTAAGCATAGATCAGCTGGACACTGGGAGCCATAGGCAGCACAGAACTCACTGATGGGGAACCATTGATCAAATTCCTGGAGATATTGCAAAGAAAAGTTAGATTAGCAGAACCAGACCAGAGCAGGCTCATTCCTTCTGCTTCCCCCTAAAGCAGAGAAATTTGAGACTGTGAAAACCTGTCCCCAGCCATTGTTTTAATCAGGAAACAAAACAAAACACACCTCTGCCAAACTTAAGAGCTTCACCAAGTTTCCCAGTCAAAGAGCAGAGCTCTTGAGACAATGAAGGAACAGGACTGTGGACAGAGGGTCTGAAGGTGGCATAATGGTCAGAGAACTTTTCAACATCCACTAGGCAAAGGGTCATGGAGGGAAAAACAAGAAGAGGATATCAGGGTTTGTTCTATAAGAAAGGGAAGTGGGAATGATATCCCTGGACGAGGTTGACAGAGAACAAGGCTTCAACTTCATCATGTTGCCTTTCTCCAAAATTCTTCAAGGTGGACAGATCTTGATAGTCACAAAGGCTATGCTGAAAGCATGACTTGCTGCCAAGAGGCTTGTCCAGAAACCCATGCAGAACAGCTTCCCCCAGCACTCACAGGGAGCCAACTAAGCAGAACACAGCAGGGAACTGGCTTCCATGCTTGTAAGTAAATTATGACTGTAGCATAAAGGGAATTATGTGGATATTTTGGCGCTGCGCTAGAGGAGCTGAGTGAAACTTTGTGTTCATTTGTTTGTGTTTTTGCTTATAAGTGTGTTCTGGGTTTTCTTTCTTCTTCTTCTTCTTCTTTTTTTTTTTTTTTTTTGGATCATTATTTTTTTTATTGAGAAACAAATATCGATGAGAGAGTTTCAAAACTGATTAATATGACAGTCTCAACAATTAATACATTGTACATTGTTACCTTCTTAGTGGTTATCCATATTACAAGATGCAGACAGAATATCGTGTCTAACACTATCAGTACGAATCTCTCTTCTCATTGAATTAAGCAAAAGTAGCTGTATATATATCCTAACTATTCGGCATATACAGATACAAAATTATCCTTCTTTTGTATCGTGTTTTCTTGTTTAGTCCTGTCAGAAATGGGTATTCCTAGACCCAGAGC
>NW_004524624.1:2330782-2331556 GCF_000260255.1 Octodon degus
TCTTCTTCTTCTTCTTCTTCTTCTTCTTCTTCTTCTTCTTCTTCTTCTTCTTCTTCTTCTTCTTCTTCTTCTTCTTCTTCTTCCTCTTCCTTTTCTTTTTGGTTCTTGCTTCATCATTAGTTTTAGTTTATTCTAAGAATCTTTTCTAAATTTTGATATCATTGGTGTGTTTTCTTTAACTTCTTTCTTCTATATTTTCTTGTCTCCTCCTCACTTTCATATCACCTTGTCTTCCTTCTCTTCTTCCCTTTCTTTCATGTGCCACACACACGTATACAATGCACATGCACACACACACACAGAGTCATGTCTATATATGTGCAAAAGTGAATAGGAATTAACTAGTATGTTAATTTAAGTAGTTCCATTCCTGAGTATGTCAGCATAGCTCTTATGAAAACTGAGCTAAGAGGATTCAAACAAAACTAAATAGTACAGCAATAATAACTATTTACCAGTTCAAATACTTAAATATGGAATGAGGAAAATTACATATTTTCTATTAATTTTTATAAGGTAATATAACAATAACTATGCAAACAACAAATTTATCAAATTTATTCAAAAACTTTTCTGTGTATGGTATATTTGAAACATTTGGTACAAGCCAACGTTACAATCTTGATTATTTTCTCTCTTTCAAAATTATTTTTGTACTATTGTCTTTCTGTGAACAATATACAGTATTCTATCACATTGCCTTTTCTCCTTTTTTTCCCTATGGGTGGTATAAATTCAGTTAAATGTCTACTTGCTAAGCTAAGGCATTTCACT
>NW_004524624.1:2332211-2333625 GCF_000260255.1 Octodon degus
AAGCTGGTCAAGTCACTTAACTGAATGCTTAGTAGTTAAATAAGATTAATAATAACTTTGGAGAATTATGAGAATTTCATGTTATAATATACATAATTTGTTCAGAAAAATTATCAGAAGATGGTAGGCAGACAAAAATTGATTTTTCCCAATACAATATTCATCAGACTCTTTTATACAATTTTTAAATTTTATTTTAAAGAGTAAAAACAAAAACAAACACAGAAACAGTTACATACAATTTATATGATACAGAATTCAACACAAGAATAGAAAATTAACAGTGGTTGTTCTATTTTGTACTTTTATCTTCAAATCTGTTGTTTTGATTTATAGATAGAGGTTTGCAAAATTTGTCAAATAATTAAACATGAATGCTTGCTTTCAACAAACCATAATTTATTTTTCTTGTCCTTTTTATTTTTATTATTCTGAACTCATTTTAGAGCATAACAAAAATTGCAAAGACATTAAAAATGGTTCTCATTTAAATGAACAAGATGAGAGGTATTGAATCATGGTTTTGTATGGCACATTGCTATCTTCAATGTAGTTGCTCAGATTATAGATAACAGCACACATAGTTAGGTAAAGTGAAAATTTTAAATATTAACTCCTACTTTAAAGTAACTAATGGAAATTATTAGTACAATCATCTCAGCTGTCCTGTGAACATACTTGCATGATGTATACATCCCTTTTTTTCCCATCTTATGTCATTTTCCTTATCTTCATTGTTTACACCTTATGTTCAGTTTCTTTGCATTTTACTATCTCTATCACACATTTAATATTTTTATTTATTCTTTCAGGTTCTTACACTAGGAAGAAAGCACAATATTTACACATGTGGGTCTGGTTTATTTATTTAATGAGTATAACCTATAGATGCATCCACTTACCTAAAAGGCCTTAAGTTTGTCTTTGTTTGTAGTGGAGTAATACTTCATTTTACAAAAATCACACATCTTTCCTATCCCTTACTCAAGAGATGGGCATTTGGGTTGCTTCCAAGATTTAGCAATGACATGCTGTGGTGCTAAAATCATGGGTGCACATATATCACCGTGGTATGGCATTTCCAGTTCTTTTGGTAAAATACCTAGAAGGGAAATAGCTAGGTTGAAAAGGATGTGCAGTCCTAGTTATGTGAGGAGCCTCCACACTGTATTCCATAGTGGTTGCACAAGCCTACATTCCCACCAAAAGTGGAGAAGGTTTCCTTTTTCCCCACAGCCTCTCCAACATTTGTCATTCATTGACATCTTGATGATAGTCCTTCTTTCTTAGATGAGATAGATTCTCAATATTGTTTTAATTTGCATTTCCAAAAGAATTGCTGTGGAACATTGTGTCATGAATTAATTTTCCATTTGTATTACTTCCTCTGAGAAGTGTGTATTTATATCAGTTG
>NW_004524624.1:2342421-2347210 GCF_000260255.1 Octodon degus
TTTCTCCTTCTAGGTAGCTTCCTGAAAGAGCTGAAGACATCATACTTCAGTGATATACAAGCACCCACGTTCATATCACAACTCATAGAAGTCAAACCTTAGAAGCAATCTACATATCCACATGAGGAATGGATAGAAAAAACATGCTATTTACCCACAATTGAGTACTACTTTGCCATAAAGAAAGATACACTTGTATGCAGGAAAATGGATGCACTTTGAAACCATAATGCTAAATGAAACAAATCAGACACACACATTTATGTATCACGTAACTCGTCTACATGAAAAACCCGAAGTATAAATAACTTAAAGAGCAAAGTAAAATAGAATCTGTAAGAATCTTTTGCAAGTGGAAAGGGGACAAGGCTCTGGAAATGGAAGAATAGAAAAGGAGTTAAGGGGAAAGGCAACAAATAATTAAGACTGTTGCATGCATTATACCTATTATTTTGGCTCACTGTTTGTAGAAGTTTTAGTCCATAGGCTGGCTGCAAGGCAGAACAGTGTGGCAGAGAGAAGGGTACTGGTGAAGCACCTCATGGCATGGTGATCAGGAGTCAGAGTGAAGAAAGAACAAGAGAAGACTTTCCAGGCCATGCCCTAGTGAGTCACATTTTCTGACCAGACTCCACATGCCTCCATGATCAAAATGCTTCCCAAAAGCCCTACCTATGAGTAGCTGAGAGGGGACTTCTAGATATAAACCTATTAAGTGTACATGCTCTTGATCCCACCAGGAGTCTCATTGCTAAACTGTCCCTATGGGCCCATGTCTGAATATCATAAAGGAGACAAGCACTGATACATTCCCAGGTTTTGATTATACATGGTCAAGAAAAGCCTGCAGATCCATTCCCTCAAAGGGTGCACAAAGCATCCAAACCAGGCAGGGCCACATAAGCCCATGTACAATTCCTTCCCCTACCCTTGTCTGCCATTCTCATGGTTTACATAAATCATTCACAACAGCTGTAAGTGTGTAAAAGCAAAGCTCTGTGATTCATCCACCCATTTCCTTTGTGCCCATACTAGCGCCTAGCACACAATTCTCCCACAGATGCTGGTTGCAATAAACTGGATGCCTATTGTTTCTATCCTGCCTGCCTCTGATTTGTGGCATCACTGAGTCCTAGAGAAACATGAGTTTCCTGAAGCAGGAAATCTACAGACTCAGAAGCCTGGAGCCAGACATAGCAACTGGACATTTCAAGACCTGAAGACAAAACCATTCTTTTATGTGGGCCAGGGCATAGGTGCTAAGTATATCCCATGATTTTGGGCATAAAATATAGAAAAATAAAGAAAAGGCAGGGTTGGTAGAACTCATCTTTAATGTTCTATTCCTGGTCTGTGTTGATAAGATAAGTTAATGGCTCTCAAGCAATATTATTCAAGGATATGACAGAGACAGAGGCTGGTACATAGACAGGTTCAGGAATTCTGAGCTTTTTCCAGTTTGCACATTCAGAGATAGCTAGGGACCTCATCTGTACAGAGAGAAGAAGGTACTTACTATGTCTAACAGCCTTGTACAGTGTGAGTTCCTCAATCCATTTGTCATTTACAGACACTTGCCAAAACCAGAAAATAACAAGGGAGAATGGGAAAGGAGTTTGCCTTTGGCAAGAATGGTTGGCCAGAAAATTAATTATGGGAACACAGCCAAGTCGAGAATAGTGTAGATGGATTTATTTATATGAGCTTCCACTGACTCAAAAGCCATTAGAAGATGCTGTGGCTTCAATTGCATTGTGTCAAAATTTAAATGTTTAAATCCTAAATACCTAAACATGTAACTTCATTTGACGATAGGGTCTTTCCAGAGGAAATCAATTTAAATGAATAATTAGCATGGGTCTGAGGGTAGGGGTTAGGTATGCCCTGGACTACCCTGTTTTCTAATCCAGTATCCTGGTATCCTCAAAAGAAGGGTAATTTTAGACTCGAGATATGCACAGGGAAAAGATGAAGTGAAGAGGCACAGGTAGAAAGTCACATATGCAAGGTGAAGAAACTGGCTGGTAACCCATCCTTCCCTCATAACTCTCAGAAAGAACCAACTCTGATGGCATGTTGACTTGGGGCCACTATCTCAAAAACTATGAAATAATTTCTTTTCTTCAAGACTTTTAGTTAGCGAGACTTTATAACAGGATTCTAATAAACTAATGCAAAAGACACCTGGGTGCTGATGGTATGTATAATATGCCTGCTGCCCATCATGAGAGTAGTTAGACAAGTACTGAAGGGTAGCAACTTCCTTATTATCAATAAAAACGCTTTTCTGGCTCCAAGGGCCAGACAATTGATCAGACTCAGGACACACTTAGACAAGGCCAATAAACCATGCATATGCGTGCTGCTTAGCTACTCACACCCAAAGTCAGGCAGTCTGTGGCCTCTCCCTGACAGAAGAGTCAGCATGATCTGACCTCACTGGATTGGCTGCCCACTTCTGGGGCTGCCTTTGCTAATATTCATCACTTTCTCCTGGATTACTGCAGTCTTAGCCAAGCAGAGAGCTGCAGTAGTTGGTGGTTGTAGTCCTTGAGTTGACCACAGGTGATGAGCTGGCTGCTTGTCCACAGCTGCATCCACACCATGGTTCCATCCTTCCAGAAACAAAGAGCAGAATTAAGAAAACACAAATTTCCACAGTTATTTTTGTGAACTAAATTAAAGCTGAATTAGAAAACAGCATGTGTAGGCATGTTCGTTGAGAGAAAGATACAATTCCTTGAAGAGAATGAAACTGCAAACTGAAAGAGAATACTAATATGATTAAGGACACATGGGGAAAGATCTGCCTGGTAAGGATGTTAGCCATGTACAGAGGTCTCAGGTAGGCCAGGCCACATCCTGCAGGCTTTATGCTTACCATAACATCCTGTATCCCATGTATCACCATCATTTCCCAAAGGGAAAATAGAGATGCATACAAATGAAATAGTTTAAACAAGTTCATGCAGCAGGCTAATTAAAATAGGAACAAAGACCATAGAATATACTGAGTAGCCCCCTCCATAGAGCTGTCTGTCCATATTCCAATAATAACCTTTGTGTCACTAACCCTGAATGAGGCCCCATTATTTGTTTTTCTTTAAACCTTGGCAGTATCTTCACAAAACATCCCTTTTCAAAACTTTCCTTTAGTTACCCTTCTTGTGCACATCATTGGTTTTCCTTGTTGGGCCTCAGGCAAGTACAGACAGTGCAGGAAGCTTATGCAAAGAGAAAAAGAAAAGTGGCAGTGATGTAAACCTGGGATCATACCTTAGGAGACATAGCTGAAAGTGAGGGTCCCTGGAAGGGTGAAAAGGCACTGCATAGATTTGTTGAGATGGTGGCAGGAGGAGTTAGAGTTTCTTAGGAGACATGTTGAATAGTGTTGCCTCTTGTGGGTTATGTGGCCAAGGATTTGAAGCAGAACTAATTTATCTAGCATATGAATATATTAAGTTAGAGAATAAAAGAAAGTGGAACATTGTGTAACAAGGACCTGAAAAGGGTAAAATGGGATCCTAGAGCCCTGAGGCCTGGCCTAAAAGACATACCTGTAAGGTTCTAAACCTCCAGTTTGCACAAAGATTGAGTTTGTTGAATTATTAGTCACATTTTCTGCTAAATACTGGAGAAGTCCTCAGCCATGCCGTGCCAATCAACTCTACCACTCTTGAATGCTCACAGGGAGAGAACAATATAGATACCAGAGAGTCTGGTAAAAAATAATTACAACCATGCTAGTTAGCCATAAAAACTTTTCTTTTGCTAGTTAAGTATAAAAATCTGCAAACAAAACATTGACCCAATGTGAACCTACTGATTACTAGAGGCATGTAACCAAAGTGAGGTAGTAGCAAAAATTCAGTTCCCAACACCAACCTCAGAACTTTTCTTGATCTCAGTGGAGGCAGATATTCTAGGCCAGCTGCAGACAGGAAGAATAAAGGGACATCACAGAGAAACATATTGGCTCAATAGTTTTGAGGGAACTGAACTGCGTCTACTTTTCTCTCTGACACAGAAAAAGAGAATTGTGTTCAGTCACCAACTGTGGAACTCAAAGACATTCTGCCTGATAGGGTCTAGACTCTACATTAGTGTTCTTTCTTTCTGGTAAGACCCATGAGGGCAGCAAATAGGAGAAAAGACCAGGCTTAAGGATATCTAATCCTGTCAGGGATATAGTTTAGTACTACAGCACCTGCCTGGCACACATGAGGTCCTAAGTTCAATTCCAGGTACAAAAAAGTCTAATCCCAATGGATGGTGCCCTTACTCTTCACTTGCCACTGTTACCAAGTGACTCCTAACTAGTTGACTCCCCTACCAGTGGAAATGAGGCTGGTAAAAGTATCAGAGAATAATTATCTGAAGGAATCAGAGACTGGAGAGTGAACACAACCAGACAGATTTTACAAGACAGAGCAAAGGCTATGAGTTGGTGATTTTTATGGAGGTTTTAAGCCAATGGACAGACTAAAATTTGCACTCTGTTGGAGAGTTAAAAGTCCACTAGAAATTGCAAACTCTTTCAGCTGTGGTGAAACCACAACTTCTGGAATGCAAAGGGATGAACCCAAAAGGAAAACACCAGAAGGACACAAATTCTATGAACCAGCTCTGGCCATCTTTGGCTGAACCACACATCATGCAGTACTATCAGACTACTGGAAGTTTTAGTTGTGGGCAAGACACAGAACCTGCAGGCTGATTCCAACCAATTCCATCCTGTTCTAGAGAAGACTAAAGAAAATATATCCCTCAGGGTATAACATGATCAATT
>NW_004524624.1:2347310-2347780 GCF_000260255.1 Octodon degus
CCAAACATATAATAATCAAGATCCCAGAAATGCAGCACAGGAACAGTATATCAAATGCCGCTAAAGAAAAGAAACAGATCACATTTAAAGGAAAACCCATCAGAATAACGGCACATTTTTCTTCACAAACCATCAAGTCAAAAAGAGCATTGAGCAAAGTACTTCATGTCTTGCAAGAAAACAAATTCCAACCCAGACTGACCTATCCTGCAAAACTGTCTTTCAAATATAATGGAGAAGTGAAATATTTTCATGACAAAGAGCAACTAAAGAAGTTCATGATGACAAAGCCAAGCCTACACAGACTACTAAATGATGTTCTAGAAAGTCAGCAAATTGATCACAGCCCCATGAATGAGAATAGAAATAACCCATCAAATAGGGCAAACAATTAAACAGAGGAAAATAAGAGGTATACAATAGTAGTCTTTTAGTTATTCCTTTGTGTTCAGCAGCAGAATATTTTCATC
>NW_004524624.1:2349510-2369627 GCF_000260255.1 Octodon degus
TTCCAACCAATTCCATCCTGTTCTAGAGAAGACTAAAGAAAATATATCCCTCAGGGTATAACATGATCAATTGTTCCCAAAATAATGTTCATAAGGCCAAAGAGAATACAAAACTACCGCATATGTAACTCATATTACTGACCTAAATGCCAAGGTCTCTTGCTTTAGGAGAAGTGGGCAATGGTTCTCAAGGGAGGGTTTCCAGGAACCCTTTCAGGTTTCATGAGGTTAAACTGTTTTTATAATAATGCTTAGGGCCAGCCAGATAGCTCAATGGACTAAAGTGCCTGCTTAGGCAGAGTGCGGTGGCTAGGGTTCTTTCCTGGCATGCCATGCTGTCTCCACCCCTGGGGCACACTGAGAAGACAGTGATTGAGACTGGGCATGGTGGTGTGCACCTGTAATTCCAGAGCTTGGGAGGCTGAAAACAAGATAATTGTGACCCTGTAGACCCTGTACTAAATACATTTAAAAAAGTAATGCTTAGATATTAATTACCTTTTTCATTTTCATATTCCATCACCAGTGTACAGTGAAGTTTGCTAGAAAGTCCATGACAAGTTATATCAAAATAGATTGAATGCAAAAGTGATATGAAAATTCAGTTGTAATCTATAAAGCTAGGTCTCTAAAAAGTTTGTAGAATTATGAAGCAATGTCACTCTTCTTACTATTTTTTTTCCTAATTGGGAAAACCTAGTTATTTTTCACTGGATAATGAGCTTACTTTAAATAAATTGAAAGATTTTAAAATCATCTAGATTTCAGTTGTTACATGACAAAAATAGCTAAATATTACCAACATAAAAACTCTTTGGAGTCTTAGGAAAGTTTTGAGAGGATAAGTGGCTCTGAGCCTAAAGTTGGAGTGAGGCAGCTTGCCTTAAGTTCTAGTACACATCAAGGCCACCTGGGAAACTTGTCCAAATACTTTGATAGGTCTCCCCCACAATTTCTGATTTAGGACATCAGTAGTTGAGCCTAAAAGTTAGTGTCATTAACAATTTTCCAACTAATATTGAACCAAGCCTCACTGTGGTGGAAGGGATACAGCAGGTCCAGGTCAGACACTCCTGCGGGCCCTCAGCATTTATCTTTCAGCTGCCAGCAGTTTTGCCTGCTGGAGGGTGCACAGGCAGTACCTCCTGGGTGACTGCTTTGTCCAGTGCTAACTCCACCTCAGAGACAACTCACATCCCACTGCATTCCACAGAAGCCCTCTCAACTTTGGAGCTAGCCCTGGCATCAGCTGGGACCTTCAGTACAGTTCTATCCCCGTCAACTTCCTCTGACCAGTCCTGTTTCCTTCACTCATTCATTCACTCCTATTTTAGTAACACCAATAGGAACTGCTAACAAACACAAAGCTCCCTGTCAGAGGCTTCTGACCCCAGGGAACATGACCTGTATTAAATGATGAAAGGATGAGATTGCTTTGTATCCTCAAAAGTCCTTAGTCTCTCTGACAGGCAGAATGGCAGTTCTTCCAGTGGCCATGCTACTTTGATCTCTCACATATCCAGAAAATTTCAAAGCTCAAGCCTCCAGGAGTAGGGTATAGATTCTTTGTGAAATGTGCCCATTGGTTTTTAGGTCCTCAGAACTAGACTGAGGGCAGTAATCTGAACTAGTCAGCCAATCAAGGGTGTGCTTGGTTCACTCATGTCAGTTCATGAAAGCTGACTGTCAAATATTCAGGAATTTACTGAACTGGTTGTTAAACACAGTCTTACAGATGGTTCCTGACTTACAATGGTTCAACTTAGGATACTTTCCATTACAATGGTGCAAAAGCAATATACATTTGGAGGAAACTGTACTATGAATATTGAATTGTTATCTTTTCTTGGCTAGCAAGCTATGGTATGATATTTTTGCCTCACTGGACCACAGTGAACCACAGTACCCGGTCAGCCACAAGATCAACCGGAAAACAATCAGTACTCTACCATGCACTGGGTTGCTAGGCTACTATGTTATGAAGTTTTGGAGTATTACGTGTTCTTTGGACTTCCCATATTTATTTTCCACTTAGGATGGGAAGCCAGAGGGGTAACCCCATTGTAAGTTAAAGAACAGTTATATATAAATTTGTGAATTAAATATATAATCATAGCTTTTGCACAATAGGTTTGCTGCAAAAGCACAGGTGTAGTGAAAACCACCACTAAATCAAAGCCAAAATGAGAAAGGAAAAGACTCGCATTAGTATTATTGTCATCAGACATGTGGACTCCAGAAAGTCTACCACCACTGGCCATCTGATCTACAAATGCAGTGGCATCAACAAGAGAACCATTGAAAAATTTGAAGAGGCTGCTGAGATGGAGAAGAGTTCCTTCAAGTATGCCTGGGTTTTGGACAAGCTAAAAGTCAAGTGTAAGTATGGTATATCACCATTGACCTCTCCCTGTGGAAATTTGAGACCAGCAAGTATTATGTAACCATCACTGATGCCCCTAGACACAGAGACTTCATCAAAAACATGCTTATAGGCACATCTCAGGCTGACTGTGCTGTCCTGATTGTTGCTGCTTGTGTTGGTGAATGCAAAGCTACAAAATTGGTGGTATTGGTACTGTCCCTGAGGGCTGAGAGTTGACTGATGTTCTGAAACCCAGAATGGTAGTCACCTTTGCTCCAGTCAATGTCATAACTGAAGTCAAGTCTGTTGAAATGCACCATGAAGCTTTGAGTGAAGCTCTTCCTGGGGTTAATGTGGGCTTCAAAGTAAAAAACATGTCTGTCAAAGATATTGGAGATGTTGCTAGTGACAGCAAAAAATGACCCACCAATGAAAGCAGCTGGTTTTACTGCTCAGGTGATTATTCTGAATCATCCTGGCCAGATCAGTGCTGGCTATGCCCCTGTCTTGGATCATCACATAGCTCACATTGTTTGCAAGTTTACTGAGCTGAAAGAAAAGATTGACAATGGTCCATCTTACTTCTTACTTACTTACTTACTGGTAAGAAGCTGGAAGATGGGTCCAAGTTTCTGAAATCTGGTGATGCTACCATTGTTGACATGGTGCCTGGCAAGTCCATGTGTGTTGAGAGCTTCTCTGACTGCCCACCTCTGGGTCCTTTCACTGTTCCCAATATGAGACAGACAGTTGCTGTGGGTGTCACCAAAGTTGTGGACAAGAAGGCTGCTGGAGCTGGCAAGGTCACCAAGTGTGCCCAGAAAGCTCAGAAGGCTAAATGAATATTATCCCTGTCACCTTCCACCCATCTCAATCAGTGATGGAAGACTAGTCTCAGAACTGTTTCTCCCAATTAGCCATTTAAGTTTAATATGAAAGAATGGTTAATGATAGCAATTTATCATAAAATCTTCAGAAGGAAAGGAGAATGTTTTATGGAGCATTTTTCTGTGTGTATGGGGTGGCAATGTTTAAGCTATTAGTTTTAAAATCAATAGTTTTTAATGGAAACTACTTGACCAAAAATGTGTCACAGAATTTCGAGACCCATTAAAACAAAGTTTAATAAGAATAAATAAATACATAAATAAATATATATGTATATATACACATATATAACCACAGTAGATATACAATGAATTGTACATTAAACAAATTATATTGTAAAAGGTAATATATACTCAACAGTTGCCACTTGCTAATTATTTTATTACATTTAACTATCATCATTGTTCCTTCTATCAAGTCTTTATGGCAACAATATTTAACAACATACCACACAGATATAAAAGATCTCAGTAACATTAGAACCTAGACAATAGAAATCTTAGCAAAATAACTGAAAAAAGAAAGCAAAGCCAGGGTGCCAGGAGATAAGAGTAGCTAAACTCTATGGGAAACAACCAATAAGCAGCTGTCTTCATATCTTCTGCCACAGCTCATACATTGCCCAGGAGACCATCAGAAACTTTCATTTTTCACAGCTCTTTGGTAGTGGCAGTTCTACATGGACCCTACTAGAATTTCTCAGTGGGATTCTAACCTTATTATTTATTCATCTGCTCCTTCCTATTCATCTCTTTTAATTCCAATTCCTGCTGAGCATTGGAATAAAGAAGACACTCACCTGCCCTGGAGTAGTTCAAGTCTATCTAAGACTACAAGCATGTATACAAGGAATAAAATACAATTACAGGCACATTTAAGTAGGAATGCCTATTTCATAGGACTCCTGTGAGCATCAAGTGATTGACTGAGTAGTAGGAGAAATTTCAAACAAGTAGAGACATGTAAGTGATGCTTTTCAGATCTGCATGATAGGCAAAGATGTCAACTGAAAAGAACACTGTGCAAAGATGTAAAGGCAGTACAGGAAATGGGCTTTGACTTTGGGTCATAGGGATTGGGCAGAGCTGCCCACATTATCCCCTGGCCCCTGAAGATTATGTTGTTCTGTCAGCGTTAGACCTGCTGGCATCAGGGAAAGGCCAGCTGGCTTAAACGGGAACCACGGGCCTTACTAAGACTGTTTCAGGCTGCTGTAATCCCGCAAGCTAATTTGACACTATTCCCATATTCATGTGCTCTCATAGCTTTGTGTGATGATTCAGAAGTTTTATGATCAATCTCATATTGAAAAGGGCAGCTCAGAACTGAGTGTTCTGAGAGTCTTTCAAGGCTTGCCCACCACTCATTTGGAATGGTTCAGGTAACCTGCAGGATTAAAGGAAGTAAGAAAGCACTGGATGATCTGCAAGATGCTGGATGATTCTAGGACTACGTCTAGAGTAGGTATTCATCTTCATCTTGGAATAGTTGATCTGGATGAACTAAAAATCTGAAAGAGTTCCCACCTTCTTCACTACCTCATGCTAAAAGTTGTTCCACTTCCCATATGGCTCAAAAGGAGGCTGCAGTGGCATTGTACACAGCACGGGCCCCTCCAGATTTCTGTGCAACCAGAACTCCCAGCTGTTTTTCCTGGAACCAGGAAGCTGTAGTGAGGAGCCAAAGGCAATGAGGAGGAAGCATGCTGGAGCCAAAAGAGAATGCTCTGAGCCTTCACATCAGTGGGGACAGATGATCGGTTCCCAATTGGCAAGCCCTCAATATTTTAGATGCATCAGATCATGCTAAACCTGTTTGCATGTCTGGCTCCCTAGTATGACTGCCAGCTCCTTGTGGGTAAAATTGGGTTTGATTTAATCTTTGGATCCCTAGTATTGGAAGTAGGATGGGTACATGGGTAGATTGATGAGCATATGAGCAATCTTGTCCTACAGGAACTTACAGTTAAAACATTAAACAATTTAAAAATTGTGCGCTAAGCACATAGGTGTAAGGAACTTCTCTAATTCTTGTTATCAAATGTTAAATATAATATTCATAGCACTTCTATGAAACATACATTATTAGCCTTCATATTTTATAAACAAGAGAACTGATTTTGAATTGGTCACTTTCTTAAGATCACAGGTAAAAAGAGGAAGAGTGAAGACTGAGTTTTATTCTTTCTGACTTGAGTTTTAAGGACATATGGATAAGGAGGCAACCTAGAGCCAACAGTGTTGAGAGAAGGCAAGAGATTAACGGAGCTGGCTGGGCTTTAAGACGGTGCTTCTGAGGGAAAAAGGACTTGCAATTGAAGCCTAACAGTTAGCTTTTGTCATCTGGAGGACTACAATAGGGCATTCAAAAATATTACAGAAGGGAAGTCAGGGTGGACAGAAACTCATTGGGATCATAATGATTTCTGCAGGGTAGTTCAAAGATGAGAAAGATATATTAGGGCTAAACCTGTCCAGTAAACTGAAGAAAGAAGTAGGCAATGCATACTGCTTCCTCCACCAGAGTCTCATCTTTGCATGGCTAGCCCAACCTAAGAAGTAAATCAGAAATTCCCACACCCAAGCCAGGATGCCATGGGAGTTATTTATCAGTCACTACTTTCTGCCTCTTCCCTATGACTAAACCAGCCTTGCTTGAAGTCTCCAAGGAGGCTTTCCTTGGCATTTTAAGAAGCAGATTTCCAAGTAAGCAGAAGCCCCTTAGAACTTTTGCCAAGATTTGAAGTACTTGGTGTTCAATTAGAAAGTGTAATAGAAGAGGGTATGTGGAACCCACTAAAGGACAAATGAAAGTTGCTCCATTACATATGAAAGTGGGGCACAGATTGCTCCCCATTTCGAATTTTGAGGTCAGGGTGACCAAAGATTGTCAGCCCAGATGTTAAAGACTCCTGAAGTGGTGGAGAGAATCAATAGTGATAATCATGGTCTACATGCCAGGCAATGTGCCAGGCACTCCATATGTGTCATCTAATTAAATTCTTTGAGAACTTCTATGAAGATGGTTACAGAAAGGTTAATCAACTTGCCTAAAATCATCCAGCTTTTAAGATTTTTAGTTCTATTTGAAATCCCATTCTGTCAGGCTCTCAGAACTTTGCATTGCAAGTGTTTCTGAAAAATATTCCACATATTCTCCTCCTGATAATACAGTACAAATTACTCCAGTGAAAACCAGGTACCCAGTCATCTACTCTGTAAGATCACTCTAAATGATGCAAATTAAGGGTATTACAAAGGCTATTACCCCCATTATAGATCTCAGACACAGGTTCTGGGCTTTTTGATGAGTACATATTTGAGTCTCTTAGAGGGAATATAGGTAAGTGGACAGTCATAGTGAGTAACACTCAGTGCATATATACTAAGTGCAGCTTGTTATTACTGAAAACACTAAATATTCCTTAAGGAGTTCTATAAATGGCTTCATGCTTACGAATCTAAATACTAAACAAATTCTAAAGCCCACTAAGTTCTAAAATTCTGATGCATTCTGCCTTCTCCAACCCTATCCTCAAATTTTCCTACAAAGTTTTGGAACTGTTTTAACGTTTTTGAACTCCCATTTAATTTATCCAATTCTATCAATTAAAATTAAAAAAATTTACATCACTAAATTAATTTTTCTGCAGCTTATGATCTTTACTCCAACATAGACGTATAGTACACTTTTTGTTTATGAAATCTACTTTCTGTCTCCTCTTCCATCTTGTTGTCCTTTCATTTTAAATTATCCTGCACATGGGGATTTCTCATTCATAAAAGAAATATCATCTTGCATCTTACAAATAATTTTCTAAGTTTCTTTCTGTAGTAAATTATTTTCAAAGCTTTGCCACTTCTTTATACCTTCAGGCTAATATACCACTTTGTGTATCATGTAAAATATTCCGATAGATCCATACAGTTTGTGCTTGAATAAATAAAATGCATTCAGAACCAAATATTGTTGTATGTGTTATCAATTATTGATTCCTTTGAACTCTAGTCAACTTTTCATATTTCATAACTGAAGTGCAAAATGACACACTTCCATCTCAATTAATTTTCCCACAGACTTCTTAGTGTACACACACATATACACACCATATATTTTATTTAGTTGTTTTCTCAGAACTTATATCAATAAACAATATAAAATTTACTAGAAAATGTGTGTGATGCACTGAGTAGAGAATCAATACTTTGAAAAAAAACACCATTCATGTATCTGAGAACTATTTCTCTTATGTTCTTCGTTGAGTTTTTAACCAGGCAGATAGTGATGAAATTCCTACCTATTTACATTATAATAAAGGTTTTTTATACATGAGTTGGTAGAGATATGAAGAAAATTATGTCTAGTGTAACATATAGCAAAGTTTCATTTTCAACTGAAATTAACCTTCTAGGAACTAAATGTCTACCTGAGTTTCTCAGGTCACAGGCACTATTCCAATCCATTCTACATAGAATTTGATTTTTTCAAACTTACAATCAAGTTTTATTGATATGACTTTTCTACTTTCCCTCCTCATCATTTTCATAAATATTTTCTCCATTTTCTTAGTAGCTTTTCTTTTATTTAAAACATTCATTTATTTTCTTTGAACCACCACCTTCTCAAATATTCTTCTAACAAGTGTTAGAAAGACAATGAAAAGTTCTGAATGGTGAGAATAAGAATTTTCTTCTACATTCTTTTTACTTGTAAAACACACAAAGCCTTAATTTCTATTGTAGTGGATAGTTGTGCTTAATTACTTTTACATTATTTTCTACCATTGTGTTTAGGGGAAGTGATTACTGGAGGTGTGATTGAAGCACTTGAAATGGCATTTAGGAGACAGTGTGTCTCAACACAAGAGCTTCATCCATCAGCTGGAAAGTGGAATCATGCCCATGTGGAACAATAGATGTGTGAGACTTGAGTTTGTATGTGTGCATGCATGTGCCATCATGTGGTCCTGACTCTGTGCAAATACAGGTCCACTCTAAAAAGTTTCAAGACATTAAAATACAGCAAAAGTATGAAGGAACAAGTTCCAAAATGTTGAGAGTGAATAATGCTCCCCTTTGCAATTTTTCTATAATTGGAACTCATGACATTTGAAAGAAAAGGGGGAAAGGTAGATTCTTGGCAAATATTCTTCAGGAATGTTAATTTCTTCTACTGGGGGAAGAGAGGGAAGTTGGAAGAAAAATAAGAGCTCCCAAATCACTCCTTTCTGTCCTTTCTAACTCTAGATGTCTTCCATCTCTCCTCTAGAGTGTAACAAGTCTTCTTTCAAGAACACTAGCTTTTCCTTTCCCTTTAATCTTTCTTCTTTCTTCTATTCAATGCGGAGAGCAGGATTCCCTTCTTACCCATTGTAAAATTCTCCAACCACATTTAATTTTCATCTCTTTTAAGAATCTGATATTAATATTGGTCCCAAATCCAGCTTCATCTATCTTTTTCCCTTATGTCCAAACTAAATTACCTAGAAAAATAAAAGTAGGTACAAACATTATCTTAACAGTGAACTGTAAAATTGTGAGTAGTATTATTTTTAGAAAATTCAAAAGATTTTAGATAGTATATATTATCTTAATTTTGAAATTCATGGAAAGCCTATCTATCCAAATGTAACAAAAATGTTTTATTAAATACAGATTATATGTCAGGTATAATCTTAGACTTAGCTCTTTAACAATAACTTAAATATGATTATTTTCTGTAATAGCACCTGGCCCAGAGGTACTGATAAGCACATAAAAGGAGAAACATCAGGCAGAGACTTAAGATCACTAAGCACAGTGATGGAAAACCCTTTAGAGCTTTCAAAGATACACATAGGCCAGTGCAGAACATGTGCTGTAGGTTCACCACCACTGACGTAGGTTGCACCAATAGAAGACTGGTGTGATGGTTAACTTTAGTCGTCAACAGAACTGGATTAGGAGATAGCCAAGCAGCTGAAAAAGCATTATTTCTGGGTATATCTATAATGGCATTTTGTGAGAGATCAGATAGGAACATTAAGACCTATTTGGCCTCCTCTGTGAGCACTAAGGAGAAAGGTGGCATGCAAGTGTGCTGACATGCTACAGAAAAAGAAAAACTGCTCAGATCCTGTTGTTGAACTGAGCAAGTATCCTGGATAGTGGGAGCCAGATGAATCTTCTGTAGCCCAAATTGCTCATATCTCTGTCTGAGTGAATAACAAGGTGTGCTGGCCACTCCAGGCACTTTGTCATGGGAAGACAAAAGTCCACTGACACCCCACATTTTAACATAATTCTGTCTCTTCACTTTTCATATTCATGGCCTCTTGGTCAGGTACAAGCTCATAGGCTGACTCCTACATGTCGATACAATAAATTTCCATTTAAATAGGGATGCTCTCTCACCAGTATAGACAGAGCTCATCTAATCAAAAGAGGAGTTAAATTGAACATAAGGTGAGAGAGAGACAGATTTGTTGTGTCTCCCTGAGCTGGGATACCAATTTTCTTCTGACCTTGGCTACCAGAAGTCAAGAAGGTTGGGGATCCATTATAACAGAACATTTTCCTTAATGTAAAGAACCAAATCAGAAGGGCTAGATTTTGAAATGAGTGACATTGAGGCAATGCTGAAAATCAGCAAACGATAACTTTGTATGATTCAGAGAACAGGAACAAAAACATAATAACAGAAAAAAAATACGTTGGCATCTGCTACCCCACTTCCATAGTAAGGAAGAGAAAGTACTCTCCTCTTTGCACAAATAGCGGTAAAACAGTGAGTGGCAGCAAATTCCATCAGTGTACACCCTGGAAATCCTAAGTGGTAGAAAGCTTCACCGTCCTCAAGCTTGCAGCTCACTTAGATGAGGAACCTAAAATCTGCACAGTGTCTTTCTCTGAAAAGTATCTGTGAACATTCAGAGTGATATATTCAGAAGTTCTCTTGAAAAATAAAGAGTATGAGTTTGGATTACTTTTGGGGTAGAAACCCTGTCATATTCATATCCTGGGATTCCACAAACATTCCAGTGCATTAGCCTGGGGATTAGCTACTTTGTGAACATAACTTGGTGCAGTGGAGTGAATATAATTTAAACCCGCTGGGTGCTCTGCTCTATAGAAAATGGATGTTGTGACATGGAAAGGAACAGAAAGAGCTACCAATGAGAGGGGGTTTTTTGGTGTTTTGTTTTTGTTTTTGTTGACTAAAAATCAATAAAGTGAGAGAGAGACAAATTTGTTGTGCCTCCCCAAGCTGGGATACCAATTTTCTCCTGACCTTGGCTATCAAAAGTCAAGAAGGTTGGGGATCCAATGTAACAGAACTTGGGGGTATCTTCTTCAATGTAAAGAACCAAATCAGAAGGTGATTTGAACTTAGTCCCTTGCACTTGCCAGGGAAGCACTTATTCTACTGAGCTATCTCCCTGGCCCTCCAATGAGAGTCTTGAGATTGGGGAACATGCACACTGAAAACAAGGACATGCTCGATCATGTGTGGACTCACATCTATGTCAGGACTAAAGGCATTGATCACCCCTCCCCTGGAGCCATTCTTAGACACTTGTGATTGTCATAGTGAAGAGGAGCCACCACGTTTATTAGGGCTCTCATAACCTTAGAGGTACATACAGGGAAACTCGAATAGCTCCATGCCTACGGCTATTGTTAAAGGAGTTGAGGAGTACAGAAAAGATGTTCCTACTTCAGCTTTCACAGCCATAAGGCTGAGGAAAACCTTGCCTACACTAAGCCTGTCTTGCTCTTAGGCACACAGTGCTATAAGCAGGAAGGAACACTGTAATTTGTGCTGCAATATTACCTGCATGGAGCTCACCACCACTCCTCCAACCTTACACCTTGTATGACCATGTAGTGCTGTCAGACTGGTGTGAGTGTGAAAGAGGGTGTGCTGCAGTTATCACCATCTCTTTGGGACTGCATTACTGACTGATTAGAAGACAAGGGCTTCAGGCCCTTTACCTCTGATGGGGCCACCAGTGAAAGACCCCTTATTAGGAGCATAGCTAGCATGAACAGTGCATGAGTGAACCACTGTTATCTGATGGGGGCACCGTTCCCATTGTAGGAAGTCTCCCATAGTAAGCTCCTCATATTCACTGCTTAAGGGAAACTAAAGAAAGATGCCCAGCCACAAATGAAGTCAACATTCCAGAGCAAACTGACATCCTAAGACACATAGTTAGAAGAAAGTGATTTGTGAAGTCCACCCAAAAAATTGGTAGAGATACTGCATCTCAAAGTCTATATGATAGAGCACAAAAAATATGCAAAAAAACCAACGTTCTGCCACCAAAAGAATATAGTAACTTGATGCAATAGATCCAAAAGAAATAATTATGAATGAAATGACTGATAAAGAATTTTCAAAAATGTATATGGAAAAAAAGATCAACAATATTCAAAGAATATAGCTACCCATTTAAATGAAATTAGGAAGACAACACAAGATATGAATGAGAAACTCAGCAAAGAGAGCTTGTAAAACAACCAAATAGAAATCTTGAAATAAAGACTGTCACATGTTAAAAAAAATACATAGTTGAAAGCATCAACATCAGACTAGAACAAGTCAAGCAAAGATTATCTAAACTTAAAGACAGATCTTTTGAAATACCCTAGTCAAACAAACAAATAAAAAGAAAACAAAGAAAAGAACATTGAATACCTCTGGGAGGCTATTAAATGAATGAATATTTATTTTTAGGAATATCTGAAGATGAGGACAAAAACTTAATGACACATAAAATCTAATGAAATAATAGCATAAAACATCCCTAATATTGGAAAAGGTACAGATATCTAGGTGTCAGAGATGTTAGGACACCAAATAGGCACAATCAGAAGAGATCTTCATTAGAGCATATTATAGTCAAACTGGAAAAACTAAAAAACAAACAAAAAGTCTGTAAGAGAAAAGTGCCTAGTACCATTTGACAATATCCTTAGTAGACTAATAGCTGACTTCTAAGTAAAAACATCAGTCAAAATGGAGCATAAGGTGGCATAGAATGATGTATCCTGAAACAAAATGCTAGCAACCACCAAGAAAAAATATTCAACAAGTTTATCCTTCAAGAATAAAGTCTGAAAGTAAAGTTAATATTGGTCAAAGAGCCAAATACTAAAACAGAAACACTAAGTAGACTGGAACAAAAAGTAGGCAGAAATCTTGAAGACATAGGGTTAGGCAGAGTGTTCATATGCAAAAATGAAACTGCATGAGAATACTTCCGAGTCCACAACTGAGATCTCATCTTATTTAAAAGTTTTCACACATCAAAAGAAATCACAAACAAACTAAAAAGAAAAGCCACAAACTGGGAAAAAATTCTTTTAACCAACTATCTTTGAAAGGACTTCTTTATAAAATACATAAACAATTAAAAAAAACCAAGCCCCCAAAATTCAAAAACTCAATCAAAAAATGGGCATCTGAGATGCATACATATTTCCCTAAAGAATATAAAAGGACAAAGAAATATGTGAAAAATATTCAACTTTATTGGTCATTCAAGAAATGCAAAGTAAAACAACACTGAGGTTCATCTCACCCCAGAAGGAATGGCTATTGTGAAGAAGTCAACTAATAGCAAATGGCACAGGGGCTGTGAGGGAAAAAAGAGTCCTTTTCCACTTCTGGTGGGAGTGCAGACTGGTATAACCACTATGGAAGTAAGTGTGGAGTTTCCTCTAGAAACTAGGATTAGAGGTTTCATTCAGCCCAGATTTTCACCTCCTGGGTATTTTTCCAGAAGAACTGAAAACATCATACCACAGCAATTTATGTGCACCCATATTTCTAGCAACACAATTTGTTGTAACTAAATCTTGGAAACAATCCAAATGCCCATCAACTGAAGAATGGATAAGAAATATGTGGTATTTGTATACCATAGAGAATTATTCAGAGAAAATAAACTAGAGCCTTTTATAGCTAAATGGATGCAATTCAAGGCTATATTTATAAATGAAATAAATCAGACCCTCATCTGTAAACATTGTTTTATTTCACTAGTGTAAGAACCTGAAAGAGTAAATAAATTCCTAAGGGTACAACAGATACTGTGAAAGGGAAAGAAACTGCTCAAAAGAAAAAAACAACTGAAATGAAGGAAAGGAGAGGAAAAAAAGAAGGGGAAAGAATATATATGTAGAGAGAGTGAGACACCAGATAAGATAATTATACTAGTAATTTCTATTTGTTTACTGAAAGAAACAGTTGATGATTAATTTTTTGACCAATTTCACATGCTTATCTCTGCTACTCTGAAAACCTACTTTGAAGAAAACAACAATTGCTGAATTCCTATCAGCTTTTTTAAAATTCTGTATGGTTTCTAATGTAATTTTTCCTTTTTATTCTCTTTAAAATAAAAATAAAGTCTGTTCAAGATATGCAGAAATAGAATTCATGACTGCTAGATCAACCTTATACAGATGTTTAAGAGCCCTACATCCAGAAATAAAAGATGACTATCATCAAGAAAGCATGTAAAAGTATAAGATCTCATTAGAAGTGTAGGCACGCAAAAGAGACGAAAGAAGCAAATATTATCGTACAACCAACCATCAAACTACAGAGATAAACAGAAAAGGAAGAAATGTTCAAAAGAGCTACAAGAAAAGAAACAAAACAACAGGAGTAAGTTCTATCTACCAATAAGAATTCAGTGTGTAAATAGATGTCTTTTTTTCTTTTAAAGATACAAACTAATTGAATGGATAAAATAATAATAATAATAATAATAATAATAATAAATAATCTTTCCAACAGGAAATGCCCCTTACCAATAAGATACACTGAAAATGTAAAGATGAAAAGACTATTCCAAGTAAATGGACTCTTAAAGAAAACTGGAGTAGCTACGTACATATACTTGACAAAACAGACTTTTATTTATTTTTTTTCAAAACAGACTTTTAGATGCCAAAATCTGTCAGAATAAAAATGGTCATTATCTAATGATGAAGGTATCTTTGCAAAAAATAAGATACAGTTATTGTAAGTCTATATATACCTCATGTCAGACCATTCAATTTTATAAAACAAACACTATTAGACTTAAAGAGGATGGGCTCAGACACAATAATAATTTGAGAACTCAATACCTATTTTTATCAATGAAGAGATCATCCAGACCAACTTAAAAATCAAGAAAGAAACATCAGGGCCAGCCAAATAACTCAGCGGATTAAAGTGCCTGCTTAGTCAGACACAGAGGTTGGAGGTTTGATCTCGGGCCTCCTGTGCCGGCCCTGCCCCCAGGACACAATTGAGACTGGGCATGGTGGTGCAGGCCTGTAATCCTAACTTTTTGGGAGGCTGAACACAGGTGGATCACTACAAATCTCATCTATGTGAGACCTTGTAGAACCATACTAAAATAAAAATAAAAACAAAAAACAAAGAAACATCAGAGCTAAACCATACTGCAGACTAAGTGGATTTAATAGGCATGTACAGAATATTCTGGCCAACAATAGAAGAGTATATATTCTTATCTTCAGAATATGGACCTTGTTTCAAAATAGACCATATATTAGACCATCAAGCAAGTCTTCACAAATTCAAAGAAGCTGAAGTCATGTCTGATTAGAATGGAGTAATAGTAATAATCCAACAAAAATTTACATGCTATAAAAACACAGGGAAATTGAACAACATATTTTGGAACAAAGACATTTCTTGAAACATGAAAATTGGAAAATAGTATCACAAAAACTTATGGGATGCAGCAAAAGCTAAGAGGAAAGTTTATAACAATAAATTTCCAGATAAACAAGAAAGATTTCAAATAAGAAATGAAATGATGCACCTGAAAGATCTAGAAAAGTGAAACCAAATTAAGCAAAAAATTAGCAAAAATAAAGAGATAACAAAATACAAAATAACGATAAAACATACAGTAGGATTTTTGAAGAGATTAGCAAAAATCAAGAAACTTTTGGCTAGGTAACCAAATAATAAAAAGGAGATTTAATTTTTAAAAATAAGAGATGAACACTGGGCGTGGTGGTGCACCCCTATAATCCCAGTACTTGGGAGGCTGAAAACAGGAGAATCACCATGAGCCTGATTTACATATTAAGACCCTGTAGACCCTGTGGACACTTTACTAAATACATTTTAAAAAGAGGAAAAAATAAGAGATAAAAAATGAAACATGAAAAATGGCACCACAAAAATATAAGGGATTACTAGGGATAATTATGAGAAACTAGATGTTAACAAGCTGGAAATCCTAGATGAAGTGGGAAAATTTGTAGACACATAACACCTATAAAATTTGAACCATATGGGCATAATGATTCCAAGGATACTAATAGTATATGAAGTAAAAAATCAGTCATAAAACATCTCCCAGCAAAGAACTTTCAAAGAAAAATTAATGTCAATTCTCAGCAAAATATTCCAAATAACTGAAAAAGAAGAAATAGTTTCAAATACAAAAACTGTCAGAAAAATACTAGCAAATTGAATTCAACAGCATATCAAAGGACGGGCACATTTATAATTCCAGCTACTCAGCAAGCTGAGGCAGTAGGATCTTAAGTTCAAGGCTAACGCCAGCAGCTTGCGGAGACTCTGTCTTGAAAAAATTATAAAAAAGGCTATGGATGAAACTCAACAGTGGAATCCTTGTCTAGCATGCACAAGGCTCTGAGTTTAATCACCCATGCTACAGAAAATATTATTTTCACCATAACCCAGGGATCCTAGGATTGTACAACATATACAAATCAATACAAAACACCAGATTAACAGAATAAAGCATAAAAGTTCCAATATCATCTCAATATATGCATTTTATAAAATTCAGCATCCTTAAAGAAATAAATAAGATTTCAAAGGATCATATCAGGATTATATCTCATCATAATAGAGGCTAGATATTACAAACTTATATCCAACATTGTCCTGAATAGGGAAAATCTGAAAGCATTTGTAAGGTGAACAAGAAAAGGCTATTCAATTTCACTGCTCTTATGCAATGTACTACTAGAATTTTAGTCTGAAGAATTAGGCTAGAAAAATAAATATAAGGCATACAAATATGAAGGCTGAA
Organism: Octodon degus; assembly: GCF_000260255.1. NCBI lineage: Eukaryota > Metazoa > Chordata > Mammalia > Rodentia > Octodontidae > Octodon > Octodon degus. The sequence goes on from NW_004524624.1 coordinate 2,365,845, forward strand.
ACTCAGACTATATTCGTTTGCAGATGATATGGTTCTATATATAGGAAAAACCTAGACTCCTCCAAAAGATTACAAGATTTGATAAATGAATTCAATAAAATTGTAGGATATAAAATCATCTGCAAAAATCTGTAGCTTCCTCACATACCAATAATGAATTTGCTGAGAAAAGCATATTGGAAATCAATCTCATTTATAATAGTTATGAAAATACTGAAATGCCTAGGAATAAACTCACCCAAAGAAATGAAATACTTCTACCATGAAAACCATAAAACACTGATGAAAGAAAATATAAGATGGCACAAAAGATGAAAAACTGTTTGTGTTCATGGATTGCAAGAATCAATATTGTTTAAAATGCCCATATTACTCAAAGCAATCTATAGACCAATGCAGTCCCAATCAAACTACTAATGGCATTCTTCACAGAACTAGAAAAACCCATCCTAAAGTTTGTATGGAAAAACTAAAGACTCTAAATGGCCAGAGCAGTCTTGAGCAAAATGAACAAAACTAGAGCTTCCACAATATCTGAGGACGTAATATAGAGCTATAATAGCCCAAACAGCATGGTCTTTGTATAAAACAGACACATAGACCAACAAAAGAGTACACAGACCACAAATAAATCCATGTACCTGCAGCCACCTGATTCTCAATAAATGCACCAGAAACAATTAAACATATGTTGCTGGGAAAACTGGTTACCCACTTACAAAAGACTTAAGATTGACCACTATCTCCCATCTTTTACAAAAAGCAACCCAAGATTGATTAAATACCTAAGTGTAATACCGGAGACTAAGAAACAATCTCAAGAAAACATGGGTGTCACTCTTAAAAACACTGAAACAGGAAGCTATTGCTGAATAGTGCCTCAAAAGCAGAAGAAAGGACTGAAAAAACTGACAAAGGGAATTGGAAAAAATTAAACGTTTTTTTTTTTTAAACAGGAGAGCCAAACCTACAGAATAGCAGAATATTTTCCCAACTATTCCTCTGTCAGAGGATTAATACTCAAAATGTAAAAGAAACTCAAAAAATAACTAACTCAATTTAAACATGGGTCAATGACTTGAGTAGGCACGTCTCAATTAGACACACAAATGGCCAGCAAATATATAAAAAAAGTTCAGTATCATTATCCATCAGAAAAACAAAAATCAAAACTAGAATGAGATATCACCTCAATTAGACTAGCTTTCTAAATACGTAGACACACATACATACACACATACATAAATACATACATATGAACATACTGCCACGAATATTCACAACCATGTATACACAAATTGATACAGCCACTCTGGAGAACAGTTTCAAGGTTCCTCAAACAACTGAAAATAGATCTACCATTTAATCAAGCTACCTAATTCCTGGGAAATGAAATAAGTATACCAAAGTGATATCTGCACACCCATATTTATTTTGACACAATCCACAATAGCTAAGATGTGGAATCAGCCTAGTTGCCCATCAGAATGTGACTAGACAAAGAATTTGGGATGTAAGGGTAGAAATAGTTGTATGTTAAGTGAAATAAGCCACACTGTAAAAGATAAGTACTCCATGTTCTTTCTATATGTGAAAACACAAAAATACAATTAGCTGGTATGTAGACTAGTTATTTGTAGAAACTGGGACAGGTATATGTGTGGAGGAAGGCTGAAAAAACCAAGAGCATGTTCAGTCAGTGCTCACTGTACACATGTATGGAACTATTGCACAGAACCTCATTCATAGGAATAATTTACAAATGTTAATAAAAAGTTTAAAAGAGATCAAGATTCGCTAAGCTTTGAACCTCCAAACGTATTTCAGTATGTCCTCCAGTTTTTCAAGCCTTTGACCTTGAACAGGTTATATTGTCAGCTCCCTTGTTCTCAGGCCACTGAAATTAAACTGAGCCATGGTATTGGGTTCCCAGCTCCCTGCTGGTTCTGCTTCTCCGCAGAACTATGATGAATACAAGTGATTTAATCTGGAGGTTCCAGGAAGCTATCAGAAAGAAGTGACTTGTTAGGAGATTTGGAGAAGAAGCAAGAGTAAACAAACAAATTGAATAAAATTGTGAAGAACCTCCTAGGCACACTGAAGAACAGGTGAAAAGCTTTAAACATATCAAAGAGCAGAGTACATTTGAGAAAAAGTGGATAGTACATTTTGTGCCACTATAACAGAACACTGGATGAATTTTAAATAGCACAAATTGTTTTTCCAATTCTGGAGATTTAGAAGAGTAAGATCATTTTATTGGTACATTCAATCTCTAGTTCCAACGTAGCAGCTTTTGCTTTAGTCTTCGTATGGAAGAAGACTAGGAAAGAACCTACTTCTACAAGTCCTTCCAATAGCAGCATGAATCTGTTCATAGAGCAGATCCCTCATGATCTGCCTCTGACTTGACCCCACCTCTTAACACTGTTGCATTTAAGATTAAGCTTTTAACACATGAATTCTGGGGACACATTCAAACTACTGTAGAAGGCAAGAAGGTCACCGCTGTTGGACCCCAATACTAGGAGAGGTTGCAGGAAAAATGGCATAATGTGCAGCTGGGAAAGTGGATGGAGGCTTGAATGTGCAGGTAATGTGGGACATTGAGCACTCAAGGCTTTTATCTTCTAGGTGGGGAAAAACCACTGGTGGCTATGGTAAGGAAATGGTCAGATCCAACTCCTTTGTGTTAAAGTTCACTTAGGCTGAGTTATGCAGCAGAGAGGTGAACAGAAGGGGGAGCAGGTGAAGATGTGGTATTGGGGAGACAAACGCTAATAAGGCATCTACTGCTATGGTCCAAGCAAAAGAGAATCCCAGGTCACAGTGGAGAAGGATGCCTTCAGAAAGCACAAACAAGCACTCTGCTTTCAGCTAACGTTATAGTATATCAACAGCATTGTTCAAGAAACTAAACGTAAAAATGTAGAGATCATTTCTGATCTTTTCTAACACCTTCAACTCTACTGAATTCTAAAAGAAAAATCTGCAGAGACACCTGCAGATTTGGCTCTAGTCCCCCCCCCCAACCCACTTTTTTACTGTTGTCTGCAAGAGTGAGAACTATGCTAAGAAATACCCGCAGTGCTTCTGTCTAACGCAGGTCATTTTGTGTATTATTTTATCATGGCTCACCTTTTCTTTTGATACAAGTGTTACATTTGTACAGATAAGTCATCCAAAAAGAGAACGCCAATGTATCTCATTGGAAAACAGCTCTATACTTCAGCCACCAGTTTCATATTCCTTCTTTGAAAGGTGTCTCTCAGGGAAACCATCTCAAACACTGCCAGCCTCTCGGAAGCTTGGCTGTTTCTGAAGTAGATCATAGGCCAGCAGCGCCCCCTGCTGGCATTTTCAAACTACTGCTTGTCATTCACTCAAGCACTGAAGATTTTCCCTCAGAAAAGCTACATTGTTAAAAGGCTTTCTCTATTTGGTGACCTGAGCTAATGAGTCATTTGGGGTGAAGAGATGTGACTGCAATGGGGAACAAATAGATGGCTAGTTTTTCCTGGGAAATATAAAGAAGTCTATGGAAATAACAAGTAAAACAAAAAGCCCAAATTTGCTGTTCTAAGTGGGCCTAAATGTCAACAGCTCTTACCTACTCTGTGAGCATAAATATTCCACAGGGCCCCTGTGAATCCTAGACACGATGGTAAAGAGTATAACACGTGGCTAATATTTTCTCAAACAAAATGTGCAAGATTTCCTTATAAGAATGTAATTAATAAATTTTTAAAATTATTTGTAGTGGGCCGGCCAGATAGCTCAGCA
>NW_004524624.1:2370509-2372460 GCF_000260255.1 Octodon degus
TTTAGACCACTGAGCCATCTCACCAGCCCCCTCTAATAGTGTTTGTAAATAAGATATCATGTCCACATCTTGTACAGCAATTAACCCCTAGGAAGAATGTATGTAATGTGTTAGTTATTGAAGCTGTCTTACCAAATTGATTTGAAACTGTCTCATTGCTATATGTCTCTCAATAAAATTATGGGAAAAAAGATTAATTATAAAAATTTTATTATTGGTCTCAAATTTTCTTAGAGTTATTTTTTAATTTTGTTTATTTTTTTCTTACAGTTCTTGATAGGTGTGTTAACTCAGCAAAATATTCTAAAATAGGCTAGTAATCCATAATAGTAGTGGGCCTTCCACTTGACTGGCAATGTCAGAAATTGTTGACCTGAGTCCCCTACAGCTCAACATAACAGCATGGCTTTACTTCTTGTACTTCGTTCTTAAAATTTTCTGTTGTATGGTAAAGACCAAGATAAAGCAAGACCTAAGAAAAAGAGCTAAATATGTAAAATGTTATCTATGCTAAAGATATTTTAGTATTATGAACAATAAATTTGGAAATAGGTCCAATATCCAAAAAGTGAAAAAAAAATGTAGTTCAATTGACTTACTTTGATACCTTGTTTTTATGGTGCCATTTAGTAAACAAGTTCATAGCAAATTCTTGTTCGGTAAATCTTATCTAATAAATATCTTCACAAATACATACTGCATTCATTGTTTATAAAACAACACACCTGTAAACATAACATCATTGCACATTTCATAAAGGAATGTATTACACGAGCAACTATCAACAAATATGCCTGGGAGGATCTTTGCTCAATTTAAAACAAGAGTTGTCTCTTGATGGGGAAGGGGCAGATTCATCTTTGATGGCTGGAGGTCTACAGTTTGCCCTTTGGGTTGACTCCTTACCCCCCCTCTCCCCTGTCCTGTGTCTAGTCCTGGCCATATCATGGGCAAACATTTTCCCTCGTTTCTAAGGATGCTCGGCCAGTGGAGACCACTGGCAGGGAGAGAACAGAGTAGGGAAAAGGTATTCATTCCATCTCCATGTTCTTACAGTTCCCTCTGTTCCTATCACAACATCCTGCACAGTCAATTCATTCGTGGTTTTTGTTCCTTGCCCTCATGTCCTCCTCCACCTCTGTGTTCTGGGTGGTAACAGCACCCGACTATGTTAGCAGAGCAATTGTTAGTATATCATAGAACTTGTGTCCACTAAATCTTTGTTTACTTAGTGGCTCATTTGGGTACACATTTGGTACTTTTCTTACACCTTGTCTTGTTCTTTGTCTACTCTCTTTAAACAGTGGCTTTACTAAATTCTCTTCATGTTGGTCAACCTCTGATTTTTGCTGGCACTTCTTTTTATAATTAAAAATAAATGAAAGTCAAAGAATAAAAACACCACTGAATTCTGAAAAAAAAGTCATAATTGTTTCCTATCAGGGACCCACATCTCCTGAGAGGTGTTATGGTTCAGAGTGTAAAGAAAGAACAGGAGACAAAATAGTGATGCAATGGGAATCTTGGATGGCAGTTGTTGATAGGGCACAGAAGGCCATTAGACAACCAGAACCTCAGTACTTACTGATCACATTCACAATGAGAAGAATGGGAAGAGGATTATTGCTGAATGCGCTAGATAAGTGGCTGGATAGGCAAGGCTTGTAAAAGAGGGAATAGAACATTCTTGCAAAAGGAACAGAGCAGCTAGTCATGTTGTGGATAAGGAGGAAACTGTTTTGTTGTCAATTCTGGCAAGAAATTTTCTCTAAATTCACATTGGCCTCAGCAGAGACATTATCTCATATCTTAGACCTATAATCTCATGGCCCACTTATCTGGACTCTACTATGGCCAGGTGTGAGGAGCAATTCTAGCCCATCACACCATCTACTTGCTTCCATGAGGACATATACACAACCTCAGCCAGATTCACTATTCAAACCAAATT
>NW_004524624.1:2400736-2401502 GCF_000260255.1 Octodon degus
TTATCAATTTTATTTATTCTTTCAAAGAACCAACTCTTCAACTCATTAATTCTTTGAATTGTTTTCTTCACCTCCATTGCATTTACTTCTACTCTGATCTTTCTAATTTCATGCCTTCTTTGGGCTTTTAATTTGACTGCTCTTCTTTTTCTAGGACTTTGAGTTGCAGCATAATATTATTTGTTTGGGCTCATTCTGTTTTCCTAATGTGAAAATTTATGTCTATAAATTTCCTTCTGAAGACAGTTTTCATTGCATCTCAAAGGTTCCAGTAAGTTGTATCTGCATTTTCATTATATTGCAGATATTGTTTAATTTCTTCTTTAATTTCCTTGATGACCCATTGATTGTTCAGGAGGGTATTATTTAGTTTCTAGTGTTTTTAAAATTTTTGATGGGTTTTTTTTGCCAATAATTTCCAGTTTCATTGCACTATGGTCATATAATATGAACTGGATAATTTCAATTCTTTTGCATTTACTTAAGCATGTTCTATGTGCTAGGACATGATCTGTTTTGGACAATGTTCCATGTGCAGCTGAGAAAAATGTTTATTCTGATGCTATTGTGTAGAACACTCTGCAATGGTCTACTAAATTAATTTCTTCACAAGTTCAGTTCAGTTCTGATATTTCTTTGCTCATTTTTTGCATGGTTAATCTATCTCTTTGCACCAGTGAGATATTAATGTTAAAATTTATCTTATATAGTTGGGTGCTCCTACATTGGGTGCATATATATTTAGAATTCTGATCTCTTCCTTTTG
>NW_004524624.1:2401922-2402725 GCF_000260255.1 Octodon degus
TTAATTTCTTCCATTGTTTTTCATCATGCAGGTATCTGATCTCTCCATTAAATTTGATAGATAATTTTGTGGGATATATCAATCTGGGTTGAAAGTTGTTTTCTTTCTTTCTTTTTTTTTTGTTGTTTTCTTTCTGGACCTCAAATATCTCACTCTAAGTTTTTCTTGATTTGATGGTCTGTGTTAAGAAATTTGCTGTGATTCTGATGGGATTTACATCAGAATTTCTTCTCTCTAACTGTTTCTTCTCTCTGTTTTTAATATTCTGTTATTTTGTTCAATTTCTGGGGTCTTGATTATTATGTATCTGTGTGATGATTTGTTTTGATTATGGCTAGAGTTCAACATGTTTCAGTTACTGTACATTAGATTCTTTTCCAATGCTTGGGAAGTTTTCTGCTATTATTTCTGTAAACACTCTTTATATCTTTTATGTTATATCTAGCTGTTTTGTTGATACCTATTAGTCTTATATAATTTTTCTTTGCATCATCTTACAATTGTATGGTTATTTACTGGTTTATCATTATTTTAAGAGATGTTTCTTTTTCTGTTCACTAACTGCAATGCTATCTTCAAGGTTTGAAATTCTATCTTCTGTTTCATTCAAATGGTTTTGCCAGCTTTCAATAGAATTCTAATGTCCTGGATATCTGTTTGAATCTATTTCATGTATTATAACTTTTTCTTATGTTCTTTATTCAATGTTTTCATAATTTTCTAATCCCTTCTACCTTTTTATCTGTGTCTTTCTTAGATTTATTGAACATTTATTTCATGATTGTTGTCATTTATTTTTTTTT
>NW_004524624.1:2403405-2404612 GCF_000260255.1 Octodon degus
TTTGAACCTCCATAAAGTCAAAATTTGTTGAGATGAACCATTTTAAGTTGGGGAGTGTCTACATATTTTACTCTGTCCATCAACTTTGAAGGTAATACATAGACAAGAAGGTGGAGGATTGAAAAGAATATGAAGGAGGGATGGTGACAGCACAATGACCTATGTGATAAGCATTTGAAGCCTACTACGTTGTGCTAGGCACTATATCAGATAGCCAGAGGCTGGGTAGATGTAGTCCCTGCCCGAAAAGCACTCAGTGCATAGAATTGTTCATGTTCAAATGGAAACAGTAATAACAGAGGTCAGTGTGTGTACTTTCTACATGCTCCCCCAAAAAATGCCACAGGGAAAGGCCATGAAAGGAACTCTGGAGTGGCAGCTGGAGATGATAAGAACCAACTACCCAGTAAAGAAATTTGAGATGTGCTGCAAGATAGATGAATTTTCTTTGGCCTTTCACAAAAAGGATATTAATTCCACAGAAAAAGTAATGATACTGTAGGTGAAAATTAGGAGCATTAGGAGCTGCTCAATTTGAGTTCAGCTTTTCCTACTTCAATCATTTGGAAAGTGAGAGACACTGGAAGTATCAGCTGTTTACTTTGCAGAGAGAGCTGAGAAGTGACAGTGAAGCCAGCAAGCCTACATTGGAGGGATGGAGGAAGCACTGGACTCCTCAGGGTGATGTACCACAGGCTGATCAAGATACAAAAGTAAAGTCCAGCCACCCCACCTAAAAATCCTTAGGTCTTGACCTCTCAATAGCCAAGTGTTAAGGAAAACATCTTGTTAGTTTAAATCAATCTATGCTAACAAATTTATTGAGAGGTGAAATTCCTATTGAAGAAGAATAATGATTCTCTGTAGAAAGATGTCTATTCTGAACTGACACTACTAATTAATGAATGTGCTTTAGAAAGTCATGTAACTATGTGCAAATGTTTTGTGCCTCCAAATGGGGTATTATAACTATTGACTTATAAGCATATAAAATAAATACCTTATTAACCAATCAAGGTTCATGTTCCACAAGAAGCATTTTTTTAAACAAATATTTATGTGAGAGACAGTATGGTAGTAATTGGTATGTCATGACAAGCGGTATGTATTTAGAAGACCAGAATGACAGGCATTCCAAGCATGACCCTACTATTACACATTGCTAACTTCAGTGCAGTTGCTTAGTTCACAGGTATCAGCATATATA
>NW_004524624.1:2404712-2406055 GCF_000260255.1 Octodon degus
AAATAAATAAATAAATAACCAGACATGATGATCAATGGAACAGATTAGAAGATGCAGAAACAACATCAAACATACTCTACCATTTTGTCTTTGACAAATGATCAAAACATGTTCCCTGGAAGAAAGATAGCATCTTTCATAAATGGTGCAAGAAAACTGGTTTCCACATGCTAAATATTAAAACCAGACCCATGTCTATTACCTTGCACTGAACTAAAATTGAAATGGGTCAAAGACCTAAATATTAAAATAGAAACACTAAACTTTTTGGAAGAGAGACTAGGCAGAACTCTTGAAGACATAGGTGTAAGCAAAGATTTCATGAACAAAAGCCCAACTGTACAGAAAATAATGCAATAATTGGGGTTTCATCCTTTTTAAAAGCTTTTGCACAACAAAGAAATCACCCACAGGGTAAAAAGACAGCCCACAAAGTGGGACCAAGTTAGACAGTTTTTTTTCAGACAAAGGACTTACATCTAGAGTGTAATAAAAAAAGTCAAACCCTTCCCCCAAATTTAAAGGCACAATCAAAATATGGGTATATGAGATGAATAAGCACTCTTGAGAGGAATAAATACAAATGGCAATTAAATATATTTAAAAAGTTCAACATTTTTGATCATTCAAGAGAGGTAATTAAAACAACACTGAGATTACAGCACAGCCCAGAATGAATGGCTATCATCAAGAAATAAACCAATAACAAATGCTGGCAGGGCTGTGGAGAAAAACAAACCCTTCTCCACTGTTAGTGCGAGTGTAGACTGGTTCAACTACTGTGGAAATCAGTATGGAGTTCTCTCAAAAAACTAGGATTAGATGTCCCATTTGACCCAGTTATTATCCTTCTGGGTATTTTCCCAAAAGAACTAAAGAATTCCATACTAAAGCTATATATGCACACCCATGTTTATAGGAGCACAGTTAATAATAGCTAAATCTTGGTCAGAACCCACATGCCCATTAGCTGTACTAGTAAAATAAATTGGACTCATGTGTAAACATTGCAGAATTTGTCTCCCTGGTGTGGGAAACTAAAATTTAAAAAAGGACCAAAATGTACAATAGATATTGTGAAATGGGAAGAAGTTTTTCAAAAAGAAAAAAGTGCTAGAGTGGAGGAAGTGGGTAAGGAAGGGAAGGAAAGATGAAGAACAATTTACAAAAGCATTAAATAGAAACAAAGCTATGTAAATAAGGAAGAGAAGATGGGCTGAAAGGAGGGGTAGGGATCGCCAAAAAAAAAAAAAGGAATCAAAATATATCATGTATGGATACAAATTCTCTATGATACTATGATAATTATGTGTATCTAAAATGGACTAATAAACTTATATTGG
>NW_004524624.1:2406160-2408934 GCF_000260255.1 Octodon degus
ACTCATCCAGAGATTGCATATATTTGTTGATGTATATTTTCATTGTTGTCTAGAACACATTTTGTGAAAATGCCATTATGCCATATATTATTTGCTCTATTATGAGTATTCAAGTCACACAATATGTTTTTTGGATTTTTGGAACAAAGCAAGTATGTGCACATGCTTATATGGCTTTTGTTGTACTTTATTGTGCAACTTTCTGTTGTACACATTTAATAAATTATAATCTTAATGAGATTTTCCAGGTGCTTCACTTGTTTGCATCTCTACCACCATTGTATGACAGCTCCTTGCTCTCTGGCCATGCCAAAACACATCAGAAGGGTCATTTTTATTTTGAAGGTTCTGGTGGATACATAGTGTAATCACATAGTGATTTTTAATTTACATTTTCCTTATAAATAACAGGGCTAAGCATTGCTACATGTGTAGACTGGCCATTCTCAACCCCTTGATGAGGTTACCATCATAATGTCACCCACTTATTTTGAGTTGTCATTTTTCTTATGGATTTCTTTCTACTGTATATGCATATAAGTACTCTACTGATTATATAAAATACAGGTATATCTTGTGACTTATTCTTTTCTCTTTTAATGGTACATTTCCATAAAGAGAAAATCATAATTTTAAGATAAAGCTGTTCATCAAAATTTACCTTTGTGTGTTTGCATTCTATTTAAAGGAATCTCTGCCTATTTCAAAGTCATGAAGATGTTCTGTCTTGCTATATTCTAGAACATTCAGTGCTTCATCTTTCACAAGATATACAATCTGCGTAGACTTGACCTTTGTTTATAGAGTGAAGGAGGAATCCATATAAATTTATTTTTGCAGTGGGTAATCTATCAATCCAGAAACACTTAATAAAGACTCCTCTTACCACTGTTATGCTTCATAACTTTGTTCACGAATCATGTCCTGAAATATATTAGCTTATATCATATTCTACTGTAAATTTTTGTGCAATACTATGAGTCTTAATTGCTATTCAGTTGTAAAATTATTACAAAATTTATTTTTATTTTTCTAGATTGGTTATATATGATTCTTTGAATTCTACATAAAATTTAATCTTTTTTAAAAATTTGGTACAGGGTCTCACTACGCAGCTCAGACTCATAGTGATCCTTTTGTCTCAGCTTCCCCAGCACTGGGATTACAGATATGTGCCATGCCTGGTTTCAGTGGCCAGGAACCTACACCTGGGGTTCTGGGACTAGCATGGCATGTGGAACTGGTGATTGAACCAGGGTCCTTGCACTTGCCTGGCAGGTGCTTAGACCGCTGAGCTATCTCCCCAGCCTGCATAAATTTTAGACTCAGATGTTCAATTTCTATGAAAAGTGGTATAAAATCAATGTATCTCCAAACTGTAGGAAACATAGAAATTAATTTGAAAAGATATTATTTAGAATATTTAAACATTTAATTTATAAATATGGTATAGCCTATTGTTTATTCTTTGTTGTTTTGTTTTTGTTTTTGTTTTGTGCATTTTAGGGGAGGGTCTACAAGGCGTTCAGGGTCTTACTACTAGATCAGACTCTTAATGATCTGCCTGTTTACAGACTCGCATTAGCTGGGATTACAGTTGTGCACCACCCCTCCCAGTCTCAGTTACCTTCATGGCAGGCTCAGGGATCAAACCTCAGTCCCCTAGGTCTGCTTGCAGGCACTTTAATCTGCTGAGCTATTTGGCCAGCCCTATTGTTTATTCTTTGAATAATGTATTTTAAGCAAAAGATTTATGTTTTACATTAAGTTTTATCTTTATATTTGTGTGAAATATAAAACACAACAAAAGTTTGATATATACATACAACAGGAATGGTAACAACAACCACACCTAATTAACGATTAATTAATTAGCAACTGACCACAATTAAGTAACTGTTGAGCAAATAATTCAACAAGTTACTGTCACTCATTCATTCATTGACATATTCAATCTATATTCATTTATAAAATTCTGTGCAAAGCACTCAATATAGTTATGAGCAAGTAGTAAGTGTTTCCTTGCTTCTAGGAGATATGAAAAGGGCTGCATGACAAGTCTTGAATAAAGAACTCTGGTACAGAAGCCAAAGTGATGTAACTTTCTGTCCTTGGGGACCTCAGGAAAAAAAAAATATATATATATATAACTGAGGCAAGAATTAGTTTTTCTTCTTGCATTACAGAAACCCAGGCCCTCCACACTGAATGATGTGCCAAACCCCTTTCTACTATGAGCTAGGGTCTCCTTAAATTGTCAAATTGCCCAGCCTGTGCTTCAACTTGAAATCCTTTTGCCTCAGTGTCTCAGAGTGCTGGAACCAGAGGTGTGTGCCACCATCCATGGCAAGAATGGCTTAGTTAATATTGTGCAATTAAGGGGACACAGTGAAGGGGTGATCCATCTTTGCTGGGCTCTCTGAGGCAATCTGAGCAAGCCCTTCTCTGCCTGGCCTTCAACTTCATTCCTGTTCAATTATCAGTGGTACTCCCCAGATAGTGTCTAAGTTTTTTTATATTTTTTCCTGGCATTGTTCTAACATTTTGTGATCTGTGACTATAAAATTAGACTGTTTCCAGATGCAGCACGTTGTTAATGCTTTAGGACACTAGAGGGCAGAAAAACCACACACACAGATGAACGCTCGTCTAAGGGTTATCGCAGTAAGTAGACTCCTGCTGAAAGATATCCCTTTTTCATGCTTGCACTGAGGTGAGGATTTTTCTCATCACTTACATCTCTAACCCAGGCCAATTTTACAACCTCTTTCTTG
>NW_004524624.1:2409034-2410000 GCF_000260255.1 Octodon degus
TTTTAATAAATACAATGATAAAAATTCAACCTTAGTTGTTATATTGCATATTGCTGTCTTCAAATTAGTTGCTCATATTAAGATATAAGCATTCAGAACTGGCCAAAAACTTAAAAACAAAAAATTTTAAGCAAATTATATTAGGACTTTGTCCTTTACAAATTGATCACATTCCTTTATGCCTATATCCATGAGTTCACTGTATAAACAAAAGTTTAGTTGTAGCATAATACACATATAGAAAAGTGAACATATCAAAAGGGTATATCTTCTCAAAAAGGGACTCCATTTGTTAACCACTGCAAGGATCAAGATATACCATGTCACCTCACACTCAGAAGTCTCTTCCATGTCCTTCTCAGTCACTGTCCTCCCTTTTTTTCTAACTGAAGGATTAACCAACTTTTAAGATTATAGATAAGGAGGCCAGGTCAGGACTTGCACAGGTAGACACATATGTGGTGAGTGGTGCCAACCAGCAAGTGAGTAGGTGGGTGAGGAGGCCTACAGGTATGACCAGTGAGACCAGCCCCAGACACAGAGGCACACATCAGCCCAGATGAGACCAGCAGTGAATAAAAGTCTGAAGCAGGTGTGAGGAGCCAGCAGTTGTTAAGTAAGGTGGACCAGCATTTTGTTTCATCATACAGACATACAGAATAGAAGTAGGCAGGGTCTCCATTCTTTACCAAAGGGCTCTGGAGAACTCTAATAGAAGTCTGGGAACTTCAATAGAAGACCAGTCTCAGTCCCTACATCCAGAAACCAGGACCAGGTTTATACCCAGCACAAATCCCACAGAAAGATTGGCTGCAAAGCCTCACATTTCTGGTATCTGATTGGGATACTACCACAGAACTGAGGACACCAGTGTACTTTTTCTACTTTTATTTTTCTTTATTTGTCTGATTGGTTATATTTTTCCTGTCTGATTGGGTTTTATTTTTTCTTCTTTTTTTTGTAGTT
>NW_004524624.1:2411337-2414607 GCF_000260255.1 Octodon degus
TTCATTCACCACCCCCTTCTTTTTGAACAATCATCTACCAGAGAGACAGCACAGCAGCAACTGGCATGTCATTGCAAGCAGCCCATATTCAGAAAACCAGAATGACAGGCACTTTGAAATTATATTTTTATGCAGGTGTTACGGTTGTGTCTAGTTGTCCCCCAAAAGCCTCATGAAGTCATTAAAATGCAGCTCTAGAGATTTTGATCAATTCATGATCCAAGGCTCCAATTATGAGCCTGAGTACTGCTGGGATTATTGGTGAGAGTGCTACACCCAGCCTGAGATAGATAACCTCAATGTAACATAAAAGAAACAGAAAGACTTGCTCTCTGAAGCCACTGTTGCCACTACTCCTTCCATTTTACTCTTTCTGTTTTTGCTGCCTTCCATCACCATGAACTGCTACTCTCTGCCATGTGCCAGTCTGCCTGGGAGCCATCTGAGTATGGACTGAAACCCCCAGTCACTGGGAGCTAAATAAACCTTTCTTTCATTTATCTTCCATGTTGGGTATTTGTCCCAGAAATGAGAGAAAAATAACTGAGACAGTAAGTAAATCGTCTCTTCTTTCATTCTGATTAAGTTCAATACACCATTGCTTTCTGTCCCATTCTTTTTTTCCCTCTGTTCTCCCGTTTCCTAAAACCTCATTGATCATCCTTTTCCCTCCAGCCTTGCATCTACCTTAGTAGACTACATTCATCTCTCTAACTTGTCCACTATCCCTTTTAATACCATTCCTCAACAACAGGGTAAAATCATTGCATACAAGTTCCTGGCATATGTGGGATTTTGATTCATAACTGTAGAATTTGCTGCTATGATTAAAGGTATCAGGTTAATAGTTACTGCAGATTGTCAGCAGCTATTGCTATACTTGATGCTATTGTTATTGGACTTTCTTTCTCTCTTTCTTTTTTCTTTCTTTCTTTCTTTCTTTCTTTCTTTCTTTTTGACACAGGATCTCATTACACAGTTCAGGCTGGCTTGGAACTCACTATATAGACAAGGTAGGCTTTAAATTTGTGGTAGTCCTCCTTCCTCAGTCTCCCAAGAGCTGGAATTAAAGGCATATGCTATGATGCCTGACTGTTATTACTAACTGTACTACTTTAGCCAGAATACCATATATATTATAATCAGTTTTTATCCCTTGTATTATAACACTGTGATAATACATAGTCACAATCATCACCATACAGTACCAAAAGACTGGGTGCTGAGACAAATTTCACCCTTAACAAATTAGAAAAGTAGATTCTTAGGGCTGAGGAGATAAATCAGTGTTTTAATGTCTACCTGGCAAACCAAGGTTTCAAATTCAATCCTTGGTACTGAAAAAGTTAGAGAAAATCTCAGAAAAGTAGATTTTTGGGATAGGCATAAAAGACAATATATATCTAGAAGACATCCCTGAAGAACAGACATCTCCTGAGGAAGCCTCAATGCTAGTGATGAACCTGTCTATCATAAGAAATTGGCAAGCACAAGAACACCAAAAGAAAGAAACCACTAGACAGGGAAAGCAACTAAGCAGAGGAGAAAGACAAAAAACTTATAATAAGAACATAATATGAGAAAGATATGCCAACAATATCTATTATGGTCATCATGTAAATGGTATGAATGAACTGATCTCCAGAAACAGACTGTCAGAATGGATCAAGAAACAAGATCCTGGGGAGCTGGGGAGATAGCTCAGCAGCATGAGAGCCTGCCTGGCAAGCACAAGGCTCTAAGTTCAATCCCTAGTATTGCAAAAAGAAAAACAAATAAAAAAGTAGTCCAAGAAACAAGATCCAATAATATGCTGCATTCCAGAAACATATTTAACAGAAAAAGAAATCCACAGACTGAAAGCCAAAGGATGGAAAACAATATCCTTAACAAAAGGCCTCAGAAAAAATAATTGTAGCTATTATATTTGCAGGCAATGTGAACTTCAAATGAAGACTGGTTACAAGAGAAAAGATCACTACATACTTGTCAAGGAAATAGTCCAAGAAGAAGACATAACAATAATAAATATATTTGCACCAAACACTGGTGCACCCAACTGCATAAAACAAATATTAATGGACATTAACAATCAAATAACTACTAACACAGTTTTAATGGGAGACCTTAATATCCCACTGTCACAAACAGAACAACTAGACAAAAATCATCAACAACAACAAAAAAAATCACAACTAAGCCAAACCTGTGAATAAGTCAACTTAGTTGATGCTGACAGAGTGTTCCTCCCCATAATATAAGAATACACATTCTTCTCAGCTGCACATGGAATGTTTTTCAAAATAGACCACATATTAGACCATAAAACATGTTTAAGTAAATGCAAAGGAATTGAAATTGTCTTTTACATATTTTCTAACCATATGCAATGAAATTGGAAATCAAAGGCAAGAGAAACCACAAAACTCAGTAAATATATGCAAATTAAACAGCACCCTCCTGAACAAACAATGAGTCACAGAGGAAATTAAAAAGAAATTAAGCAGTATCTACAATTAAATGGAAACTTTGTTACAATATACCAGAACTTATGGGATGTACTTTAAGCAGTCCTATTAGGGAACTTTATAACATTAAATTCTCACATCAGAAAAACAAAATAAATAATTTAATGTTGAACATCAAACTTCTAGAAAAACTAAAACAAATCAAACTCAAAAATATTAAATAAAATTGATAAACCCTTACGCATTCTCATCACAAAGAAGAGATAAAAGACTCAATTTCAAGCAATTAGGACTGCAAAGGATGAAATCAAAATGAATCCTATGGATATCTAGAATAACAATATCTACTTCAAAAATCTGTACTCGAATAAGAGGAAAAACAAAAGAAGTAGACAGATTTCCTGACACATATGAATTACTGAAACGGAATCAAAAAGAAATAAATATTCTCAATAGCCTGATACCATTTAATGAAATTGAAAATGTAATTAAATACCTACCAACAATGAAAAGCTCAGGGCTTGATGGATTCAATGTTTAATTGTACAAAAAATTAGAGATCTAATTCCACTAAGGCTGAAAGTCTTCAGTGAAATTGAAAGAGAAGTGATACTTTCAAAATCATTGCCAGAAACAAATATTATATTGATATCTAAACCAGAGAAGGATACATCCAAAAAAGAAAACTACAAACCAGTCTCTCTAATGAACACAGATGCAAAAATCTTTAATATGATATTACGAACAGAATGCAGGAGTGAGTGAGACAACCCGGGGCCGCGGGATCCTGAATAGACCCAGA
>NW_004524624.1:2422352-2428958 GCF_000260255.1 Octodon degus
CTCCCAAGATCTGGGATTACAGGTGTGCAACACCACACCCAGTCTCAATTGCCATCTCAGTGTGCCCCAGAGACAAGGCTGGCATGGCAGGCCCAGGGATCAAACCCCCAGTCCCTCCTCCTGCTTGCAGGTGCTTTAATCAGCTGAGATATTTGGCCAACTTTATTATTGCTGTGGAGATCAAATATGACATTTGAAATTGGAACTATCCTGGGAAGTCCATGGCATCACAATTGCATACCTAGGAGTCTTCTGTTTCAGATCAAAGCCTCTTCTGATTCAGATCTTTGAGTAAGTCAGGGCAGAAATGAACCAATTTTTGTGTTGTGAACCCATATTTGTTTATTTTTAAGTTATGGAGAGAAGGCATAAAATAAATGCATCCTTTGCTGATGTGAGAATGCCCTGAAATCCATTAGGCCAACAGCCAGCATGCTGGTGGTGACTAAGTTGAGGCTGTGGACGTCTGTGTGACTAGGAAGGCAAGGGATCAAAAGCCAGAGGAAGAGTGGTTCTGGGAATCACAATAATGAGTTCTCCTTACACAGGAAAGTGAGATACAAGAGCAGGCATCTAATTCAGCAGGAATGTTTTAGATTTAAAGCCAAAGGAAACGTTCCTTGATCCTAATGTATGAACTACTATGAGTGGAGACATCCTACTGACCAACACAATAGCTCAGAGGGGAGTCCACTTCATTCATTTGTACATGATCATACATGCGCAGAGTGGTCTTGAAAAAGTCTCAGAACAAGAATCTGCCAAGACTGTTCTTATTACAGGTCTTGGGCTAAAAGGAAAACTCTTAGAATGAAACACCAGGTTCAAGGAATAGGTGATTTGGAGCCACCAGCTGGCATCTCCATTGTGTCTGGCCTTACTCCCAGAATTTGTTCTAGTGGTCCAGTCAAACCTCGGATGGTATAAATTCTGGCTGACTGTGAATCTGAGACCTGGCAACTCATCATGTTCCTAAAACATACTTTCAGAGAAGGTTCTTTGGTTAGTGAGTCAACTCAATTTCTTCTATCACCCAGTAGCTGGGAAAGTACCTGGGAAAGATTGCTAGGTTCCTGTATGGTCCTCTGTCTTATCACTTGCTATTTCACCCAAGCACTGTCTCCCCCTTTTCACCAGGGAATTCTGCATTTTGTCTTCTCTTATCAGGAAGATGAACTTTTTAATAAGCTGGTGTTACCCAGGAAAGTAAAACAAAGAATTGATAAATATCTTACATTTGCTATTAGCCAGATAGGAAAGCAGCCTTTTTGATCCTTATTCAGTATTCAAACATATCCTTAGTAGGGAAATATCATTATTACACTTTTATAGATGCAGAAACTGAAGCTAACAAAAATAAATTAATCAACTTTTCAAGTGCTTTTTATTATGAAACATATTTTAAGTTTTATTTTCATTAGTAAATGTTTACAGTACAGAATGGTCACATTTGTCATGGGCTGGCACATGCATAAGGCCTAGAGTCAAAATCAGTTGTGTTTAGTAATAAAATTCAAGGCTGGCAAGATAGCTCAGAGGCATAAAGCACCTACCTGGCAAGCGAGTTTAATCCCCAGCCCAGCATGTCGTACTGACTCCGGAACTGGGGTTGGTGGTGCATATTTGCAATCTCAGCACTGGGGAGGTTGAAACAGGAGAATTGCTGTGAGTTCAAGACCAGCCTGGGGGCTACAAAAGTGAGCACAAGGCCAGCCCAAGCTATATAACAAGACCCTGTCCCCTCACTCCTGAAAGAAAGAAAGAAAAAAGAAAACCCATCTTTCTCTAAATAGAATTAAGGCCTTGATATGCAAGTTAAGTATAAGTTATGAGGCTCCAAAGTAGGGTAAAGAGGCAAGACAGAGAGCATTGCTCCAAATTCTCTAAAGTTGAACTCAAAGCTGTGCTTATAAAACTGATTGAATCATGTTGAATATTAATGCTGCATAGTGCTTTGTACATTATGGAGCACTTTTTTTGAAATTATGCCTTAATCTTTATTGTTACCCATAAACAAAACAAAATTTTCCATGTGTCTGAAATTTCTTTCTTTCTTTTATTTTTGAAAGTTCTTTCTTTCTTTCTTTCTTTCTTTCTTTCTTTCTTTCTTTCTTTCTTTCATTCTTTCTTTCTTTCATGTATTTTGTTGTTGCAGGGTCTCACTACCCAGCTTGGACTCATGGTGATCCTCCTGCTTTCAGCCTCCCCAAGATGGGAATCACAGGCATGTGCCACTACATCCAGACTCTGTGGCCAGCTCAGCCCACCCTGCGGGTGGGGCTGTCACAGCATGGATGCCAGCAATTGAACTGTGGTCCCTGCACTTGCCTAAGCTTGCATATGCCGGCACCTTAGTCCGCTGAACTATCTGATGGGCCCCTGTCAGAAATTTCTGTTATTTGAGTTCAATGCCATTCCTGAATTGGAAGACATGAGGTATTTTTTTCATTTAAATTTCACACTGTGCTATAAGATGCAAAGAAGAATTCATGTATTGTCTTATTTCCTTATGAGTCTCTCATACAAAAGGTAGAAATGGTGTTACTAACATTAGGCTATGTTTGAATGAATTTTTATATAATTTGAAACAGCTTGAAAATGTTTCAGAAGGATAGAAATCCCAAGCCTGTTACACAGTGTTGTCATTTTCAAGATGAGAAAATTTGGCTCCTAAAAGTAGATTTTATCATTCTGATGAAAGAAGGTGCTATGGTTTAATGTAGATGTCCCCCAAAAGATTCATGAGCTCATAGGTTGAGATTTTGGGGGCTAATCAGACCAAACGTATGTGATACTGATCAGTGGTTTAGTCCATGCATAAGTTTATAGAGAAAATGTGATACTGAGAGCTGAATCCAGGTCTAAGAAGGCAGATCATCAGGGGTGTATCTAGGCAGGTCCATCTCCCTCCTTGATCTCTCTGTTGCCCATTTCCATGCCATGAGCTCTTTCTCTTGTGCCATCGCCATCTG
Source organism: Octodon degus (assembly GCF_000260255.1). NCBI lineage: Eukaryota > Metazoa > Chordata > Mammalia > Rodentia > Octodontidae > Octodon > Octodon degus. The sequence goes on from NW_004524624.1 coordinate 2,425,325, forward strand.
CCGTGCTTCTCTGCTTTGGAGCCAGCTGGCTATGGAGAGTGAACCTCCACAAGCTGTAAGCCAAAGCAAACCTTTCCTCCCTTTAGGGTTGTAAAAATTGGGCATCATGTCTCAGTGTTGAGAAAATTAACTAAGACAGAAGAAATCTGACAAATGAAGAGGTATTTGAATGTCTGCCTCACAGAAGAAAAAGTCATGTTGGACAGTGCCCAGGGAGCTCTGGACAAGACCCTCTATTTTGCCAGTGTATGAGATAAAGATAGGAACACCATGTGTAGCATCAGGAAATGAGAGCTTGTGTATGTATCATTCTCATTCATTTATTTACCCAAATAAACAGTAAAGCCAGTACTGCAAGCCTGAATACTTCAGCTACAGAGAGCCTTTGAGTGCCTACTAATTGTCTAGCACTGTGCTAAGCTCATAAGTAAAATGGTGAACTAAACCAGATTCTACAACTGCTCTCATGGAGCCAGGACTGTGTATCTCTTTGCTAATATTATAAGCATATACTGGTCTCTAATTATGATATTCTTTTCCAGGTTACTAATAAAATTGAGCATTTTTAAAGATAAGAATCCATTAAATTTCTTAAACAGGAAGAGAAAATGAACAGATTTGTGCATCTGTCAGCTCTCACTGGCTCAGTACAGGGAACAGGCTAAAGGGAACCCATTTGGAGGCTAGCTCAGCAGTGCTATAAGGGGGTGATAGCTAGGCCTGGAGGTAGAAATAAGGACACCAGATTAGAAGAAATTCAGGGTGTGTAGCTTACTAGCAATGTTTCCAAATCCCTAAAGGTCTTTTAGATTTAGAATAAGAAAATGGAAGTGCTGGGAATTCTCTGGAAGTTCTAAAACCACAGGTTTTTAAAATACTTTCAACACTCTTCATACTCCTTTATCATTATCGTGAATATATGAAAAATTTAATAAATAAGAATGAGTAAAAAGAATAAGGAAATTTAAGTTTAGTGTCTTTACAAAGATCTGTAGCCTATAGCAATATTCGAATGCTGGCAAATGCCAGCAAAGATTATTGGATAATATTCCAATAATGGAGTGTTCAGATCTCCTAGCAAGATTAATGACACTACACAGAATCATCTCAAAATTGCCAATGGTGTTTGCAAAAATTGTTATTTCTTAGAACATGACCCTAGGATTTGTATAAAGCATACTATATCATGTGCTCACTGATACTCATTTTGTTTGCAAGAATGACTCACCATTAGCAGCAGACAGGGTTCAGGAAACACATACATGTGGCAACAGCTACAAGGGAAACAGACTCATTAGGTTCTGATTGTCTTTGCACCAACTTCTGGGTCTGGAAAATGCACATCCCAACCTTCTCTTTTTTGTCAAGTATTCCTGCTCTAGTTTTCTACTTGAAGTCAGTGGTTTCCTTCAAATGAGTAATATTGAAATACAGTTTATCAAGCTTTCCCTCTCAAAAGAGATTTATAATATTTCCATTTTCCTGAGTTTCTGGTTGATTTTTTTCAAAATTAGGAGATTTGGAGAATTCAAATTTCCTGAGTCATAATGAGAAGAAATCCAAGCTTGGAATTCCCAGGCTCATGAATGATCACCTTGTTGAAGACAGTCTTCCTGTGAGATGGCTGATGTTTCTTATGCCTGTCTTATGTGTATTTTTTCCAGATCGATTTGTTTCCCTATGAGCGGTCTCCATTATAAGTAACTAAGATGAGTCAACAGTGAACCTACATAGACATCTAAACCTACCCTCCTGTCCAAAGTTTGAATTTAACTTTCAAATAAGATTGTTTTGCTCCTCTCTGACAAGTGCCACCTAATGAAAGAGAAGACAAATTGAAGACATAGAGCTCTTTCTATAAGACCATCTATCACTGAACTTGGGTTGGGAATGAGATGGATCTGCTAGATATCTGGGAATGATTTCTGAAGGTTGATTCCCTTTCAGATGTTTTACAAAGTTATTTATTTATGTAAATCAAATTGGTTTTCCCCATGAGACATTAGACATTCAGGGCAAAGAGGAAAGTAGAGATTGAATAACCTACCTATGGGTTCCTGTTAATGGCCACTAGCAAAGCTTATAATAAATAGCAGTGTTCCCTAGGTGTTGTTCAGAATTATGGCATGTGTACCTTTCTTGGAATGCATTGCTATTACCAGCCCTAAAATCTGTATCTGGGCTATTTTTTCCATTCATTTATTAAATAATTACCACCCCTCTGGGCACTTCGCAGGTTCTCTTTTATTTTGATGCATTTGTCAAAGCTTTCTCCACAGGGGAATATTTTTTAAGACTATGTAAGTAAAAGAAAACTGCGAGGAAAATCATCACAACAGAGAGACAGAGGAGTACAATGTTCTGGAAGAAACTTAACTACAGCTAATTAAGGATCTCTACTAAATGGCCTGGCTTTGATTGGAAGAGGCACTTCTGAAAGAGGTTTAAAAAATAGGAAAAGAACCCAATGATGAAGTGGGAAAATGTATCTAAGGCTGGTATTATTTTTCTGGGAAGAATCAGAATCAGCATATTATTTAATATCAATGTATCAAACTATTAAAAGTTATTTGAAAAGGTAAAGGGATACTTTTTGTTGCTTTGTTGCATTTTTTGAGGTGAGGGGGTGAAGCCAAGGAACATATTGAAAACAGGGGAAGAAATCTTTGGATTTGACGACGGTTTTAGGATTGAAGTTTACTTTGCAAGCATTTATGGCCAATGAAGTAGGATAGGATATTATTGTGTGTTTTGAGGATATTCAGTTTTTTACTAAAGTATAAATTAATTGACTCCAGTTAATCCCTATTTTGAGGAAATGCATAAAATTTAAAAAGAAAAGTGTCAGAGATGGGCAGTGAGGAGAACTCAGTGCCAGGTCTTAACTGACCACATGGGTCATGGGTGTAAAACATATCAAAATACACCAAGAATCTGGGAAAGTTAGTCAACAAGAGCATTCTAGAGCAACAGTTCTCAACTTGTCATACCAGATTTTTTTTTAAAAAAACTTTAATACCTGATTCTTACCAATTCTAATTCATTGTTCTGGTTCTGGGGTATAGCTCCAGAAGATAATTTTTTTTTTCATGTATTTAGTACAGGGTCTACAAAGTCTTACTACAAAGACCAGACTAGTAGTGATCATCCTACTTTTAGCCTCCCAAGTTCTGGGGTTATAGGTGTATTTTTTTCCAGATCGATTTGTCTCCCTATGAGTGGTCTCCATCATAAGATAACTAACCATGCCAGTCTCAACCACCATCTCAGCACATGAATTGGGGACTGAACCCCAATTGCTGCACTCTGACTAAGCAGCAGAAGATAATTTTTTAAATGCTCTCCAGATAATTCTGATATTCAGTCACAGTTGCAAACCACTGATAAAAACTGCAAAACTGGGGAATAAATCAGTAGTATCTTCTGTCCCTTTGAGTCTCTGGCCAGCATAGACTTCCCTTCAGGACCTAGATCACCCAGGTAGGCAAGATGGCAGTGCAGGCTGCCTTCTCTGTCCTTGAGCTAGATTCAAAGCCATGGCTCTGCCCAGTTCTCAAGGACTCCTCTTCATCAAAGCAGTCCAATGCTCACCATCACAGCAGTTAGCAGTATTGCAATTCCATGGATACACAGG
>NW_004524624.1:2430363-2431313 GCF_000260255.1 Octodon degus
AAAATGCAGACAATAGCTCTTCTTTCAAGGGGAGCTGCTCAAGTGGTCCTCCACATGTAATGGTAATATGCAGATTCTCAGGCCTTTAGGTGGTTAGGAGGTTTTTTTGTTTTTTTGCTTTTTTGTATTAAGTGTATTGGTGCACTTTAGATATACATAATGATCATTTTCATCCTAGGGAACTTGTACCTGTACATGCTAATTCTTAGTTCCTCTTTTTCTACTCTCAGTCCCCTCCTCTCCTCCATTCCTACTTTCTTCTTATTCACAAAGCTTTGTTCTAATTTTATCCTCTTTTTCCTCATTTCTTCTTTTTTCTTTCTTCCTCTCCACTTTGTTCCCCTTTCCTTTTGAACAACTGCTTCTTTTCATTGTATAATATCTAATAGATATTTTGCTTCTTATTTACTCTTCCATTTTGCCACACCAGAGAAACCATGTGATATTTACACGTATGTGTCCAGGATACTTAAGAGTATGGTCCCAAGGTCTATTGATTTAGTTATAAATACCTCACACTTATCCTTCTTTATGGCTGAGTAGTATGCCAGTGTATTAAAAACCCATCTTTTTTGTCTATTCTATGCTTGATAGGCATTTGGGTTGTGTCCAAGATTAGCTACTACAAACTGTGCTGCTATAAACATGGATGTGCATATATTGCTGTGGCATGATGTTTTTAGAAAATACTCAGCAGGGGAAAATCTGGATCGAATGGAACCTCTAGTCTTAGTTTTTTGTGGAATCTCCATACTTGATTCTATAGTGGCTGCACTAGCCTACCTGCCATGAGTAATGGAGAAGGGTTCCTTTTTTTGCTACAACCGCACCAGTATTTGTGATTGGTTTATTTCTTGACTATCGCCATTCTTTCTGGGGTGCAGTGGAATCTCAGCATTGTTTTAATTTGCACCTCTCAAATGATCAGTGATGCTGAACATTGTTTCATA
>NW_004524624.1:2432179-2433744 GCF_000260255.1 Octodon degus
GTCAGATTAGCTTTCAATGTAGAGATCTTCTAAGTAAAAGATCATTTTTAAATCAATCTTTGTGAGATCTATTTCTAAGTATTTCATTTTTTCAATGCTATCATAAAAGGCAAAGTTTCCTTTATTTCTCTCTCAGTGAGTTTGCTATTTGTGTACAGGAATGCTATTGATATTTAGTGTTGACTTTGAATCTAGCTATGCTATTAGATTTTGCTAGTAAATTTATAAGATTTTTGATGGAGATTTTTGAGCCTTCTGTGTAGATAATGTCATCTAGGTAGATAATGATAATTTAATTTATTTCTTCTCTAGGTTTTTCCTTTTATTTCTCTCTCACCTACCTAATTTCTCTGGCTAATTTTTCCAGAACTATAGTCAACAGGAGTGGTGTCTTGCATCTGATTTTATTTATTTATTTATTTATTTTTTCCTTTGGCAGAAATGGGGATTGAACTCACATCCTTGTGTTTGCCAGTCAAGGGCTCATCCTATTGAGCCATCTCCCTGGCCTTGCTTCTGATTTTAGAGTGAAAGATTTTAGTTTTTGACCATTCAGTATGATGTTGGCTGTTGGTTTGTAACAGATAGATGTTATAAGATTGAGATAAAGAAAAGTACCCCTCAAAAAACTTTCTCTGGTTCTCCAGTTCTTTGTTAGTTTTCCAGTCAGAGCTGGAGTCACTACTGAATAACCCAACCAAGTCAGCAATAGATTTTACTGCTGGCTGTGGGGCTGATCTTGGCCACATTATTGTTATAGGATAGGGATAGTGTTTTTGTCTTGCCACCTGCCAAGGCTGTTTGCCTGCTTGTGACACTGATCTTAGAGCAGGGGCTTACTTTCTTTGTAGCTAGGGCCCTGAGGGACTGGATTTTGACCCCTGGGAAATGGAGTCTGTGTAGTCTCAGCTCCTACTTCTTGGCAGAATTCCCCACCACCTCAGTCCAGTGTCCTACCACCAGCTGTCTACTGGGACTTGTTGATGCTTCCCTTTCTCTACTCAGGGAGGTTGACAGACAATGGACCCTTGAGCTGTTCTTATGCTTGCCTTTAATTGCAAGCTTTTTACAGTGAAGTGGCAATCTGCCTACCTGCTTGTGTTTCTTCATGTGACCATGTGCCAGGCACTGCTTTAGTTTACTCTCCAACGGCTGAGGTGGGGAGGGGGCACTCAGGATACAGTGCCTCCTGTTCTCACTGCAACCTCTAACTGTACAAGACTCTTCTAATCCAGGTTAGGGCTCAGTCTCCCAGCGAGGAGTAAAGTTGCTTTTGCTACCCACCAGGGCTTCTACACCGCTACTCTGGCCACACCACATGGTCTCAGATCTGTGATGGTAAGGTTTACGTTTGTTTGCTTGTGTGTTTGTCTTTTGCTTTGGTGGTCATGCACCCTATTTTCTTCTCTGCTGTCAATTTCCTCATGGTTCCCTTGTGCCCTGCACTGCCTTTGAATTCTCTCTAGGCTATTGTTTTCCAGACTCAGCATTTTGTTTTGAGAAGCTGAGTAGCCGCTGTTTCACTCTCTGCCATGCTCTCTGTCTCTCTGTCTGTCTGTCTGTCT
>NW_004524624.1:2433844-2438490 GCF_000260255.1 Octodon degus
TCTCTCTCTCTCTCTCTCTCTCTCTCTCTCTCTCTCTCTCTCTCTCTCTTTCTCTCTCCTTTAGGATGTTTACATGGAGAGAAGAATTTCCAGTGCTTAGCAGGTAAAATTCACATAAATGTGACCCTTATATTTTAATCTGGAGTTTCATGATAGCCCTGTGCTTCTCTTGCATTTTTGTCACTTAGCATCCCATAATCTAACTCAAGTAGTAAGCATCATTGCCCCCTATCACGCAATGATATGTTTTACTTTTACATACTATTCCTTTACTGGAATTTGCTTCTCCCACATAGGCAACTCCTTCAGATGGACAGAAATAATTCTGTACAAATTTTCTGCCATAAGTGAATGAAATCTCAGGGTAAAAGATAAGGACCCTTTTAACAAAGACACCTGCATAACCCCTTCTAGACTCTCAAGTCATGGCCTTGGATCTAGAAGCTCCCATGTAATCCCAGGAGGGCTTGATCCTGGCTGTGTCTCCTCCTGGAAGCTGGCTATGTTATGGCCAAGGGTAGCCATAACAAACTCGCAATAACCATGCAGTCTGCTGGTGAGTACTGCCTGGCTCTCCTTCTCCTTGGAGGGTATGTGCCATGGGCTTCCCATGGTCACTTGAGATACACAGAGCTGGGGCTTAGGGGAGGCTTATGGGAGACCCAGATCAGGTTGGGAGACATCATAAAATCTTTTTAGGAAATCACTCCATTTCCAGATGAATGGCAGGAGAGGACACATAACAGAAGAGCTACCAGTGTCATTTGTGTTCACATTTTATATCAGCCAACTTCTATATAATGAATCATGGAATATATTATTTGAAATTTTATTTTATCATTTACAAAGTGGAATTTATACCTGTGCCTTCTTAGGGGTGGGAATGAGGATTCTATTTAATGAAAATATGAAAGTATCTTAAGGATAATGGACTAGCACTAAGGTAAATTGCGACTGGCATGAAGCATAGCCAAATGTGAAATCACAGATGGACTGGAAGTTCTTCCTGCCTAACTCCTCAGCTAAGTGACATTATACTTAAACTCTTATATTTAACCTAGATTTTATCACAAAAGGGGAGAAGTTTATGTTTCTCTCACTTTATGCTCTATTAAAACAGTAGGTGACTGGACACCTACAGGAGTTGGGCACCCTAGAGGATTAGGTTTTTTCAGGGCCTCTGTTTATCCATGAACCAACTGCTGTGGCAGCTGCATCTCCCAGGGATCATGTGTGCTTGTCACCCTTGGAAGCTTTTGTGTCCACAGGCTCCCTTATGTAATGTTTGGCTCACCTTCTACAGCATTATTTGGAGAGTTCTAAAATTAGGTGGAAAGATACCTTCAAGGTACCCCATAAGTTAGGGGGCCAGTGTCTCTGCTGCCATCCACAGTGGAAGACAGGATATTCCTTCTCAGGTGACAGTGGGGGTCCCACCAGACAGCTGCCTCACTGCCTCCCTGGGTACACCCAGGTCCCCCCCTTACCCTTAACTGCCAGTCTTGCTTCCTACAGTCCTTCCTCAGTCTTCACACCCTGACGCATCCTATGCTGAAAGAGTTCTGAGATTTCACAACCTTTTCAAGCCTTTTCTGTCACTCTGTGCTGTGACTCTATCTTTTCCCAAAAGCACATGATTCATCATTTAGCTTCTTTGTTCCCGAGAGAGGATGCCACCACCTCCTTGGGAAATTATAGTAAGCTCCCCTCAGCCATGGTTCAGCTTTCTGTGGTTTCACTTATGGGTGGTGAATTGTAGTCTAAAAGTATGAATCAAAAGTTTCGAGAAAAAAACTTATTCCTAAGTTTTCAATTGCAGGCCATTTTGAATCACATGATGAGATCTTATGCCATTCTATTCTGGTCTAGGTGGGATGTGGACTGCTTCTATGGCTAGTGTATCCATGCTGTACACCTTATTCAGCCATCAGTCATTCAGTGGCTGCCTTGATGATCAGATTCACCATCACAACACTGGAAGCTTTTATAATTTTTATAATTCCCATCTTATCTTTATTATTAATCTATGGTTGTGCCTAATTTTTAAATTAAAATATATCATAGGAAAAACATACCATGTAAAGGATTAAGTATGATAATTGTGTGTGTGTGTGTGTGTGTGTGTGTGTGTGTGTGTGTTACCAGGGATTCAAAGTATGATCAATATTTTAAACATCTACCTGGGGCCTCAAAGCTTATCTCCTAGAGATAAGGAGTACAGTACATTTTTTGTAGCACAGGTACTAGAGAGGGTACTAGGCCTGTGAAGATAACACAGTGTCTACCATATTTAAGGAAAGCAAAAGAAGTAGTTTCCTCAGTGGGCAGTGAGCCTAGAATGCTACTGGGGAGCAATGAAGAACCAGAGTGTAATGTAGCTGGGATATCCTGGCTTGGGTTCAGGTTGGTCACAGGTTGAGTGACCAAAGAAAGGGCCTCCTTGGAGGTCAGAGACTGAGGATTTAGGAGAGGAAACTCCCCAAGTGCCAAGCCCCTCCAACTTTCCCACACATGTGGTTGTGTCTGAAATCACCCCAGAAGTGGCTGGGGCTGCCCCTGGGGTGCCACACATTTGGGGCTGGAGGTTCTTCCAGTTGTGCATGTTCACTCTGTACCAAATACCAGGATCATTCAGGGAATCCTGTCCTTCAGGGCAGCCAGGTTAATCCTGGCATAGACAATAGCCACTAACAGAAAGAAATATGGGACCTCTAAAAATCTCAGAAATCCAAGAAAAGCACCTCAGAGCAGAAGAATCTATGGGTCCAGTCAAGCTTTGCTCAAAAGCTTCTGCTACACAAAGCCCAAGCTTTAGCACACAATCCCAATGGATCCCAGGAACAAAGCCACATAGACTCTTCTGAGAATGATATCCTGCCCAGCTCCCCAGCCCCAGCTCTCCCTCCTCCTGTACTGTGCTGATACAAACTACCTGCTTTTCTTGATGTGGACATGTAACTGTCCACAGCCTCACCTCCGTGCAGCCTCAGAGAAACCTACCAGGCTTGGGCAGCAGGCAGATGTGTGGTGGGTATTGACTGATACACAGAGAGCATTTCATCATCTTTCACTAACGCTTTTTCCTTTAGGCCTGCACCTAGGCTGGTGATAGGGAGGGCTCATCCACCAATTGTGTTCAAGTCCAGGGTTTTCCAAGTTCTGACTTGTCAGTAGAAGGCCTCTGACTGCAGATGTAGAGTTGTATAGGATGGTGGTAGGAGCAGAGTATGGGGCAGCTCCTGTGACTGGCCCACCTGGTTTGTTTCCTCTGGTTTTTCTAGCATGAGAGTATACTAGCGCAGTATCTTTCATGGCTGCTGTAGTTAACTCCAACTGACAGCCTCCTTGTCTGCCTCTGTCATCCAGAGTAGGAGCTGTTGGAATACTCTGCTACAGTTGTCACTCGTACTATTATTCTGGATGCTTCCAGCTTAAGTTGGTACAGCTCTGCATACACTCTCTGTGCTGGATGAAGAAGAGGGAAGGCTCTTTCCGGGCCCCTATTCTTCTTTCCACTGGCCCTTGTCCTACTGGGACACCCAGGACCCCCCTACCAAGATCAGCTGTCCCTCTGCCATGTTCTCTTAGGATGCTTTGGCTGAGATCCTACCACCCTTGCTGGATTCTGTCTCAACCTCTGCGCCCTGGCCACTGTATGATCCCTAGGACTTGCTTTTTCTCACCTGTGAGTCATCTTTTGTGACATTGCCTGGCCCTCTGTGTAAACCCCTAGAGTCTGGAACCATGACTTTCATTCTTTGTTAAACAAATGCTTACTGAGCGTCTGCCAGGTGCCAGACTCTGAGCTGGGTGCCTTGCAGTAGGAGAGGTGCGATTCCATCTCTCCTGGAGCTAACAGACTAGCGTTTATAGACAGTGATAAACACTATAAAAACAAGCAAACCATTTATGTGATTAGCATCTGTTTTCAACACATAAGCAAGCAGTGACAGTCATGCTGAGACCTGAAAGAAGGTACCTGGGAGTCAGAGCTCTGTCTCTCAGACAGCTGCACCCCATTGCCTACAAAAGGAGCAGGGGTCATCTGGCAGAGGGTCCAGCAAGTGCAAAGGCCCTGAGGTAAAAACAAGGTCACATTTTCCACAAATTGGCCGAAGAGCAGTGCGAGCTGGCTTTCCCACAAGTCCAGCACTACCCTTTTCCCTATCTTGGTCAGGTTGACACCATTCTTCTATTGCTCATGTCCCACGCCTATGGTTATGCTTGGTACTATCATTCTCTGGCCCCTCAACCGAGTCCAGTCAGCGCCCATATTCATATAGAACGCAGTCTCTTGTCCCACTTTCCGTGCAGCCACCTGGCCCAGCCCTACCTTGAGCAGGCAGCAGGCTCCTATCAGATCTCCACACTGCCCTGCTCCCAGCATCCACAGGATTCTTTGAAAATGTAATCAGATCACAGAGCTGAGCTGCTCAACCCTTCTATAGTTCCCAAGTCCTTCAGAGAAAATCCCACTGTGCAGAGGTGACCCACTAGGTCCGGCATACACTTGAATTCTCCTCCATGCTCTGTCTTCACTGTTCCAACAGTCAACTCACTTTGCTCAAACATCTCAAGTGTACAATTACCCGAAGGCCTTTGCACTTCTTCTCTCTCTTACACACAAACACACACACACACACACA
>NW_004524624.1:2438590-2457088 GCF_000260255.1 Octodon degus
ACACACACACACACACACACACACACACACACACACACACACAGAGCAGACATCCATATGTCCTTTTCCTAAAGCCCTCAATGCTTGCAAAACATCGATTTATTATGGAAGTCTCTCACCACCCTACCCTTTCTCCTTCTTCTCTGATCCCCTTCCCCCCAGACACTTTGTGCTTTCTACACAATGCTTATTTTATGACCAGATACAGTACACATTTATTTCTTTCTATCCCCACCATCGAGAAGGCTTATTAGAGGGAAGAACTTCAGTCTGTTCGCTGCTGTTAACTTGAGCACCTAATAGAGTGCCTGGTATGTGGTAAAACTCCAATAATATTTGCTAAGGTCAGAAACATAAGAAGAGCCAGAAGGTAAACAAAATATGAGGGTGTGTTTAAATTTTATTCTAAAAACAGTAAGAAGATGCTAAGAAGATTTAAGCAATGGAGGAAGTGATTGGTTTTGTGTTTGGCAAATGTGGCTTTGGAAATGACCGCAAGCAGAGGCCAGAAAACATATGGGTGCCTTGGGTGTGACAGTGTCCTTGGTAGAAGAGCAGCTGGTGAGCAAAACCCTTGGAGGGCCAGCTGGGAAGGACCTCCTGAGCAGGCTGGGCAGACTACTGTGTGACCCCATCACCCACAGTTAGCCCTCAGGCAGGCTCCATGGTGCAGTTCTTCAGGCCAAGGCAGGAGGCTTCTAGCCTGAGCTAGGCCATGCCGCATCCTCCATCATGCCTGATGAGCACTGCACCCAGCCCAAGCCAGAGTGGGCCTGTCAGTCTGCCTCACTCTCCCACCCACCCCTCACATATGCAGACCCCCAAAATGTTCAATGCTGGTGCAGACTAGAACTGAGGAGGTAGACTTAAAGCCAAACCTGAGTATAAGGTATCTGCTGGGATGAACAGGTTTCTGAGGGAAAGAAAGAAAAAGAGGGAGGACTTAGGTAGTAGGAAGAACCAAACTACAGCACAGGCCTGACACAACGTTGGCCAGCCTGAAGCTGAGGCAGGTCCTGAAGGAGTGACAGCTCCACATGCATGCAGACTGCACTTCTTAGCATCTGCTCAGAAAATCCTTCCCTGAAGGGGATTTGAAAGGAACTGGCCCTAGCAAAAGTTTTTGCAACAGCTTGGGCTCTTTCCAGGCCTCTGGGCCAACAGAGCCAGAACAGGCCACTGGCCTTGGATCAGAGCATCTCTCCAAATCCAGGGAATACCTACAGATGGATACAGATATCTGATCCTGACTAAAAGGCCAGCTGCTGCATCTGCTGTGTTATGGAAAAATACAGGTTCTGTGGCCACACTCTCTAGTGCTTCAATCCCATCTCTGTCCCATGACAGCTCATGACCTCAGGGAAGGTAACAGCTTCCTACATCCCATCAGCCTTCTCTTCTCATTTGCCTACAGGATCAGTGCCAATTGCCTCTGGGTGTCTGTGCCCTTATCATCCACAGACCATGGCAGCTGTGTGCCTCTGGCTTTGATTCACACTCGCAGAGGTGTAAGCAGGAGCCACCCCTATTTTAACACCTCGGGTTGCAGGAGGTTTATCTGTCATTGTACCTACCCATAGGCATGACCAGTTTTGTGGCTGGTTCCATATGAATTAATTGCAGTGACTGAAACCTGCCATAAACATGAGGGGTCTCAATGCCACCGAATGGTCTACTCATAACATCCTTGAGGAATAAATGCTGATTTTACCCCAACTTCAGCCCATTATTCTGCAATATCATTGGCATGGCAGGCAGCATGCTTCCCCCAGTGAGATTATAGAATTGTGAGTGAAGAGTTTGCCATAGCTCACTGGTTCAGTGGCAATTTAGTGTCACTCTGGTAAGCCTGTCTGAGTACATTTCCATCAGCTCTCCTCTACCGATGATGATTTGTGTCATAAGAGAGAAGATTGTATTTCCACACAGAGAAATCACAGCTCCTGGTGAGAACACAAAGAAGCCAGAAAATTGCACTTCTCTCCCACTACCACCCTTTTCATGCTCATCCTTTTCACCCTGGTAGTACTGGGAACATGGCTGAGACATGTATTGTGTCCTTTAACACACAAGAAGGGCTGGCTCCATAGCAAATGCTGAGGATGAGGGCAGCAAGTAGTTCTTCACAGGTGGTGAGAAGAAGTGGGTTGAGATTCAGACTTAAAAACCACACTGGAAACTTCTCAAAAGCAGAAACCAGAGCTGTCTAGCTACCAGTGAATGCTCAGCACCCTGCAGAGTGCTTGCTACATAGGAAGCACTCAGTGTCTATTGAACGCAGACCAAACTGTGTGTAGATTTTGCATCCAGTCAGTCAGTCAGCACTCACCTACTTGACAGCCACTTACTGAGAGCCTACACTGCTTTTCATCCTGGTTGGGGTTGGTTATAAATAGACAAGCCATCACATGCAGTTTATAGCCTGAGCAAGGACAGACATGGTAACTGAAAATCCCAGTGGAGGTCCATGTGTTCTGTTAGAATCCCTGAGAGCTGTGTAAGGAAGATATTCAGCCTAAGAGGGGTGGGAGACAGGGAAGATTTCCTGAACTAAGGAGTATCTAAGCCACATCCTCAAGAAGGAATAGGCAAGATGAATGAGGGTGAAACTCTAGCCCATGGAGTCTCCTAGGGCATGATTATAGTAATAAAATTTTATAGTCTGTAAAATGGCTACACCTTGTTTGCCCTTCATAATTTGCAGTTGTCACCCTCATCTGCATTCTGCTTCCTTTTTTAGGGAAGGCAGAGAGGAGGGCATGTGCTTCTGCGGTTCTTGTTGCACTGTTTACATCAGCCTATCCCAGCTGTGTTCAGGGCCTTTAGTTTCCTCAAAGAGCTAAGAGAGAGGAATGTTTTATGTAGAGTGAGGAAACTTTTGGGGTCCATGGAGAACATTCTGGGGACCTGGAGGTGAATAGGTATGGGGTGAGGCCATTGGCTTGACTGCAGCTCTTAACCTTACTCTTGGGTGTTGTTATTCTCACTGGCAATTGGTTTTCTTACCCTTCAAAGCAGGCAGCAGCATCAGAGTGGGATCTTAGGAGCAGAGATTTTACAGAAAAACTCAGCCTGCTGCACCATGCTCTTGCATTTTCCAATCTGTAGAACTATAAGGCAATATTTTTTTCTTCTTCGTAAATTATAAAGTCTTAGATATTTTGTTAAAATAGCACAAAAAGGACTAAAGTGGAAAGTGCTGTTTAGCCAATTTGAAAGAAGTAGAGAGGGAGTCCACCTCTGCTGTGGACCTGTGGCTGCAAAGAGGGGCCTGGAGAGCACCAGAACTGCCTTGGGTCAGCACAGTTGGTCCAGGGCACTGATACCTGCCCACCACCCAGGTCTGTCTTCATTGCTGATAGAAGTTTGCAGGAATTTATAAGAGGGAAGGCTGAAAGGAACTCAGGTCTCTAGATTCCCGAGTCCATGGCCAATGTATTTCTGCTTCTCTCTGCTCCAATATCACAAGTTTAGACTGATACTGAGAATGCTATTTTAACCAAATGCCAACCAATAATGATCTCCTGGTCAAGAGGCAATCTTGTGGTGAGTGAGGTCTTCCAGGAATGACTATGTACTAGTTACATGTGAAATGGAGGTTAATCAATTTAATCAAACAATTTGAGTAAATTTATTTATGCTCAATTAGGTAAAGGGGGGACTGTATTGCTCAGCATCTTTGTTCTTTTGACATTTATTTCCTCAGTCATTAACATAAACCTTCAAAATCCTAAAACTTAAATTGTTCCTCCACCTTGATCTGTGTTTTAGAAATTATTTGGGAGTTTATAATAATATTTGTTCTAAATTCACACTTTACTAGACTATGCATTCTTGGTCCAAAGACCTGGGAGGCAAGTGATCCAATAAGCAGAATTTTTTCCAGTGGATTACCAAGTAAATATGGTTCTGACTAGAAGGATAAAAGTCTTCATATGTGTCTAAACATTCTTCAATATTTCTCCCCTTCATGTGAATATGATCCTGTACCTTCTCTCATTCTCTTACCTGTTTCCTATATGGATCATAAAGAGGAGGAAAACAATGTTGTAGAAAGTTCTAGATTTTAATGAGCTATTTCCCTTTCTTGTATTTTAGAAATTGGATGAAAGTAGTTGCTTTTGACTTTATCTGTTAGGATGATATTTATTGTACCATTCAATAAATCTTGCCCAGACTTTACAATCCTAGTAAGCATTACCTAACTAGTCAATGGAATTTTGTGAGCTTATACCCTGGATGCTTTTAATAAGTCTTCTACTCTTCTTTCAAGGTGGTCTTCAGAGTCATTTTATAAGTTTTACGAGAAATTTAGTTTCATTATTCTGAATCAGTGCAAGGGAAGAGGGGCAATGGATACATTTCACAATAGGTGAGACTGTTTATGAAGTTGGACCACTTTTCCAATATTTCATTGTATTCTCCATTCTCAAAAAAATCTTGACAAGGGGACATTAATAATTTCATTAGAAGCTTTTGAAATAATTTTGAAGCTGTTGTTGGCTGAACATGTTGAGCCACAAAGCACATGGAGTAAGTATGATGACCACCAACAAAAATACTCTGAAGAATAGCAGCCCTCGGTGCCATATTTAATTCTGAATATTTGCCCCCTGAGTTCTTCACACCACATACAGCTGTTGTACTTCAGTCTTCAATTTGTGCCACTGAGGTCTTAACATAACGGTCTTAATGTAGCTCGTGGCTTCACTTTTCTCTCTTGGGATTGATCATTCTATCTCTGCCTCCTCTCCCCCTTCAGGCGATTCTCAGGTACACCTGGTCCTTGTCTGCTCATGATGGATGCTCTATACCACACAAGAAGAGACACAGGGCTTAGAAGAAGCTCTGTAGTGCTTTCCATACTGGCGTGAACAGTAGCTATAGTAGTAATGAATCAGGCTTTGAAATACTATTATGATTTTGATCTGAAATATTTTCCAAAGGCACAAATGCTAAACACATGTTTACCAGCCTGTGGCACCACTGGAAGCTGGTGGAATATTTAGGAGGCAGAGTCTACTGGGAGAAAGTTAGGTCCTTGAGGCCACACTTTTGAGGGGGTACATTGGATCTCCAGTCTTTTTCTCTGCAATTCTGAGCCATCACAGGATCAAAAGTTTTCCCCAGCCTCACATGCCCTGCCATGCTTTCCTGTCTCAACATGGGCCAAAGGCAGCAGTTCAAGTGACTGTGGACTGAAACTTCTAAAACCCAGAGCGAAAATAAATCTTTCCTCTGTATAAGCTAATTTTTTTTCAAGTGCTATTGTCATGAGACAGAAAGTAGACTTAAATGTACTGCTCTTTAAGACCTGATATTTCTTCCTAGCCCACTCTAGATGACTTAGTCAAGTGGTGAGGGAAGGAGGCAGAATAACAAATTAACAATTTCCAGACAAAGCTATTGTTGGGTGTTGCCTATATGGTGCTAGTCCCAACCCAACCCAGCCCAATCTTCCCTCAGGTTATCATGTCCATTTCAGATTAAGACATCTCAAGAAGTCCCATGTTAGAACAATAATACAACACTATTAGGTCAATCAAGAACAACTGCCAGCTTCTGACAAAAGTATAGGAAGGAGCTGATCTGATCACAGAGTAGCTTCATGGTACTGTGGGAACAAAGCTGGGTGAGCCTCTGGAGTGAAGGTTGGGAGGGTAGATACCAAAGGGAGCAGAGTTCTGGCATATAGGGACATGTGCAGCCAGGTATTCCTGGGAGCAATGAAGGAATCATAACAAAATTTAGCTTAGAACCTGTGAGAGGAGACCCCTGACACATTGTAATCTCCTTGTTCTGGTCAAGGTGTGTTTTTCCTATTTTCCTGTTGTGTCACTGTTTCCTTCCTCCCCAAATGCCTGGGAGAAATACAGAGGATAGAAGCAGAATAGGAAAGGGTTATGTTAGAAAATTCTCAACTTCCTATTCTTTCCTGAGGTAAACCCAAGGCACTACTTTTCAGAGGAATCATCTATACTTGCTCCTTGACATTGCAAAGTAGTGTCACTAAGAGATCATCATCTTTCTTTTGAATCCAAGAGGTCTCTAGAGTCAAAGGGGAAATACTTTGTCTATTCAGCTTAGTTTTGTGCTCTTAAGCCCTAGAAAACTGCTGTCTGAGACAATGGGTCTCAAATATTAGTGAATTCTTCTGTGAGATATACAAAAGGAAGAAAATTAACCTGAAGATGGCATATGGAAATTGTTTCAGCAAAACTGCTCAACATGGCCAGCAAGATAGCTCAGCAGACTAAAGCGCCTGTTTCAGCACACTTAGGAAAGCTTAGGCAAGAGCAGGGACCAGAGTGATCCCCAGCATGACATACCATACCAGCCCTGCCTCTCCCCATATGGTGGGCTGAGCTGGCCAGAGTCCAGGCATAGTGGTGTGACTGTAATCCCAGTATTGGGGAGGCTGAAAGTAGGAGGACTACCACCAGTCAGAGCTGTGTAGTGAGACCCTGAAACAACTAAATACATCAAAAAAAACCTATTCAACACCTGAATATCTTTACTCATAGTTAAGCTTTTCTGCCACTCAGCTACATAAAACACAACTGTGTTTTTCTACTGAATATATTCCCACAGAATTCAATCATCCCATTTGGCAGAACCTATGCATCTATATCACTGAAAGCTCTAAAAAGTTCTCCATCACTGTTACAGACTGTTGTGTAGACCAGAGGAGGTATTGTTTCCCAAAACTAGGAATCTAGGAGTCTGGTCTCTGGGTCTATTGTGCTATTCAACCTTGTATAAATTTTTCTGGCTCACTTTGTTCAAAGGCAAAATAATTCAGGGAGATGCTGTTTCATCTTTTTCTATGCTAATGTAGCATTTTCAGTTCTTTAGTGATGGGGGGAATAAATGCATCAGAATGTGAATCAGAAATGTAATGAGAAAGCTGTACTTGATAACAGATGGGAAGTGGGACACTCAGAAGGCCATCAGTGAGGCTTCCTCCAGCTGCTTGGCATGCAGCTCACACTTGTCCAAAGGCAGTAAGACTGGGCCTTTACAACTTCATTCTGGATCTCACCGTGTCTGTTTATGTACAAATTCCATGCTGGTTCAGAGTAATTTCTGCAAAGCCACTGCGCCTTTCTCACTATTTATGGTCCTCTTCACTCTGTGGGGGCTGCAGGCAGGCCTGCAGGAGTTTGAGGTTAACTCATCTCATGGGCAGTGCCCATCCATGAGGGTGGCTTTGTGCTATTCCTGGCTAAGCTGGTGTTTCACAGCCTGCTGGGCAGGAGGGATGAAAGGAGGTTAGCATGCCACCTGCACACCCAATTCAGCGCAATGGCTCATCTAGCAACCACAGGAAGCACATAGGGAAGGGAATGGTCCTGCTTTCCCTTAGCCAGATCAAGCGTTTCAATGTTCTTCTAGGAAACACCCTGGCCTGAAAGTACCAGGGAATTTTGAAGAGATTCCTGGGGTTAGTGTAAAGGGTATCAATGCTATAAAAGTTTCTGACACAGGAAGTATTGGGTTGGTGGAAAGAGAAGCATATGTGTGTTGGGAAAGGAGAGATTCTAGCCTCAACTCAAGCAGCAACTGATGCTTTTGGAAATGGAAAGTTTGAACATATTATTTGGTAAGGTATATGTACCAGGCATAAGTCAATAACTCTTTCCAGGGAGCATCAAAGCCAGTACTTTGACTTCTAGACCTGTTTAAGAGGTGGGGGAAGGGGCCGTCATCCAGCTTTGACATTGAATGTCTTTTGGTGGCTTATCTCATTATCAAGACACTGCTGTTTTTTCTACAATTCTGGCCACACAGAATTAGCCCTTCCTACCTCACAATTTCATTCAATTCATCAAAGAGTACTGAACACACTGATGACTTACTCCACATCAGGCATTCTGTAACAGCCAAAACTTCCTGTTTGTCTCACATGTACCAGGCTCTGTCCTAATGCCTTGACATTGAATCTTTACTACCACTGTATGCTGTACAGGTGTTAAACTATCCCTGTTTTACAGATGGGGATCACACAGATGCTAGTGAACTTGTGTAAAATAACACGACTAGTCAACTTCAGGGTCAGACAGCCCTTCCTACCTCACGATTTCATTCAATTCATCAAAGTACTGAACACACTGAGGACTTACTCCACATCAGGCATTCTGTATCAGAAACTAAAATGAAGAATAAGTAACCTGGTTGTTCAGAATTCAAAGAACTCACAAAACAGCCAAAACTTCCTGTGTGTCTACCATGTACCAGGCTCTGTCCTAATGCCTTGACATTGAATCCTTACTACTACTCTACGCTGTACAGGTGTTAAACTATCCCTATTTTACAGATGGGGATCACACAGATGCTAGTGAACTTGTGTAAAATAACACAACTAGTCAACTTCAGGGTCAGACAGCCCTATTTAGGGCGAATGTTTAAACTATTAGTTTGTTGCATTCGACAGGACACATATGAGGCAAACAAAATGTTTATATGCCATGAAGAAATAAGCATAGGGCATTGGTGCCTTATGCAGGCACACAGAACCCTTTCTGTAAGCAGACCAGCCAAGTTGTACCAAAGCTGAGCATCTTATCACAATTTTTTTAAACTAAAATCTCAGTATATTGTTTTAATTGCAGCATTAACACTGCAATAAATAAGTGAGTTTGGAGTTGTAGTTGGGGTATTTGGACTCTAAGAGGTTTGCCATCATTGGCGTGGGAGCTGACAACACAAGTATCCTGAAGACAGTGAAAAGATGTCATGTCCTGGAGGAATATGGCTGAGCAGAGACCTCATGGCCATTTGCTTGTCCGCCTGGCCAGAGGGAGATGTGGACTCCATGCAGAGACCACAGCAAATAAAAATGCCTCACCGTGAGAAGAAGGCATAGCTTGTTTATATTGGAGAAATGAAAGGAAATGAATATGATTGGATCAGATATTTCATAGCAGAAAATACTGAGATGAGGTGTCAGAGGTCAACTCATCCAATTGCTGTCTATTTACAACCTATTACGTGTCCACTGTGCTAAGCTCTGGTAGGGCCACATTAATTGATATGATGTTTTCCTTCAGGGAGCTTTACTCTATAAAATGAAATGAAACCTTCTCATCTAACCTGTAAGGAAAAAAAAAATTAAATGTGGAAAGAAGGCACAAAGGTGAGTGACCTGTTCTTTTAATGTCATATTGGGGCACTGTGCAACAAATCTCTCAGTGATGATTTAATTATCTAGAGTAATATGCCTGAGTTTGACTTTGATATTAACTCTTAGCTATGAAATCAGAGTAAAGATACTGTATGGATTTATGTCTTGTAGATAAAATAACCTTAAACTTTTATTGTCCTGTGGAATCCTATAATCTTTTCTGTCCTACAATGTTATTTTTCTACTTTTGTCATAGAAAATTATACAATTTGGCAACTTAGGACATCACAGCACTATATCTTACAGTTCTGGTACTGTCCTTCTCAGGTAGCAGGGTTCTAACCCCAGTGCTTTCTCACTCACTTTTAAGGACCCATGAGGTTAAGCAGAATGTACTCAGCTATTCAGGAATGTCTGCCTTAAAAACCTTAATCTAAATTAAACTTCAAAATCATTTCTGTTGTGTTAGTTGTCATCTTATATTTATAGATTGTAGGGATGAAAACATTGATGTCTTTTCAAAAGTTTTTATTTATATATTACAGGGTCTCACTATGCAGTTCAGATTCATAGTGATCCTTCTGTCTCAGCCACCCCAGCACTGGGATTTCAGGAGAGTGCCAACATGCCCAGTTCCAGGGCCAGCCTGGCATGCAGTACCGGAGATCAAACTTGGGTCTTTACGCTTTCCAGGCCGGTGCTTAGACTGCTAAGCTATCTCCCCAGTCCTCAAATACTGATATCTTTTGTAGGCTATTTTTCAGCCCACCTGTAGTATAAAAACCACCACTATGTTAAAAGGCCCTTCTTGCTCAGATATCTAACCACAGTTCAGAATTCAAGCTTATTTTTTTAAAGTGTAATACAATTTGCATTAGAAAGTCCTTCTTCAGCTAAAGCTCCTTACTGGTTCCCTTACTGATGCATCAGTCCTTAACAACTATTCTATACATGTTTGTGTGTCTTAAAATTTTGAGTTTACGATCGTATTTTAAAGGCTTTGCTGAGAACTGCTTGTGCCAATTAAAATGCACAGCACAGAACACGCTCCTCATGGGCAATCCAACCCTGTCATGCTACTTTGGCTTCCAGTATGTGTCCAAAGTGAAGCTATCTTTCTTGGTTCCAGTTATTCATTCCCATTGTCATTTGCTTTCCTTTCTACATGCCCCCCCATAGCTTTTACTTCTGTCTCAACTTTTGTATGATCAATAAGTTATTTTCCATGAGGGACTACAGTGCATAGGAATTTGGTCCTATAGACTGTTCGTTTGGTGATGTCTGCTGGGATGAGGGGAGCTATGCTCTTGAGTGAGAAATAACTGAAGGTCTCCCATGTTAGTTTTTTTAGTAGATCTGTTTGATCATTCATGAGTTTTGTGCTTCTTAGCCTTTTCAGCTGGGAAGCAGCTGACTTGCATAGTTCTCTGCCTGTTCTTGACCTGTGACTGAGTTTGTAAATGTGAAAATGCTCTCTGTGGACTTGGTGTATGCTTAAGGAAAGTCTTACTTTTCCCCGTGTAAGCATAATTTTTTTGATAATAATTAATATATTAGATTACAATATCTCTTAAACTGGTTCATAAGCATTTTGAGTACTTACATGAATCTAGTATGCCTAAAATTTCCACCAAATTACAAAAACTTTCTAGTACATTAAATTTTCTAGTATCATAAAGAATTATCATTTGAAAACACTTTCTTCAGAAAATGCTACACATTTTTAAGGAACCAAACTTCAGACAAGAAGAGCAAGTTCTTAGTCAAATCAGATTGACACAATATTTTTGGCTTATTGATGATAGCTGTACGTAATTTCTGTGATTTCATCAGTAAGTGATATAATACAATTTTTCAAAGTGATGGTTGATGGGTTTCTTCTTGAAGAGACTAATATGAGCTTAATAAGCTTTTTATACTAACTTGCTAATCAGATATGCAAATATCATTCCTATAAAATATTTAGGATTGCAAAAAATGTGAAATTTTTAACTAAATTTAATTATAGTTCTAACAATTCTTTTATATGAATAGCCATTATGTTTTTGCATGTGTGAACATAATTTTAATACTCATAATTGACTTTAAAGTGATAGGCAAAAGTAAAATTTAGTTAATTAATAGATAATCTTTCATAGTGAGATTAATCTCAACTGCCTACATTGTAGGGTAATCATAATAAGCTTCTCTTCTGGATGGTTAACAACTTAGGTTTGAAGACCAAAAAATTAAAGAAAAAGAAGGGCTGCAAGGACAGCCAACATTTTGGCCCTCGCCCTTCAAGGTGAGTGAGGACTTAGGACATAGGAAATCCTATACTGTAACATCATGTAACTTAGTGGTGTCCCAAATTTTCTGATCAAGGAGATTATGGGGCCACAGAGGAAAGTGATCGATGATGTAGAGTGTGCCTAAGGAGAGTCACATGGAGAGAAAACATTCTCTCAGGCTTCTACAGAGAGCAAATTGGTCAAGCAATAGCTGTGACTCATTCACATGGCTGACACTGACAAAGGATCTACAAATTGATTCAGGATTTCAGGGTAAATCCTGAGGGGATTTGACTGACCTTGTGAGATACAAAAGTTACATTTCTTATTATATAGGTCTTGCTGTAACTTGGTCTTAACCATCCAGCAGAAAAGTATAAAAACAAAGTATAAAAAGTAAAGCCATATTAATATGTTGAGCTATAAAAGGCTCAAGTCAACAACTTCTGACATTGCCAGTCCTATAGGTAACCCACTACTATTATGAACTACTAGACTATATTGGAATATTTTGCTGAATTTCCACACCTACAATATTTAAATGACAATGTAATACCCACCTTTCACAAAACTAAACCAAAAAAAAGGGGCATACAAATGAAGGACCATTTTGTATCTGCATATTCAAAATAGGATAGATATACAGCTTTTTTCTCTTAATTGAATGAATAGAAAGACTTGTCCTAATAGTGTTTAGACAAAATATCATGTCTGCAACTTGTACTACGAGTAACCATTAAGAATACAACAATATGCAATGTATTAATTATTGAAACTGACCTACAAATAGGTTTTGAAACTGTCTCATTGCTATTTGTTTCTCCACAAAATTATAAAAAAGATAATCTTTAACTACTTGGATAATTTCTAAGTAAAACAGAATTCAGAAGTCTTGATTACTAAGTATAGTCAAGGGGTCTGACTGCCCATACATTCATTTCCTATTTGCATACACTGTCAAATGGCCATATCTCTGGGTCCTAGAAATGAACATTTTCCTTTTTACCACTTGGAGGTCAGATTAAGGCAGTTCAGTTACTATCAGTGGTCATATTTTGTGTTCCTCTTTTCATTTATTTCACCTAAATGCTATCGTAGGATAGATTATTCTTGATTACTAGAATTTGTTTACTAATGCTAGTGAATATAAATGTTGAAGATCAGGTGAAATAGTAAAGAAATAAACTATGTGGAAGATAACAGAAAGTTACTTTTGAAAAAAGTAAAATGTGCACGTTCTTAACATGAACAAAAGAATGGAGGGCAAAATATGGATATGGAAGCTGTAGAAGGTCTGTACAAATTACAGTCTAGTCACCCCATTTGTACCCACAAATAATTGATCAGAAAAAAAGCAGACAAATATTGTCAGCTTGTGAGAAGCTGCCTCAATGTCCATGGGCTCACTCCTGAGTTCAGTTAAAAGAGATGTGAATCCAGTTTTGCTGATAACTTACTACTATCATGGATATTGGACTATTTTGGGTTATTTTGCTGAATTCAAGTACCTACAATCTTTGGACTGACATCAAATATGAAAAGGTCCTTCAAAGACCTCTCCAAATACAGTTTCTCTAATGACAATGGAACACCCATCTCTGACAAAACAAAACAAAAAGGAGAATATAAAGGACCATTTTGAAGGAAAAAAATATATATGTATACGATAGGATATATATTCAACAACTTTCTCTTATTCAATGAGAGGAAAGGTTTGTACTAATATTATTTAGATAAGACATCATGTCTACATCTTGTTCTCTAAATAACTACTACAAAGACAATAATGTGCAATGTATTAATTATTGTAACTGTCTTACTAACCTATTCAGAAACTGTTTCATTGCTATTTTATCTTTTGTTCTCTTTAAAATGAATAAATTTTTTAGAAAAAGGGATGCAAAAAGCTTGAGAATCATCACCATGATCTTATATTATTAAAAACCTAGACTTTGGTTTTCTTTATATTAAAATAAAAAATTGGTCTGAAATCATATAATTTGTTCTCACAGGGGAGAGAAAAAGATCATTCTTCCCATTCTGCATTATCTGTTTGTTCTCATCAGAAAAAAAAATTGTGTGACTTTATCATGTCCTTGTTTCCTCAGGAGCTAAGGTTCCATGAAATTGTGCTGTCTTTCTCAATGCTTATTTAAAATATTGTGTTGTCAATTTGATTAATAGGTAACCAAGCTATTATTTCAATCTTAATCTAAGTGTCCAATTCTCCTTTCATAACTCTTGATTTTGCCATTCAGAAATCAGATAGCTAATTTAGAAAAAAAAAAATAAGATGTCTATTACACCTAAATTCTTTTCAATGTTCCAAAGATCTCATGGGATTCACAAAATTTATCTCTTTAATCTTATAGAGAAAAAAAATCTTATAGAGAAAAGCTAGATGTGTTTGGCATATTTCTTAATTAGTTCAACTCAGTGGTGAAAGCTAAGTAAACACTGATTTTTCAAGTCAAAGATTAACTGCAGTTAGGTAAATTATTCTATACCAGGGGGATATACTTCACGGAAGGGACTGGGAGGCCCTAAGGTTTTGCCAGTACCTTCACCTGTCTATTGCATCTTCTTGCCCTAGAGGGAACACTGGTCAAATTCTGAGAAAATTCTGTATCTCAACAGAAAATCTAACTCTCCTCTATTTTGATTTTTTAAAACTATAAAATGTGAACCACAGCCATAATGACACCTACAGATGTTTTCATTTTTCTCCAATGCTTTCATGAATTCCCAGAGGCTGTATCTGTGTCTCTAGCAAGAATAACAGGTTGAAAATCTTGTGGAAAGCACTGTATCAGGTAACAAGAACTACTGGGGCTCCATATCTGGACTTACAGGGACACGCTTAATAGGATGAAGCTGACATCATTTAGAGGATTATCAGATGGTGTTAGGACTTAGTCAGGAAGTCTAAGATTCCTTTTCACTCAGAAGAAGTTTCATGTTAGGTTTTTTGGGCAGCACAGTAAAGAGATAGGAAAGATAAAAGAAGCCATTTTTAACTCCAAAGACACAGAGAGGATAGAGGGCCCATGGGGCAGATAGATCCTCTGACCTGAGACAAAGAAAGCTGGGTCTTTCATGGACTCTTAACTACGGATGGAGTTTGAGGGGATGTTTAAAAATATTGGGATATTTTGCTGAATTCATGCATCTACAGTATTTAAATGACAATGGAATGCCCTTCTCTGACAAAACTAACCAAAAAAGGGGGATACAAAAGAACGACCATTTTGTATCTGTATACTCAAAATAGTTAGGCTAGATATACAGCTCCATTCTCTTAATTCAATAAATAGAGAGGTTTGTTCTAATAGTGTTTGAGACAGGATATCAGGTCTGCATCTTGTATAATGAATAACCACTAAGACAACAATATGCAATGTATTAATTATTGAAAATGTACTAGTAATCGGTTATGAAACTGTCTCATTGCTATTTATTTCTCAATAAAAATATTTTAAAAAAAAGAAAGAAATACCTGAGGAGCTGATTGGAGACTTCTCTGTGGCAGTGGGAAAGATGAAAGGAAACTGTACCCAGGGCTGGAGGAGGGGAGAAGGAGAAAGCGGTCATTGGGAAGATAAGCTACTATTTTAGGGCTTCAGCCATGCTAGATGACCACCATAATAATTCAGCAGTTCATAGTAGGTTAGAACCTATCAATGAAAGCAACTACTGACACAAGATATTGTGGGCTAAATTTTAATTTTATAGGACTAAATTAACCAGAGAATTTTCATTCTAGATTCTTGTTTGGGAATGTCATCATTTCTTAATCCTTGATTTCTGATAAGAAATATAAAAAAAGTAACTGATGCTTTAGCAAAATAAATATGATACTTTCAATGTTACTTGATTTCACCAACAACACAGGCCTCAGAAATTAATACTTTGAGGGGCTTGGCTTTGCAGAGTTGTCTTCAGAGATTCAGGGAGAATTTGATTCTCTTTTTACTAAAGTGAAATTTGACAAGTCCGCTGCATAACCAAAGCCTTGTCTGCAGCATCATGCTAAAAACTGGCATAATTTAATCAGTTCTAAGAAGCTCACTCCCAAACTAGCCATAGCTTACATGTGGAGTAACTTTACAAAGACCTTACACAGAGGTAGATGATAGACCTCAATGAGGGAGGGAGGGAAGGAGAGAGGAGGGAGGGAGGGGGAGAGAAGGGGGGAAGTGAGGGAGGGAACAAAAGAAGGAGCAGGGAGGGTATCTTGGTTATTTATCTCTCACTGCTGGAACAAATACCCAGCACTCAAAATGAAGGAATGAAAGGTTTACTTAGCTCACACATTGTGGAGGTTTCAGTCCATACTCAGCTGAGTCCGTGGCAGACTGGCACATGGCAGAGGGCAGCGGTTCATGGTGGCAGAAGCCAGCAAAACAGCAAAAGTGAAAGGGAGGAAGAGCAGCAACAATGGAAACAGAGAACAAGTCTGTCTCCCTTAAGTTTCATTCAGGCTATCCACCCCAGGCTATCCACATCCATAATCCCAGAGGCACTCACACCCATAATCCCAGTGGATCATGAGTTAATCATAAACTCTGTAAGTCGGCCCATGACTTACATGAGGCTTTGGAGGAAGAAACAGGGAGATTCACCAAAATCTATTGTTATTGTACATAGAATCAGGTGAAATTTTATGTGCAGGATTTTTAGCCTCAAGCAAAAAGACCAAATAGAGAAGTCATTATAAAGCCCAAACTGAGGTTCTCTACTCACACCTCCAAACAGAAGGGTATTCTCTAGGTTTAGTAGTTGTTCCATACCATATGCTCAAAGAGGACTTTAGGGCAACTTAACACCATCATTTCATCTTTGAAAATAATCAGATTAACTTGTAATGAGAGCCAACATTTTTATGATCAAGAATAACCTTTAGAGGACAATCCACGATCTAAACACAGGGACTATTAGGAAATAAGGCAAACATGGGAGTAACAAGCGCCTCCCATATAACACTGAAGAATTACATGGGAGAATGAACAGGGTTCCCTGAGAATTATATTGGCTAAGGAAGCCATGTTTGGCATTGCTATCATGGGATTAGAAGCAGCGAGTTATATGTAACATGTAGATTCCTCTCTAGTAAAAAAGGCAACCCTGAAACCTATGTTTTATTGCTTGCAAGGTGCTCTATTTTCCTACCTAACACAGATAATTTACTTCAGCATGCCTTTTGTGGAAGATTGTGTAACTCCTATTCTTTAAAATGTTGGGGGTTTTAAATATATGTAGTACAAGGTCCACAGGGTCTCACTACACAGATTGGGCTCATAGTGATTTTCCTGTTTTCAGCCTCCTAAATGATGGGATTACAGGCACATGCCACCTCTCTCAGTCTCAAGAGCCAGCACGGCACCTCAAGGATCCAACCCTAGTCCCTGCGTGTGCCTAAGAGGCACTTAAATCCACTGAGCTATCTGGCCTGCCCCCCTAAAATGTTCTTTTTACTAGCTTTATCATCCCTCACTATTTGTGAAAATTTTTTGATATGAGATCATTCTGTATTCTATTATGGTCATGCATGTAATTGTTTAAAAATCATCAGACACACTTTATCTGGTGGGAGGAGATTCAGGTAGAATAAGGCTCAGCTTGCTTGCCGATTCAAGGACATACACTGTTTCCTGATTTAATGGCACTGCCTTTACATCCCTGTGTCTTTGCTCCTTCCTTAGTAGCTGGTAGTAGTTATTGGATAGCCAATCTGGCTTTCTCAGCTTCTTATTAACAGTCTCAGAGAGTCCAAAGCCTGCATTATGATTTATGTTCCACTTCCCAAGGAATAAATCAGTAGCTGCTCCAAGCTACTGCAGACATAAATAGGAAAACCCAGGGGAAAAGATATTTTTGCGATCTTGGTCCACTCTGCCCTCTAGGGCACCACTCCTGATGGATCTATTTATTTATCCAATGATTTATTCAGCATTCATTTGTTCAGTAGGACCTGAAAAACTGGTATCCTCCTCACAGTGGATGATTTAACTTCATTGGGTAAACATCAAAAGCTACATAAACTGATTCTGTGCTATGAAAAGCAATAGTGCGAACACTTTTTCAGGTACACAGGTGGATGACTCTATAGGTAGCCAGCAGCTGTGCTGAACTGTAAGTCTTGAGCTGCTAAAATTTACTTCTTACACTAGCAGTCTGCAGTGCAGTCTGTAGTGGGAAGTCACCTATTCTGGGGCTCAGGCTACCAGTCCTCTGTCTTCTTCAGTGTGTGCTTTCTTCCACAGTTGACCTGGGCACTGGTATTCAGGTTGTCGATAGATAGAAAAAGGGGCTATAGGGAAGGGTAGATTGTTTTCATGAGTCCGTTATAGAAAAGGTGTTATGCGCCATGTTTCACAGGACAGAATGCAGTGACATGTAGTCACATGTAGTGCAGTCTGTGTTTCCAGAAGAGGGCAATGAGCTTAGGACCCAACTGTTGAGTAACCACTAGTAAAACTAGTAAAACTATCCAGAATTCCAGAGTCCACCCAACTGTCACTGACAGTGAGGATGGAGATAGGTAGGGGGAAGTCAAGCCTGCAAAAAACCTCAGGTCACTGGCTGCAGGTCACAGGGCACAATGGTGAGAGTGACGTCCATTCTCATTTGCACCTGAGGGCAGAGGTAGTCTCTTTTCTTTCCCTTTAGTCCTGTAAATAGCAAGCTGCATTATACCTTTCTATTTGTACTTTTTCTTTTGAGTTCTTATCCTAGGGAAACTATACGATATTTACACATGTGTGTCTGGTTTATTTCACTTATGAGTATATCTTCAAGAGGCATCCACTTAAATATAAAGGCTTTGAGTTTATCATATCCTGAGGGGATTTGGCTGACCTTATCAGATCCAAGAGCTACAACTTTTGTTGCATAGGTCTTGCTTTATCTTGGTCTTAACCATCCAGCAGAAATGTATAAAAATGAATTATAAGAAGTAAAGCCATGGTGTTATGTTGAGCTGTAGGGGACTCTTGTCAACAATTTCTGACATTGCCAGTCAAGTGGAAGACCCAATACTGTAATGGACTACTGGACTCTTTTAGAATATATTGCTGAGTCAACACACCTATAATATTCAAATAA
>NW_004524624.1:2465339-2466254 GCF_000260255.1 Octodon degus
AGAATATATGTAGTGTAGTATTTTTTGAAACTGTACTTCCGATTTGATTTGAAACTGTCTCATTTCTATCTGTTTATCAATAAAACTTTCAAAAAAAGAAAAAAAAACTACTTCTACCACATATTGATGTACCACTCAAAATATCTTTCAAAAATTAATAGAGAAATAAGATACTTCCATGAGAAAAAACACTTGAAGGGATTTGTGACCACCAAACCAGTACTTCAAAATGTCAGAAGGACATCTTAGGATGAGTTAACAAAGACTACAAACCTATGAATGCCAACAGAAATAATCCACCAGGCAAGGCAAATAATTAAACAGATGGGAAGAAATGGTGGAACAACAACAGGAAAATAATGTGATAAATTTGTCAATACAAATACAAATGAGTTATAATCATCAATGTAAATGGTTTCATTTCACCAATCAAAAGAAAGAGAGTGGCAGAATGGATCAATAAACAATATCTGAGATTATGTTGTATATAAAAAACCTAGGCAATTCAAATAGAAAGCTATAAGCTGAAACATGTGAACTGAGTGACTGCACTGAAGAAAGCAATGTGTAATAGTGGGGTCATGCTTGAAATGCCTGCCATTCTGGTCTTCTAAATACATACTGCTTGTCATTGCATACCAAATATGGCCAGACTGTATCTCAAGTAAATTTTTAAAAATGTTCCATCTTATGCCTAAGATGTTTGACACTCAGACAGATAGAGAGTTCAAACACACCTGCGTATGTTGTAGGGCAATAATAAGCTTCTCTTCTGGAGGGCTAACAACCTAAGGTTTTTTTCCCATAATTTTATTGATAAACAAATAGCAATGAGACAGTTACAAATCAAATCGGTAGGACAGTTTCAATAATTAACACACTGCATACATTCGTCCTAGTGTTAATTGCTGTACA
>NW_004524624.1:2468619-2470274 GCF_000260255.1 Octodon degus
GTAGTACTCTTCCCAAAAAGCTAAGTTTGGGTCATTTCTAGGTAAATGGTTGCAACTTGAGACCATACTCTTAAGTGAAATAAATCAAACACACATGTGTAAATGCCACTTTGTTTCTCTGTATGAGAAACTAAAGGTGTAAATAGGGACCAAAATGTATATTTGGTATTGTGAAATGGAAAATATTCAAATGTGGATAAGGAAACAACGAGGATGAAAGAAAAGAAGGGAAAAGTAAAAAAAAAATGAGAAAAGGAAAACTGCAAACAAACCTTTTGTAAATAGTGAAGGAAGGAGGAGTTGAAGGGAAATTAAGGGAATGGTTAAAAAAAATCACGTTATATCATGCACAGGTACAAATTCTCTATGATGAATGTGATCATTATGTATACCTAAAGTGTACCAATAATATCTAATAGAAAAAAAGATTGTGTCTCTAATTTAAACTATTGTGATATTGACTGTAATGTATTATAAACAAATTTTCTTTTGAATCATGTCCCTTTGGGGTTCTATGTACTTCACTTTGCATCATTTCATTTATTTCAGCTAGCTTCTTATTAGTGTCTTTTGTAAATCCCTTTATTAGCTTGTTTATAACATCCTTTGTTTAATTATGCCTCCTATGAGCTCCCCAACCTTCTTATGATGTGTTGAATTAACTGTTTTGTTTTCCTTCTGAACAATGTGGTTGTGGTGCTTTTGCTTTCTTTATCACCTTCTTAGTGTCCCATTGATTGGTTTTGGGGTCACTGACAATTTGAGGAGGCATTTTGTTGTCTTGTTTTATTCTGTCTCTGTTAATTTTAGTATTTTTCATTTATTTTATGCTGCAACTTCAGGCACTTACAATAGAAAGACTAGTTTCTAGTATCATGATCTCTTTAGTGTCTGTTTTCCAGTGATGCAATCTGAGTGTGGCTAATGACATATAGGCCTTTGCCTCTGTCCAAAGATCTGGCCAGCTCCATAAATTTGGAGGGGAAGATGCAGGGTAATTGACCCACCCTCAAGTTTTCCAGGGAAGGATTGTAACTTTTTTTTTTTTG
Source organism: Octodon degus (assembly GCF_000260255.1). NCBI lineage: Eukaryota > Metazoa > Chordata > Mammalia > Rodentia > Octodontidae > Octodon > Octodon degus. Next base: position 2,469,669 of record NW_004524624.1, read on the forward strand.
GAACCGGGGATTGAACTCAGGCCCTTGCACTTGCCAGACAAGCGCTTATTCTATGGAGCCATCTTCCTGGCCCTGAAGTATTGTTAATGACACAAAGGTGATTCAGATTCAGATATTGATGTACACTAAAAAATGTACAACAACTATGCCTTCACAGCAATAGCAAGTAAATCAGCAACAGTAATACAATCCAAAACAAACTGGATTTTGACTTAAGAACCAACAATAACCATAGGAAAATTAAGTACCACCCTTAACCATAGGAAAGAGCTATATTTATAGTATAAATACTAAAAGAAATCAAATATTGACATACAATAAATATTTGCTAAATGTTACGATGTCTTCACTAACCATAGAAAACAGTTCAACAGCTACAATAGTTAACTATCTAAACATTCATAAAGCTGTATTGTTACTCTAATAATTATCTGAGGGTGGGGAATGGGGTAATGAAAGAAGAGAAATTTGAAAAATGAAATAGAAGGTAAGAATGAGAGAAAAAGTGACATAAGGATCCAATGAAGGAGTAGAAGGCTATTAATAGAATTAGATAAAGATCATAGAATAGAACAAACAAGAAATAGAATATAAAAGAACAAATGT
>NW_004524624.1:2470374-2476110 GCF_000260255.1 Octodon degus
TCATCTTGTACAGCAAATAACCACTAGGAAGAGAATATGCAATGTGTTAATTATTGAAACTGTCATACCACTTTGGTTTGAAACTGTCTCATTGCTATTTGCTTCTCAATAAAATTATGGAAAAAAAATAGCAAGCTGCTGACATCATCCTCCAAACTGTTCTGTAACTGTTAGAAAATGACCAGTAGCTCATGATAAGGGTTAAGAAGACCCTGTGGCCCTCCTTGAAATGGACTCGTGGATGACATCTCTGACTTTACTTGAATTAGCTGGTCAATGAGTTGACATAAGAAAGGCATTCATCATGCTAGTTTTATAGTCTCTGGCTTGGCATCTTAGTTTTCCCCTTCGGTATTCTCCAACATAAAGAGATTCAGCCCTTTCCCTAAGTCATCAGTCTACTTCAAGGCAGAGAATAAACAAAGCCAATCACTTTGGAGCCCATGCAGGACAGGTTAGGCAACCTCTCACCCAGTGGTTAGATGGCTGAGTTGTTCATTTTAATAACAAAAATGTTACACTGTGGAGTAACAAGAAATATCAGTAAGTCATACAATTTGTCTGAACTGAATGTTCTGGTTAATTCTGCTTTAGCCATCAAGGCTTTTAAATTTCAACTGTTGGGGGAAGATGGCTGGAGGTAGAAGATGAGGAAAGGAAGGGGATGTAAAAATTAAGATGTCAAAAATAGCGCAATTCACTTTATGCCTTGAGTTTGAATCACAGTCATCAAATAAGAACTATGCTAATTATCATTTCCACAGTCAGGTTTCATAATTGCAATGTAAATTCTTTTCTGGGTTGTAAGTCTACTTAAGGACTATGTACATTAAAAAATAATAAAACCTTTTTTCTCTAGTTGTCATTGCTTCTAGCTATTTTATGTTGCTATATACTTGAAGTGACATTATTATTTTGACTATGAAAGACTCCAGGTATGCTTCCTTCTGGACACAAAAGAATTGAGACCTGAAAAGGTGAGGCAACGTTCCTAGGGGCACAGATCAAATGTTTGAGAGGGAAGTTTTCCTGGTTCTGGTTCAATATCTCCCCATTTAGAACAAGGACGGCATCTTCCAATTTGACAAAAGCCTTTGAATATGTCATCTCCTGTTCCCTGGTACTCACACTATAACCATATGCAGATTAAAAATTCTTTTCTCCCACCATCGGTAGCTGGTTTGCAGAGCTGCCAACATTGTGATGGAGACACAAACAAATGTTACATAGTCTCTGCTCTTGGGGAGCTAAGACCTGAGAAATAGTCATGTGAGGTAGGCTAGAAACAGGCTCCATAAACTAAGGTGGTACATTAAAAATAAAGCTATGCCAAGTGCAGAAGCCAGGCTGTGGGGAAAGGGAGGGTGCAGGGGTTCAACCAAGCTGGCTGCCAGAAGCATTCCCGGAAAAGATATACCAGAGCCAGTGTGAGGGCAGGGAGAGGTCTCTTGTTCCTGGAGAGAAGGAAGAGACATTCTAGCAGAGTGGAGTAGCTACAAGACACGGAGCTAGAAAACAACAGAAAAAGATCAGCTTCAAATGAGTAGAATACAGTAGAGGAGAAGGCCAGGGCTGGCTTGTGGAGGTCTGTCTTCCCTGAGGAGAGTCCACAGGTTTCAGAAAGCTTGTGGGCACCTTGTTCCCTTTCCCCGACCCTATCACTGTCACTACTTGTGACAAAATCTGCAGTGTGAGTGTCCACGTGGACAAGATCTAAAATTACCAAATCCAGTTTATGTTGGAAGCCATTTAAAAGCTTTTTTCTAACTTGAAGATCCAGGATTTCCTGTAGGTCACATTGCTAATTGTAAGAAAAGAGCCTTGAACCTAGTACACTCTGCTGTGTGCATATCGCGGGGGGGAGGGACCTGGTTGGGGCAGTGGGGACACAAGTTCAGAAATCTAAGAGGCTTTTATTAACAGAAGAAGGTATGAGACACGCAGCTTCATTATTTTTACAAAACAATATACTCGGCTGGTCATGGTGGCAAATACCTATAATCTCAGCACTCGGGAAGCTGAGGCAGGAGGATTACTGGGAGTTCAAGACCAGCTGGGGCTACAAAGTGAGACCCTATCTCAAAAAAGACAGAATGATCATGTATTCTACTCATTTGATTAGCATTTCCTTGAACAAATTGGGAAAGGAAAATTTATCTTGAGATTTCCTTTTACTTGGCTTTCTGGCTTAATCCCCTGAAAAGGAGGTTTCTCTACTTTAATTACACAAAGTCAGGGTTAAGCACTGTTGCCAAGGAAGCAAAGGTCTGCCAAGAGCAGCCTCCCGGCTTCAGGCGGCTTTGCGATGATAACTGGAAGCCACTTGTTTCCACCTGCTGTCAAAAATCACCCAATTGTGCCATGCTGCATAACACACATTTTGTGGGCTCATTTACTTTGCCCCCCGTATTCCTCATCTGGCAGTTTTCATAGTGGTAAAAATGGAAAAACTGAGCACAAGGTCTCAATGGTAGCAGAGCACTTGCCTGCTTCCTCACCACTGGGAGTTAACCTGCTTATGTGAGTTGGCTCTGGGTTGTTCTGTTGGATTTTGCCCTGCTGCACCCAGCCGGCTACAAAACAAGAAGGTCTTTTTTCTTTTCTGTCTCTACTCAGTGCCTAAAGTGTGAGAGGTGATTTCTGTATGGCATTCTGGTGCTGCATGCTGCTCTGAAAAATATGCACCCAGGCAGTTGAGTTTTGCTACCCATAGTTACATAAATAATGACCTTTCATTGACCTCTTACTGGGAACACTCTATTAATTACAGAGGAAGGAAAACAGGTTCTTGCTCTTTCCCTGGCCGTAGAGCATCAAGCCAAGTGAAAACAAGAGGACAAAAAAAAAAAAAAAAAAAAAAACATGTATTCAGGATATAAAACAGTGACAATAACCACCCATTTAGAGAGCCCACCCTGTACTAGAGCAGTGCAGTTTCTGAGATCTGAATCTCAATGTGTATATCTTATGAGATAAAGAGCAAGCCTTTCTTGCTGATTACTGTACCCTTGGTATTTAGCATCGCTTCCAGCAAATGGATGCCATGCTCAGATGTGCTTGTACAAGAGAGGGAAGAGGTATTTCATGACACTATCCATATTGCATTTATCCTTTAAGCTACCCTTACACTTAGAGTTTGCAAATTTTTATGGTCCTTTAGTGTGTCTAGTGCCTGCTTTTGTCTTTGCCACAAAGGCAAGGGTTCATGACCTGGGTTTTGTACCTACTGGCAAATATCTCCATAAATGCTACAGGCACATCATTGGTAGTATTTGATTCTGGGTCACGCTGTTGCTGATGTCTATCCATCCTAGTGTGCTTGGTACCCCAGCTTTAAGCCCCAGCCATCCCAAACTAGTGTGCTCTATAATTGAAGGAATGCAGGCGTCTTCTCAAAGGTGAACTTGACCTTCAGTAAGGTCAAACTCAGCAAGCATTTGTGGACCTATTGAGAATACTAGAAGCATAGCAAGGTAGGGAGATACCTGGGGCTTGATTTCAGGGTGCCCCTTTCAGGTGATGATTAACACAGTCTAGGAAAGAACATTTCAGAGAAGAAAAATCTTACACCAAAGGAAGGGAGGGTTAGTCTTTAATCAATAGCCTTGCCAGATCCAGCATCAAAGACTGGATTTCCTATGTGCTCATCTGATGATTCTTAGCTCAAGCTGCAGACAGGTTGACTGATAAGAGAATCCTTTCCACTGAGAATCAAGGTCAGGTACAGGGCACAGCAAATCAAGACCATTAAAATTACAAGGATGAGTCAGATCACTGGGGGAAAGCTAGACTGCCCACCTCTGTTTCCTGTCAAATTATGTATTCTAAACCTGGAGAGCTGCATGAATGTGTGAAGAAACAAAAGAGACATAATAGAAAGAAAAAAAATCACAAGTACTATGCTTAACTGTCTGGCATTCTTGAGCTATGCCTGTGAATATCTTGTTTATTTGATGGGTATTTTCACTCCCCCCACAAAGAAGCCCATTTCTTATGTGTTTGTTCTTATCTTAGAAGTGGAGTGTAAGAGGTCGGCCAGCCTGGCAGATCATTGGAGAGTTTGGACACTGGGAAGAGAATGCCAGAGCATGCTGAGAAGCTTATCTCCACGAGAAAGGTCCTTGTTTTACAGAGAGATGCTCAGGAAGCCCTAGTAGATAAGAGAAAGGAGAACTGATCCTGACTTTCTCATCTTCAAAGCAACCCGGATACCAATCGTGGTTTCATGTCTTAAAATGAATAATTTTTCAAAGCTCATTAGAGGCAATACAAAATGTTTTGAAAATAAGAGGCACTTGATAAATGCAAGTGCCTAGGACCCAGATGGCATCTAAGATGAGTAGTTTTCCCCTACTCAGCACCACACAACCAGGCAATGGATATAGGCTATTCCTCTGCCAAGATGCTGACTCTTTGGTATCCCTACATGTTTGATACATTTTGATTGCATTCTGTGGACCAGCCCCTCAATGTATAGTTTGCAATGGCTGTGCCTTTAAAGCCAGAATCAGTGGAAACTTCTAGAAGATAGCAGATAATGAAGATGGGTTTGCCTTCTAGTTTTGCTCTGGGATTGTAAAAGAAAGTGATTTCCTTTATTTTTTCCCCAAGCCAATCAAGATTCTGTGCTGAAAACTGGCCCCATTTTCCTAGCAAGCTCTGCCTGCCCTTGAACCTCACTCCAAGCCCAGATTTCTGCTCATTGCTCAAGCCAGGTATCTCGGCAGATATGACCCTGCTGCAGACTCCAGATCCCACATCCTCACTGCCCCATCATGGCCTCACCTGGCATTCGCAGGTCTGACCTTGCTCCCAGTGCCCCCATACCTGGCCTGGCCTCCTGCTGCTGTTGGCTTCTCCTGGCTCAGTGCTGACAGCTGGCTGTGACTGCTTCCAAATGAATTACAAGGGAACATGGGCTCTTTCCTACCTACACGCCCTCGAGTCACCTCTTAGCGCAAAGTCCTAGAAATACAGATGGCAGCTGGGAGTCTGACGGGCTTCCCTTTGTAGGTAATTTCTTTCTTTTCTCTAACATCCTTAAATAGGACTGATGATAGTAAACATCCTTATCTTGTTCCAGATCTCAAAGCAGAAGATTTAGCTTTTACCTTTTTAACATGATAGTAGCTGTTGGATTTTCATAAGTGGATTTTACCAGATTGAGATAAATTCTTTTAATACCCACTTTCTTCAAAGATGTTCTTTGTCAAATGTGTTTTCTACATCAACTATAGAAGATTATGTAATTTTCGTCTTTGTTTCTGTTTATACGATGTAATATATATATATATATATATATATATATATATATTAACTTGTGTATATTGGACCTTCCTTGTACCTGTTAGATGGAGCCTACTTGGTCATAACATATAATCTTTTTGATAATTTGTTGCATTCTGCTTGCCAGTATCTTGTTGAGAAGCTTTGTATTTATATTCATTAAAGAAATTAGTTTCTAGTTCTCTTTTTCATATTGAATCATTTTCTGGTTTTGGAAACAGGGAGATCTAGCTGTTATGAATAACATTGGGAATATTCCTTCCCTTTCAATATCATTAGAGTTGGAGGAATACTGGCATTAGATCTCACTAGTGTTCTTGAATTCTGAGATAAATCAGTCATGATCTCAGATTTTCTTAGTTGATGGTTTTGTGTTTCCTCTTCAATTTTACTAACTGTTATTGAATTGTAAAGGGCTTTATTTCTTTGTTCAGTTTTGGCAATTCATAT
>NW_004524624.1:2484624-2496621 GCF_000260255.1 Octodon degus
TAGGTGTATGAATTCAGCAATATAATCCAATATAGTCCAATAGTCCATAATAGTAGCGGGTTTTTTTGTAAGACTGGTAATGTCAGTTGTTTTCTTGAGTCTTTTACAGCTCAGCATAATAATATGGCTTTACTTTTTATACTTCATTTTTATGCTTTTCTGCTGGATGTTTAAGACCAAGATAAAACAAGATCTATGCAATAAGAATTGTAGCTTTTGGATCTGATAAGGTCAGTCAAATCCCCTCAGGATTTATGTTGAGATCCTGTACCTCAGATGTTAGATCCTTTGCCAGTGTCAGCCATGTGGATGAGTCACGGCCATTGCTTGACCAATTTGCTCTCTGTGAAAGCCCGAGCGAATGTTTTCTGTCTATGTGACTTTCCTTAGGTTCACTCTACATCATTGGTCACTTTCCTCTGTGGACCCATAATCTCCTTGGTCAGAAAATTTGGGATACAACTGAGTTATAGGATATTACAGCACAGGTTCTCCTATATCCTGAGTCTTCACTGATCTTTAAACGGTAGGGCCAAAATGTTGTTAGCTCAGTTGTTTAAAACACTGCTTGGGCAAATGCAGTCAGTCGTAGAGGACCAAGATTCAATCCCGACAACCCGAAATAACTATAACTATAACTATATCTATATTTATATCTATATATCCTTGGAGTTCTTAGCTTTGGGTCTTTACCTTCTATTTTGGAGACAGATTCCCCTTCTGAGGAGCAGGAATGAGCATCCAGACTGCTTCACTGTTTATTTATTTCTTAACCGAATAAAAAAGAGTTAAAAAGATAGAAATAGGGGAGATGGCTCAATGGAATAAGCGCTTCCCTGGCAAGTGCAAAGGCCTGAGTTCAATCCCTGGTTCTGAAAAAAAAAAAGTAAAGCCAAAGATAGAAATATACAATCTCACTAAACAAAAAGATAGGAATTGAACAATGGTTGTTGCATTGCATACTGCTCTCTTCGAATTAGTTGTTCAGATTAACAAATATAAGAATGTAAAATTGGTCAAAAAATTAAAAAGAAGAAAAAGGAAAAAGAAAGCATTAGCTGTTCCTTACAATAGACCAGTAGTAATCAGCAGCACAATTATCCAATTAATTATCCAATTCCTTCTTTATTTCCTTTCTCATTTCCTGCTTCATTCTTTTCTCTGCTTTCAGGTTATGTAGTTTTCAGGTTTCCATAGTAACTACATGATCTCATTTTAAGGAGTTTTACAATGTTTGCATTTCCCAGGTGCTCTTCGCCATCTATCTGCCATGGGATAGTGAGGTTTAATGTTTGCCCTATTCCCCAAGTTGTCCTAACCATTTGTTCCAGTTTTATGACTCTATTTTTCTCTAAGTGAGTTTATGGTTATCTACATGGGAAGGGGTAAAAGAGCGAGTTTACCTCTTATTGAAGTGAATGTAAGTGACCCTCACTTAAAATGCAGTCTCTTTCACTCCATCATGCCTGTGACCAGGCTTCTGTAAACCTTGAAGATTTCTTACTCTTGAAAAATGAGGCCTTGCAATCTGACCATTCATATCAGTACCTTCATCAGAGAGAAATTAACAGGGTGAGAGAAAAAGTTTCACTTGAGTTCTTTCTCTAAAGAAGCAGAAATTATCAGACAATTCACAGGAATCTTTGAGCATCAGAGTAACTGAAGTCACCTATTGAGGCACAGTAGAGGAAGATTTAGGCCAAACCAAGAAAGTCCAGAGAAGATACAATAAAATAGGAAAAATTTCTCTAGAAGAGGTAGAAACTTTTGTGACTTTACTCGTAGATTCCTACTTAAATTCCTCAGGGCCATCACAAGATAGTGGAATATAAAATATCCCCAAGAAAGCAGGTAACCATTTTCTCAGTTACAAATTAAGAGATCTTTGAACCAGAAGAGCCAATGAAAGAGAAAATTTAAATTACTCTTCATTTAAACTGTCCAAAGATTTAATTTTTGAAACCATTTGAGAACATGAGCTGGTAGGTAGAATACCACAAATGTTAACCCATGTAGGTGGGCAGGTCTCAGATCAGAGTGAGAGATAAAAAAAAAAGTGATGAAGGCCAAGAGGACATAATGATCACTCATCACTTGCCTTCTGCTAGTTAAGAAGGAGGAAGAAGATACATGGCAGAGTTTCAGTGACCCAAGTCCAAGTATGTGACATATTTCTTAATAGCTTTATTACTGTGGGTATGCAGCCAAGCTTAGAACAGCAGGAGAATCCAGAGGGAAGCAGGAAGCCAAGGACAGCACAAAGCAAGTCTGCCCTCATCTTCTCGGCCAGAAGATAGTAAATGGACTTCATCTTTGTATTAATCACATGGATCAGCATTGGCTTCCTACATTGAAAAGGTCTGATGGTTTCTTTGCAAGCAACAGAAGTGTACAGCATTTGGTTAGTGATACCTACTACAAGCCCAGGTTAGACAATAGCCTCAACTAATATGGGACTCATGCTTTCTGAGTTCAGCAGTGGCCGACCTAAGCTTATTGGCATTGTTTGTTTTGGGATTTAGGGCCAAAGGCCTGATCACTAAAGTGAGTTAACTTTTATGCATATCAATGCTCCTGGGAACTATTGATTAGGATGTAATTCAGGATTTGGGGGTATGGAAAAAATCTTAAAGGACCTGTGGTCAATCCCTAAAATTTTATATATAGGTTATTTTTGGAATTTGGCGCTTAACATTTTTAGTCTTGTGGCCAAGTAGGACTTCCAGAGATCTTCCTGGTTACTTGTAAATTTGGATGAGGATGAAACCTCTGGGTGGGCTTCAAACATCATCCCCAATCTTTTGCCCTACTTTCAGTTCAGACAAAGTAATAGTCAAGTTTCTATTTCAATGGACTTCTATTCCAATGGAATCAATTTTCTATTCCATTGACTCTGGATACCAATGCCTCAGACCATGAGGGCCTAAACGGATACAAGTGCTACATTAAAATTACATGGCTTACCTTCATTTAACATGTGAGTGTCATGTGGGGGGATGTAAATATATCTGCCTTCGTCTAATCACTGTTTTTCACTCTGACAGACAGGGGTAGAAAATAAGACATCCATATGGAAAAGGTTCTTGGCATTAAGAGTAGATTGAGTGTTGATTCTCATTTGTGGGTTCTGGGTTTCTCTCTAGGAAGGCTCACAGGAAGCTTATGCAGCCCAACAGTTTAATTGGACAGAGTGAATTCTCTTCTCATGACAGTTCAAGTTACATCATATAAATGTGACTCCAAATAGAATGGCCTACGGCACACTTTGGATCAGTGTTCTATTTCATTGTTGCTGTTGCTCATAAAAATATATAAATTAAAACTTTGATTAAGGATTCAGTTCTAGGTAATGAGTCAGTTGGTTTTGTTGTGAGGCTTTTTCCTTATATCAGGAAAACAAAACAGTGATTTTTTTTCAGCATGACATTCCAAAGTTAAAAGGAACACAGCACTATTTGTGCTTCTATATGATTTCCTTCTATATAGACAAGATTGTATCACACTTTGCTCTAGTCCCCAAAATGTCTTGTGCAGAAAAACATGTTCAATTGCACTGTCAAACTGAAAAGAGAAGGCTGTAGTATTGAGCAATAGGAAGGATCATAAATTTATATTTAAATTTGAATTTGTTTCCTTCTATATCTACTCCATGTCTCCAAACTCAAGAATATGTGATAGATAGAAGCTCTTACAAGCAACGTAAATAATAGGGTAATGTATAAGCTTTTCACCTGTCTGAACCTCTGATTTATTTTAAGTAAAATGTGGATAAGATGTCTTAATTGTTTTATACCTTATTTGATACAATTTCCTCTTCTAAGAATGGCTTACCCTCTAAATTCCAGACCTTATTCACAGGTCACTTTCTCTTTGAGTTTTTTTTTCTGACTCCCACTTGAGATACATAAAGCACTGACATCTCCCTCCTGTGGCTTTCCTAAATCCATCATCTCTATCTAGCTACAACCCTTTGTGACATTTATTGCTCTTCAGAAAATTTAGGTCTACCTGTCCCTGCCAAAAAGTTATTTCCTAGAGGGTAGTAACTATGTCTTATTCATTTCCACATGGCTAGTGATGAGAACAGCAGAGATTTGGTAAACCTTCTGCATGAATAATGAAGAATTATAATAGAGGGATATGATTGATCTGGGTTTTAGAAAAGTCCCCTTAGCATAGTAGGATACACAAAGTATAGTTCAGTAAGGATTACATTAAAAGCCTCAAGACTCCTTTAGATTCATTATCTCCAGAATGCTTTGCTTCTGTTACATTGAGAAGCAAACTTTAGACTAGGAAGGTCATCACCATCTACCACCATGTTATCTGAAAGCTGGGTCTGGGGAGCCTAAGGCATAAGTATGTTCTATGAAGGATGTAAGAGCAGGGCAGGGTATGTTGAAGAATGAAATTCTCAGGGGATGCCTTGGCCTCAGAGGGTGACCTGTTCAAGGGAGGAGTATAGAGGTACAATATTAAGCCAATGCACACCTGAGACATTTCATTCACCCTGCAGCTGTCCCACAGCCCTTTGAAAATACCTTAACTCCAAGTGGAATTGGCCAGTAGCCCAACTTCTCAGAATTGGGGGATGGTCTTTTATTTGGGTCCTTGGAGCCTCAAAAACTAAGAGGAGTGCTGGAGTTACAGTGTGCAAATCTCACTGGGAAAGAGCAGGAGATACCATAAGATCAAGAAGTGCAGAGAAAACATCTATTTCTGTCCTATAGGGTCTGGTCATACAGGCAGCTGTAAGCCCAATAGGATGAGAGCTTTCAAGAAGAGTGATTTCTGCTACAACTGTTTCCCAGAGCACCAGATGAATGAATTATTGCATTCTGGAGTGATAACTTTTTAAACCTTTTTTTTTAAAGGTTTGTATTAAATCTGCAGAGTCAAATTCTGGCTGCTCCTGGCCTATTCAATTTTTAGAAACAATTTTATGGGCAAATAGTTATAATAAACTGTACTTATTAAAAGTATACAAATCCTTGAGTTTAAATAAATTTATACATCCATTGATGTTGACAAAATAGTGTCTACTCAAATTCTAAACGATGAAGCACTAACATTCAGTACTTGCAACTTAGAAGAAGGACCTTTAAGGACATTGAAGTTAGGGGTTCAAAAAGATAGAACTTAGACATTATAAGACTGGTGAAAAGCAATTCCAGAGACAGCTAAGAAGCCAGAAATTTAGGAGTCCCCACTGCAATCCAAACATTATGGTTCCTGACCTGGGATTTCTAGCCTCCAACACTGTAAGAAATAAATGACTTGTTTAAGCCTCTCAGTCTATAGTAGCTAGTCAGAGCTGACTAACACATTCATAAAACAAGCACTGTAGTCAAGATTCAAAAAAAATTCCAACCACTCACATTTCTCATTCTTGTTTATCATGAACTGAAAAGGTCTAACCCTGAGAGTGGAGAGGTGCAGTCTGTTATAGGAAAAAACAGTTCTTCCAAAGGGCTCCTTGAAATGTTTTGTTGCTTATGGTGTCATTATGTCAAATTTTAATGAACAAAAGCCATTATATAATTAAGGCAAAGAATGCATAGTAATTCATTGCTCAGCATCCAATTAAGCAAGGCACAGTTGCCAACTATGAACTTGTTCTGGTAACCTGCATAAATCTTCCTGATGAAATCTGATATTCATCAAAAGGAATGAGTCTTTTGGACATGGGGAATTCCAGAATGTCTTGAAAAATGGAAGCCTTTGATATTTTCTAGCCTCTTCCTTCCTCTCTTTCCAAGAGTAAGATTCTCATCTCTCCTACAAAGGTTTTCTTAATCCCTTCTGTGCCTCCTTAATTCTTCTCAAATCAAAGCAGGATCAAAATCTCTATGCAACCTTATCAATAACTTGGAATTTGTGCATGCCATGGGCCTAAAAATGCCTTGCTAGAAGAGCTCCATGGGGAAATGTTTATTGAACAAATTACAAATTAAATGAAGTGGAAAAAAGGCAATATTACAGCAGAGGTCTTGAAGCTGCCTACTAACTTTTATGGAGTCCCTGAGAAGACATGGCTGGCAGAACAGAAGTATTCTTCTTTCCTGCTATGGCATATAGTTCCCCTTTGCATCTTCTCTGGTCCATGTTTCTATTTCCATCTCCCACTTGTTCCATCTATACTTTGTAATCCGTGTATCGTATACTACCTATCATACCATAAACATATTGTGTACTCTAATTTTGCCAGTACTATTACTGTCTCACACACATGCTTTCCCCTCCCATCCATGGCTTCCAACCTAGGTTTCACGAGCAAGCCCAAAGTCTCTTTTCTCACAGCTTTCCTCACCTCACACTCACAACACACTCTTTGTCTGACTGTCATCTGCCTCTCGTTTGTCTTTCAAGTCAGGCTGCAAGCCTCTTTTGGGATGCTGTCCAGTCTTAATCATCTTGTAAATCCACTGCCTACTCTAGGGCTGTGAAGAGAGTGGCTCTCCATAACTACTTGTAGAATCTAATTGTCCAGTAAACACTTCTCACCTCTCTTCACAGATGGACGGGAAGGCAGACACAGCTTCTGCAGTGGGATGGGAATGGCCTTATGTTCAGGTGCCTCCAATTTAAATTCTAGTTTGTTGCCTCTGTATTCACTTTCCATTGCTATGCAACCAGTGGAAATAACCTAAGCCGATCAAAACAACACCTATTTTCTTTGTTCTGGTTTCTATTTAAGTTAGAAGCCCAGCACTGTTGAACTGGGCTCTCTTGCAGAGTCCCATAAGGATGCTTCTGAGGTGTCAGCTGACTGATTTCCTGTCCCAAGCCTAGGCTCTCAAGTACATGCGTTTATCAGCAGAAGTCCTGGGGGCTTCAGGGCTTCTCAGTCTACTGTTGATTACTGGGAGAGCCCTCGTCTCCTAGTCCCACCTCCCTTCCTTCTCAGTGACTCAATGAAGAACCTCTTTCAGGTTGAATTTTTTCCTCAGATCTCTTACTTCCTCTGTCTTTGATCACTATATATAGATGTAAAAAGGCTCATATAATTTAGTCAAATCTACCTGGATAATATCTCTTTTGACAAACACTAAGTCAACCAATGAGTAGCCTTAACTATAGTGAAACAATCTTTTTCACATGTGATATGGCTTAATCAGGAAACTGAGGCCCATCCTATCTTTAGGTTCTACACACAATCAAGGGAAGAGAATTCTAGAAAGGCAAGTGTCACTGGGAATCATCTTGGAATTCTACCTACCACACTTTCTCTGGTTACATTCCTTTCTTTTGAATGTAAACAGCTTCATCTGGAAAACAGAAATAAACACTATTTCTTAGATTTTTGGTGAGGATTAAACTAAATCAGAAATGAGAAGAGCCACTGAGCAACTATAGTTTTCTTCATTTCTTCCTGTTATTTCTACACTGTCTGTCCTCTTACTTTTCACAGCCTTGGCAGAAAACAGAGAGCAGCTAGTCTGCCTGCCTAGCAAATAGCTATAAAGACTTAGTAACAAACTCATGAAGATAGGACTAGCTGATAATGTCTCGAGACCTTTGTTGGAAGGGTGGCAATAGATGAAATCAGGAAGAATTAGCCCATGACCTAAGTAAACATGATTTAATAATAAAATCCAAACTCCCCAAGTAGAAGATTATTCTTACAGCAAGTTTAGATCATTATTTGACTTGAAATAAAAGCAATACCACTCTGAAAACTTCAGTTTTAATACTCTACATGTTATAGGCAGTGAAGAGCCAAAGCAAAGGACACTGTGGGCTTTCAGTGAATACACCACGAATAAAGCTGGTCCCCGTCTCTCTTTCTTAATCAGCCCTTGCAGTGGGTGCTGTCAGCTCTTGCTGACTCCCCCAGCTGCCTGGAGACATTCACGGAAGTATGCCACATAAGCAAGTTCTACTCTGGATATTGTCTGATTCCTGTTTTCTATCATCGCAGTGCCCAGCTGGGAGCATGCCTAATTTGATACAGGAAGAGTGGAGATGACACAAAGCACAGCCGAATACAATAGCTTCTTCTTAGTCACATATTACTTTTAAGAAGCCTTAACCATTATTCAACCAGAGTAAACTTCCTTCCTTTTCAGGGCCCAGACCGAGCCCTCAGTTACCCAGGTGTACAGAGCTACAGCTTTGTCCTGTTGGAGCAGGTGTACGCTGCTCACTGTGATGAGTAGATTTATCCTCCATATCTCAGATACCACTCTTACAGAAGGACATGTCCCATCATGACATCTTGCTTTAGGTGTGGATTTAACATTTGCTTTTTCTTTAAACAATGCTGGAGTTGAGCCCAGGACCTTGGGCATGCTAGGCAAGTGCTAGCTGAGCTATATCACAAGACTGCTATTTACATTTTCTAAGGGCCCTGCATCTTACATCTATTAAGCAAACAGCATGTCCGAGTCAGAAAAATGAAGAGAATATAACAGTAAAATGCACTTTTCGGTAAGAATTAATACCACAGCTATTTTGTACTGACCAATGGATTTTCTAGAAAAAAATGGCAGTATCTTTTAAGGACTACATTTTTTAAGTGTCTGTTTTATTTAGATAACAAGAAGAAACAAAACACCAGTGTGACATATTTGGCCACTAATAATGAATTTAGAGATGCAAAAACCCAATTAACCTACATTGCAGCTGGGCATGTTTCTTTCTAGCAGTGGTCAGGGGCCACACTCTCTAAGTCAGAAACGCTGACTTTCCACCCAGTCAGAAACGCTGAATGATCTGTATTCAGAAAGTCATCTTGGTAGCTCAGGGAATCAGGACCCTGGGTGTGTGGCCAAATTCCACCCCTTCAATTTGGCAGTCCTGTAGTAAGAGGTGGAGCCCTGCTTCAGAGATATTTTCTGACATCTTGCCTTTCCTACAACATGTCCTTGGCTTAGACCACCACCCACAGACATGTGCAGGTGCACCCTGATAGAGCCGCTTCCCACGTTCTCTGCAGATATTTAATGACCGGTTATGACTAAGTTCCCACAGTACCTGTGTTCTTTCCACTTTGTCTGCTCTAGTTTACATCTAAAATATTCTACACATGCCCTTGTGTGCTTGAAAGGTGATTGGATGATGGGGGAATGTAGATAACTTATTAGGACGTGGCACCTTGTGGAACTTATTAATAGGTGGGTCCCTGGGATTGTGACCGGGGAGGATATAACTAGGTAGCAGCTTTTCCTCCTTTGCCATCCCATTTCTGCCTTGAAGCCATGTGAGCAGGGGCTGAAAGCAGGAGCCTCTTCAGTTCTGGGTTACTGGTATTTTTCCTCAGTGATGGGAAAGTGATTAATACAGACACTAGCACCGGAAAAAAAAAGAGATAGTTGTTGTTACTATGTGGCCATGTGGTTTGAAAGCCGTTGGAACTAGTTTACAGATGAACTTTGTAATAGTACGGCGAAGCCAGCAATGCACGCTCTAGAATTCTGCAAGCTGAGCTTGAGCTTGATGGAAGATTCTGCTCAGCGCTCAGAAGGCCAAAATTCTAGTGGGAACACAGACAGTAAAGACCAGGCCTGAAAAGTTTTAAGAGAGGAGACCACCTTCTGGGATGACCCTGGAATTCAATGCGCTAACTTATAGCTCAGCTGCCTGGGAAAATTGACCCCCACTAAGCCCCTTAGAGAGACTGAGGTTCCATGAAGCAATGTCAGTGGAGCACAGGAAACTTGCAGAGTTCTGCCAAAACTCTCTTCTCTCCCTTTCCTACAGTTCTGTTTTGGTGACAATGCTTGACGATGACTTGCCAATACAAGGTTGCCCCATCATATAAGAATCATGTAAACTTAAAAGCAGGAACCTATTCTCTGCTCTTGGGTGGAGAACCTATTCTCTACTCTTGGTTGAGTACTGCACTGTGGAGCACAACCTTCCCTGAGTGCTGAACATGGAGTTACAGAGTTTATTTATTGTTTCTTTTGCTCATTTTACATCTTGCTTTGGGCTGATTTCTTTCTATCCCTCTTTCCTCCCTTTTAAAATACAAATATAATGAGTTTCTGACATATACAAGGTTTGATTCTGGGAGATGCTAGTAAATCAGATTTGTTTGTAAGTCTGACAAAGTGAGTTCTATACCCCTTTGACAAAATATACAATGCAGAGCATTAAAAAGCCAAACACACAAAAAATACTGTAGGTAAGCTCCTTTTATTTTTATTTCTGTAGTTGCCTTACAATGGTGGTACATTACAGCATTTTCACTTTTGTTCCCATGATTATTGCTTGGTGCTTCCTAGAGGTCCCCTCTCCATCACCACTGCTTTTCCTCTTACTCCTGCTTTTCCTCTTGCTCCTGGACATCCTTGGATCTGGCTGAGTACTGCACTACTGTACACTATCGTACCATACAGTGAGCACTCAGCAGCACACTGTGACAGTGTCCAGCAGATCCAGAACTACTTCCAAGATTTGTTTGCATCTACAAATTTTATTCATGCAAAGTCTGTTCATATCTGTACATGTTTGCAACTTGAATGTTTGTAAGTTGGGAACTTACTATGATATTTTGTCAATTTAGAAGTATTTAAATTTCTTTTTCATTTTTATAGGAGCTTATAGCTAGGAGCTTGCTTTGAATCTCAAGGGAGATTTTGAACTTGAACTTTTCAGTAATGCTGGAAAAGCTAAAGCTTTGATAAGTCTTATAAATGGACTAAATTTTTCATAATGATATGAGCATGAGTATTTTGGGGTGCAGTGGCAGAGTGGCATGGTTTAGATCTAAAATGTTCCCTAAATGTCTTGTGTGTCTAGAAGATGATGTAAATCATGCAGGTGATATCGCTGACCTGCTGTTAAGAGGTGGGCTCTGGCTAAAGGAGGTGGCCCACTGGGGCATGACTGGAAGGTTGCATTCCTGTCCCCAGATCTCTCTTTTTTCTTTGCCTACCAGATGCCATGAGGTGAACAACTTTTCTATGCCCTACTCCCCTGCCATCTGTTTCTGCCTACGAGACAGACAATAAACTGAAAACATGAAACATAATAAATCTATCCTTCAGGGTAGAAGTAGCTAAGATTGTCTACTTTTCTTGCTGTAGTCTTCAATCCTTTTATGTTCATTCATTCCCCCCACCCAATGAAATATCCTGTAGTTCTTCACACATGTCATGAAGCCCTGGATCCACTTTCCCTAGTCAGGGATAGGGGGCCCTTACTTGTGCTCCCATAATATTCAGTCCTGTTTTATTTTTCATAGTAGGAATTCAACCCAAAGACTTTGTATTGAGCTGTAGTCCCAACTTTCTTCCCTCCCTCCCTTCATTCTTTTTTTTTTTTTGGATAGGGTCTCACTAAGTTGCCCAGGCTGGCTCCGGTTCACTATCCTCTTGCCTCAACCTCCCAGAGTGCTGAGGTTATGGCTGTGTATTACCATGATCAGCACCATAACTCTTTATGGTACTTGTCACACTAGAGAAGAATCTGCCTCTGGGGTGGTCTCCAACAGCAGGTGAATTTGTGCAACTCTGGTAAAGTGCCTTGCATTTGCCTACCATTCAAGAAACTCTGTGAAAGAGAGGAAAGATGAGAAAAAAGGAAGGATGAGGAAGAAAGAAAGAAGAAAGAAAGAAGAAAGAAAGAAAGAAAGAAAGAAAGAAAGAAAGAAAGAAAGAAAGAGAGAGAGAGAGAGAGAGAGAGAGGAAAGGAAGGAAATGCAAGATAAGCACGTGTACATTAAACTGACAAAGGTTTGAGGTAAAGCTACTAGGTAAGAGAAGACATGGAGTCGCTGTGAACCCTCAGAACATATCATACATCTCCTGTGTTAGCACACTCCTCTGTGTAGAACAATAGGAGATAAGAGAAGGCACCTGTCTTAGCCCACAACCTTTGCCACACCAGCTCGGTGAAATCCTAGACTTCTTTTGACTCTCTGAGTCTCAGATTTCTTCTGAGTGGTTATCTGGATGGCCTACTTTCTATCACCTATGAAAAATTAAGAGGGAGCAGTGGTGCCCCTGAACCTACAACCTGCCTGCAGTTCATTCCTGAGTTTTTTGTCTG